>NC_049181.1:12504366-12834827 GCF_009769625.2 Cygnus olor | reverse complement strand
ACTGAGAGCAACGAGAACAAGCGAGATGGATGCAGCTCGTTGTGTGCACCAGGCCTTGAACCTCATCCACAAAGAAACATCCATTCATCTCAAAATGGAACAGGGCTTCAAACTGAACATATAGTACATTCCTCCTCATCTCACGATCTCTTTATTTTATCCTAGAGTACAGATGAATAAAACCCTGAATTCAGTTTTGCAATTGCTTAACAATACAAATCACTACTTATCCACTCAGATTCAGATCCACCTCTTGATTTGTTCCTAGGACACTGTAGTGTGGCAGGTTTTTAGCAATGCAGAACTTATGAAGGAAACACCAGTATTATCATTTTGTTCCTTTTCCAGTGTAAAAAAAAGAGGCAAGACCTAGCTTTCATATCCAGTCTTGGTTCTTTTTGTTCTGCAAATTTAAGACATGTAACTACTTATGCATGCAATTTCCTCTTAATTTATGTATTTCACAACTTATCATTACGATGTATTTTTAGCATAGTAATACATTACGCTTTGCTCAAGTCCACAGATCCCCAAACTTCCTCTCTAAGCACATGAAAAGCAATAAAGTATGTGTTTGTTGTTTATAAATTAAATTACCTCCAGAAATTTACCAGAATAATTTTTGCTTTGTGGTTTTCGAGTTTTTGATCACACATGTTGTATATTTTGTATATGCCCAGTGCAAATACACGCATACTAAAAAAATGTAAAATGAGATATTATCATTCTTATGGTACAATAGATACCTGTTGGGAGGTACATTTCTAGTTCCTTACTCACAACTGAGTGCTGATTTGCATATCACTCTACCAATTGAAATCCAAATGACCACTCATATGTTTGTATGACCTGCAGGAAGTCTCAACAAAATCACTTCACAGTAAGTTAATATTTCCTCTAAATAAAGTTGCTAAAATGTGGTCCGGTGCAGAAATAGTGCATTGATTAGATTTTTATAAAAACAACAACAACAAAACACCAACAAACTCTCCAACTGCACAGTCTTTATTTGGCTGAATAAGTCTCCCAGTCTATAATTATTAGACACCATTTGATAATACTGCCAGTCTTTCCTCCTCCTTTTCTGGTGATTTTCAAAGAGCCCTCATCCTCCCTACAGCTGCTAACAATGTGAAATGGAAAGATGAAGTGGTGGCCTTTCAATGGATGTCACTGATTGGGAGGAGAAAGAGATATGGAAATTTACATTCTGATGAATTCTTCAGGGAATGTCTTACTGAAAATCAAAGCAGCAGAAATCATAAAGGGGGACATCCCTCAGTGATGAAAACCTCAGGCAGCAAAGCTCCTTAGAGAGAATAAGACTTGTCATAAGTCCCTTTCACACTCTTGTTATGGTCCCCAAGGATTCAGGCACTCTCCCAGAAGACTTCTTTGGATAGTTATGATTGCAAAAGAAAGCTTATGGACTCATTATTTATAGAGAAGACTTCAGTTTTAACAACTCAGGTATATTTTTTTCTTAAAAATAAAAGGACTAAGTGTTATTTTTGAAGGTACGACCCCGCTTGCAGAGATATCAGCTGCATATACTTCTATCGTGGGACTTTACTGTGTGTATAGAGGAAGAAAACTTTAACAGGACTGTAAGCAAAATTCCTGATTCTGCCAGTGAAATGCTGGGTGGGGCATTCAGTTTGCTCTTCTGCAATATGTTGATTTGGAAGATCAGTGTATTCAAGGGTGGAAGTACCAATGCAGATGTGACATTTCCCATAGGTGACAAGTAGTTTTATTTATATTTGCAAAATGCATTCAGGTAAAAAGACATTCTAAAAATGTAAAGCAAAACAGTGCAATTTACCTTGTAGGGTTCCCCAAAGAGGTTAAAACCTGAAGCAAAGAGATCTTCATCTTGCTGGACTTCTTGGTTTCTTCTCTCCCATTCTTTCCGCTTAAGTGCACTCCGGTCTTGCTCATAGTGACTGAAGAAGAGAAAGACAAAAAGATGGCATATTATTTTCCCCATCATTTAGTTACATGATCATTACTACCAGTAAGAACAGCAAAACCTCAGAAACTATGTAGCTCCTGAGGATAATTCTGAAAGAAAGAAAGCAAAAGCCACTACATAATTTTCCTAAATGTAAATTTGGAGTCATAATACTATATGAAATTGGGTAATAGGAACTATTCAGAACACTTCCAAAATGAAAACAGACAGAATGGTTTTTTTTCAAATTAACAGAACATTATGCACAAGAATAATACAAATTTTGACACATTTGTATGAACAGGCTGCAGAATATATGAACATACACACATACACAAACACGTGCATGCACACCTACGGAGAACGTCTCTGTCCAAATAAAGCAAAAGTGAAGTCAAAGAAGCACTGCAATGTCTTCAAATGCAACTAGCTGTGTAACACTTGTCTATATCCATACCAACGCTCCAGTTCAGCCTTGTGTGATTTAGACCACTTAATTTTGTCCCGTGTACTTGTTAAAATTTATGTAAGGCTTCACTGTGGGTGTCAAGCGTGTTTTAAGAAGGGTTTCTCTAGCCGTCTCCCAGAAGAGACTTCAGGGAAGTTGATTCTAGCGGCAGATAGTCCTACACCCAAACAAACAAACAAACAGGAAAGGATCTATCACCTCAGCGCAGCAATGGTGAGTGGCACTTATCTGTACGTCAGCTTACTCTGTGCACCTGCCAGACCTAGCTGACAAGCTGCGAGATCACACTCGCTTCTCCCCTGAATAGCACTGAAGTACTTTGGTCTCTTAGCTTCGCAAACTACCTCCTGCTCCTCTGAGGGAAAAGATATAATTAAAACCCTGAAGGGGAGGGGGGACAGGGAAGGAAAGAGGAAAGGAAGAGATGCATGCTTCAACTTGCACTGACAACCCCTCACGTGACGAGCATTAAGGGACACTTCTGTGCTTTCAACCCATATTTGATTTGTTATGAGGCTTTTGGCTCTACTTTGTGTCAGTTAATTAGCTACCAAATTCCAGATGACAATTTGAATAGCAGGTTTAGTACATGCACCGATGTCATCTGCTGTAAGCAACACTTCCCTGACAGACTCTGGCCATGCACATACCCATGCCCGCCCTGTATGTACAGGCGCATACATACAGATGGACATATTACATATGTAACAAAGAACATTTAATTCTCCTGTCTCTGGTGAGAATGAATTAAACCTCTATAGAGCTCCACTGCACTTGGAAGATAACCAAATTTCTACAACTTTTGCCTTTTTAGCTCAGCATGATGTTGTATTGAAAGCTTCACACCGAGAGATATAATGAGGAATGAACTGCACAGTGATGAGGCTTTAACAGTGTATAAAGTCACTGATTTCTGAGTGAAACCACAATTACTAATTTGAAGCACCAGCTAATTAAAACCACAGCTATGTATTTAGCCTCTTGTTATACCTACTGCAGTTTATAATTATGAGGACCTCTTTATCTACTCAATTAAAGTTCTTATGATTCAGGCAGGTTGTGTTTGAACCTGCAAGCCCTGCAGAGAGCACAGGAAAGCATATGTCTGTTTCCTGATGACTCCCTGTATCGTTACACTCACACGCTTGTTTTTGTACAGGGTGGGAAAGAAAAAAGCCCAGACAAATGCCGCAGTGAAATCCTTAAATCAAAAATATGAATTAATAACCGGTATAAGCAACTCAAGATCACTCAGGTTTGAATTGCATAATGCTCGAGTATGACTCAGAAACTGAACGCAAAGGCACCTCCATAGGCTGAGCTGAATGATTTCCATCCACCTTTTCCTTCCACAGGTGGGAAGTCCGTGAAGACGCCACGTAACGCCCCCTGATGTGGTGACATCGCTGCCTCACATCCGCTCACCACCACCAAGCTCCAGAACATTCCTATAATCATTCATGGTGTTTTTGCAAAAGATGATAGCGCAATTTACTGGTTTCCTGAGGGGGAGCGAAGGGAAACTGTTGTAACCACCGGTCACTTTACTACACTACCTGCTCACTAAAAGGTAAAGAGGAGGACACGACTCTCTCTTCCTGTCATGTCTCCATATCAATCCTAAAGTCCACAGGTATGGGAGTAAGGGAACAAAAATCTCATGGGAGATCTTCCCAGTGACTTCTTTGACAGCCTCACCTATAGATGGTGCAATTCTTGTACCAAGAGCAGATCACAAAGCTAGGAACCCAATCTCACCTGCAGCAGTCACTCACGTTGGTGGGCCTACTGAAAGCACAATATTATATCCTTCAGGAGTAATCTTTTATGTGAGCAGGCGCATCCCAGGCACTGCCACTTCAGAAAGAATTATTCATGAAAATTAGAGCTGCATTTTACAGCCTTACAATGGCAACCCTGGCCCAGTGTTTCAGGGTGAAATTCTGCACCCACTCAGATCGGACTGAATCTGGCCACTGAACACAGATCACAGAATCTCGGATCACAGACTTCAGCACAGAACAGATCTCATCTTTCATATGAGGCTTCAGCACTTTAGATAAAAGCTGGCTCTGGTCTCAAGCATGCAGAGTATTTAGGGAACCAAGTGAAGGCCTTATGCCACATCTTAACTGAGAAAAAGCAGCAAATGCTCTAAGACTATCCATACACGTTTTGTGACACATTACAAAACCACTAATTCAAAAACGATGAAAACAGTGGTAACTCAAAATGCTACAATCGCTTTAAAAGGCATTATATTAAACTAAGACAGTATTTACAATTTTAACAGGAAAGGCTAAAAACATACACACAAAGAAACGGTATTTTTTAAACACAACATACTTAGGTATCTCTCTTTCAGTGCACATCTTTCTGAAAGACAGATGCTCCGTGCACCCAAGAGAGGAGCACAAGGGGGCATCTCATGCCCTGGATCCCAATGATTTTTGGGGACTATCAAACTGAGCATCCATATTACCACACAGGCAAAGTCCTAAGTGAATTGCTGCCTCTACATCAATCCAAATCTTTCTCATAAATTGTCTTGTGAGAAAAAAAAAAAATAAAGGTTTGTTTCAAACTTTCCACTCCCACAGTTACCCCGCAGCCTTAAGTGTACAAAGACTATACAAAAGCAAGTGGTTGCTCATCCTGTCAGGTCAATTGCTTGGTGTATTTCTCTGCAAATGTATTTTTGCTATGTGAAAGCTTGACATGGCACTGATTGTGGCTGTGGAAAGTCAAATATGATAAAATCATACACAGATTAGGATAACTTCTTTGGGTTCCTTGTGATCCGAAGAGAAATGCTGATTAGATCTTAAGGTTGCAGAGCACTGAGAACCTAGTGGAATGTTCTCCAGAAACTCTTAATGCAGCCACGAGGCAATCTCTGGGACTTGTGTTTAATATAAAGTCTAACTAATGTTCTGTGAAATACGGATATGTGATTAGTGGTGAAGGTGTCAGTGAAACTATAGTCAGATACGACGAGGAACACCAGAGTTCAGGCTGTCTCATTAGTATGAGAAATACTTCATGACTCCTCTAACGCCAGGAGAGTAGGAAATCACAAATACACAGTTTTGTAAACATTTAAAAAAGAGATTTAGAAGAAAACAGCTGGAGGCTGTGATACTCATTGTATCTGAGAGGGCCAGTTCCCTAGATACAGCTATTAGGTAACAACGCAGTTTAAATACATGAGCTTTATTGTTTTGTTACCACTTATTAGATTAATAATTGAATTAGAATGGGGAAGTCTGTACATAAATCTGAGAAGACCAGGAATGGTGAGCAATAAGAATGCTACAAAGTACACGAGACCACTGCTCTAAAAATTACCTGTGTGCTGGGTATGGCAGAAAGAATGGGAACAATAACACTACCGCTCTGCTTTAACATCAACACGAGCTGCAAATGCATTTCAAATAAAGGCGTAATTAATCCTTTAAAATCAGACCAGCATACATCCATTTGTCATTTTTCTCAGCCACGGACACCCTCGGGGAGGGCGGGCGGTGAGCCGATGCGCTGTGACAGGCCAGGTGCTCAGCCCGGTGAAGCCGCAGTGCCAGCAAGGCCCAGGGAGCTGCACCCTTTGGCCCACGACTGTGACAGGGACGAGGGCGACAGGCAGAGAGGGGGAGAGGCTGGCTGATGGGGAAGGAGGCTGTAGCAAGTGCATGCCTGCTGTCTTTTGCCGTAGGTTATGGATTGGAAGCTAAAAACGTGGATCTGATTGTAAGAGATGGAAGTCAGGCACGGTCAAAAAAGAGATCTAGAAGTAGAATAAAAATTTAGGCACTGGAAAGGACAGTGCAATCATCTGCGGGGAAAGTAAGAAGATGCAGTGCAAGTGATCTGGAGGTAGAAGAAAAAAAAACGTTTAGGACATTGCAAAAGAGCTAGAGGTTAGAGTGAAGAGTTAAAAGGAAAGCCGAAGAAGTAAGATGAACAGCTAAAGGCTGAGACCTGGCATTTGGGGTTTGTCTTCAAAGACGCCGTAACTAAAGCCACAGAGGTAGTCTCCCAAAGCGTGGAAGACTAGGAAAGGCAGACAAGCCTGACAGAGAGGGGAAAGGAGAAGAAAGAAGTCAGACCAGACAAGTTTGAAGGAATAGTCACTGTGACATGAAAAAAAAAAAAAAGCAGAAGAGAATGATCAAATATCTAGTGTTGCAGAAAAATCATGAATGAGAACAGAACACTGCTCTGTTGATTCAGACAAAACAGCAAAAGTGCAATAGGGAAAGAATCAATAAAAAGCTGGAGCAGAGAGGCTTTATAGTAGTGACAGACTACATGCTGGAGGATAAATGCATAACATTAGAGAAAAACAGCATTTATCCACAAGTTAGGGAAGTAGTTTCTTTAAATATTGAAAGCAGCAATGTCTGAATTCACAAAAATGCACACTGATCAAATCAAATATTCTCCTGTAATAGTGCTCTCCCCTCTGCCTTAAAATATCAGGTTAGCCTAAATGATGAAAGAAGCTCTCAAACTGAAATGTTTGTCATTTGTGGAAACAAGAAATAAACAAAAGCTTCTAAACTAAGACATGGTGAATATAAAATGGAATAAATTTAAGAACTGAAAGTCCCTTCCCAAGGTTATTTCTTCACAGTTCTGACTCTTGGACAGAATTGTTCTCTGTCACAAGTGCTCTGGAGGTTGGTGAGGTAAAGCCAGAAACTGGACTTCCTCAAATATTCATATGCCTGAGCAAGGTATTAAACATCCCAGCTGAAAAATCACTAGTGAACATATTTGATTTATGTGAGAAATCCAGCTCAGGTCAATGAGAATATTCCCATGCTTAAAATAAGCGCTTGGCTGCTTTTCCACACCAGGGCAATTCTTTTTCAATGTGAATAAAAATGTAAGGCAAAAGGCAGTCTCACCTGATAGCCCAGCAAGGTGAAACTCTACCTCTAGCAAATGCATTACAGTAGCAATTCCCCTCTACATTAGTCCAGATTTATCTCAACATTACTCCACTGATTTCATGTAAAACTAGAGTACCACAATATCATACGAAGGAAGGAGAACAGGTTTCTCGGTGTATTCTGATTCTCCCAGTATACTCTGTGGTATTTCATTATTCCAAATGAAAAAATCTGCCCGAGGTCTTAAATTTTATTACAATTTTTAAAATATATTTAGTAAACGAGGGGAATTTCAAAACCTGATCTTTAAGCAAAAATATGGTTAACTTACCAGATCTTCCCTGCCCATCTGAAGGCATTGTTTCACTTACTGATAAATGTCATGAGCATTACCCGCACTTAAAATGGCAAAATTCTTCTTCATCTGTTTAGTGGCACTGCTCTTGCATCTTTGTCCTGGCAATTTTACTACTTAACAGAGACCAATCAGGCCACCATAGAATAGCTTTACACTTCTCTCAATCTTTCTTATTTAACATTTGCTTTAATGTTGTGTTCTTCTTCATTGCATGAATAGTTACTGAAAGTATCTAATGCTGCACATATCTATCACTGTACTTCAAGATAAATGATTTATTTTGAAATATAGAATATTCTGTCTTTGATGTTCAACAGTTCTGTATAGAAACACTTGAGATGGTCACTGGTTATCTATCTACATGAGCTAAATCTTTTAACAATTTGCATTAAAAACAATGCCATTCCCATAGCCCGTTAGATAAAGAATACAGAAGATTAAAGCCTCCGAACAAAATAACACCCAAGAGACCCTTAGGCAATTTATGGAAATTTAAACTAGGAGGCTAAGGGTTTGGCTTATATTTGTCACATTCTTCATTCTTTTTAGCTATTTTTCCCCCTAAGTATCTAGAAAATGTTACTGTCACTCAATTTCTCCTCTTTTTGGCATTATGCATCCCCAAACCTTTCCTTAACATGAATTTGGAAGGAACGATTCTGGGGGAATGGATGGAAGAGATAACTTCCTGAATAGTAAGCGTATAAAGAATAGATGAGGTTTCAAAGGGGAGCATTTATTGTTGCCTGTATCATAGCACATTGTCTTTCGATATGATTAGTTATCAGTCTGAGTTATCAAAAACTGGGATGAAATAAAGCGCTTACGCAGTTATGCTTCATTGATGTCAGCTAGGGGAGCATGAAAATCTCCATGAAGTTGGGTAATTGATGTGTAAATCAGAGCTCAATCGCTCTGTAATAGAAATGGTCCCACTGAAAGTATAGTTGTTGAACAGTATTGCAGAGGGGTGGGAAAGAAAAAGAGAAACAGAATCAAGATAAGACTTATTTATTAAAAATGATAATAAGTGGCAATTTACACAATTTTCTCTTCAAGAGAGAAGCACTGTCAGATACATTTACATGCAAGCTGCAGACCACTGTGTTTGGATATTCTTATTCGACAATAACTGTTTCTGTTTTATTAAAATGCTAGGGGACACTGTTAGGGATATTTAAAAAGCAAATTAAATGAACATGTTCATGCTTTGAAAGGCTACATGTGTAAACGACATCAGTGATTGTAATTTGGTTAACAATGTGTGTTCAAGGTATGTTTTGGAGTTCTATTACAGTCCTCTTGTCAGTTCAGATTTGTACTAAGGGAAACAAAAGCTAAGCTGAAGGAAAAGAGAAAAAAGGAAACTGAAGAGAAAAATGGTTATAATATAAACAACTCCAAAAGGACATTAAAAGACAAACAGTCATTATAGAACATCAATCACATAAAATAGTTTTGCAACATACTATATTTCTAAGAGTAAACACCCGATACGTAAATATCTAGTTAAGGTAACATTTTTTTTTGTTAATTGTTGTTTCTGTTGTCAGCTCTTGTTTGTTTTAATAAATGAATGCACACTAAGGTATTCATATCAGCTTAGCAAAAACACCCTGAATCCAGTATGTTAGTGATGGTTTACTTTAAACTGCTAATAAACTATAGCAAACTCACATAAAGGTAAAATTTATGAGTATTTTTGGCACCAAATGAATTATATTCAGAACACTGGACCTGTATCAGGAAGCTCTATTAGATGGGTAATGTCCTGTGACTGTAAGGGGACTCTGATAGCTTGTAGTAGGGGGGTTGGATAGGGAAGGAGGTTCCACCTGAATTCTGAATTTCACTTCATTGCACTCAGGAGTTTATCAGAATATGGCGGTCATTTTTAACCACCCCCCCCCCCTTTTTTTTTTTTTTTAAGGTTCTGTTGATTTCTTCTGGGATTTGAAGTTTCTTCAAAATTCACTGATGGCAATGAAGCTATTAGGCATTTGCCAAAGTATATGCTGTAATTCAAAAACATTTCAAAGCACATCTCCTAACAGCTTCCTAGCTGCCATCATGCTTCTACATTGTTCTACATATTAATCTGTTACTGATGAAAACAGATCTGTTTAGTTGCATGCTGTGCATTATTCTTTATACACATCAACAGTAAATGTGGCACGGTACTATTACACAGAGTACATGTATTACACCAAAGGCATAACAATAATTTGATGCAATTAAAGATCTTTTAACAAAGCCTATTACTGTCTGTTTTTCCTTTGGTTGGATACCTCAAATTATTAATTAAAAATGTGCTACTAAGTTTCTTCTGGTAATACATGCACCATTTTCAAAGAGTAAAATACATTTTAATATACGGAAATAGAAAGTCTGTAATTTATTATCACTTAACGTATACAGACTGCATCCTTACACCTGCACTGAAAACCATATGGAACTCTACTTTTGTCTTTACCTCCATTTTATAACTAAAATTTTTCTTTAATATTGCTACTTAAAACTTTTCTAGGCACCTGTAGGATGTATCCTTAAAAATTGAGTCCTTATATTTTCCAAGTATTTTCCTGAAATATTGGCAATGATATGCAGTAGACAGCTAGCAGAAATAAATCTAACCTTTTAAAAATGTTACAAAACAATCATTGATTAACACATCCTTTTGGAGACAGATGAATCAGCAGACTCAAATGCTTGAGTATTTTATCACAGAAGTGCTTCCGTGCTACTCCTACAGCTCTAATAAATGCACTCATTTACTAACAGGCACCTCTGCTCCCTTGAGCATTTTCACATGCTGTGCAGTTCTTTAACCACATGTTCTTAAAACTTAACGTGTGCTGAAGAATACCACCACAGGAAAATTAAAAATTCAGGAGGATGACTATTTCATTCATCAATTTTGGATTGAAGGAGAAGTGCACACAGGCCTTTGTTTATAGTGCATACATACAGACTGATTCAGAGACCCCAATACACAGACTAGTAGTGCTGTAAGCCTAATATAATTTAATTTATTGTTGTTTAGGACTCTGGCTAGAGAAATTATTTTCTAATAAATTATTCTTCTCTCAGTTGAAATCCCATATAATTGCCCCCATTTGCTGTAGTAATATCTACTGGAAGGGAAGAGACGGTCAAATAAATTTAAGGTGCTCTCATTTCAAATTCAAGTAAACACGCATTTCATTGCTGTCATCAATATATTGCCCATCTCGGGCAGCAGCAAAACACAGGAGACACAATGATTTTGTGGCTTCCCGAGACTTACTGGTCATGAGCTTGGAAAGAACCTTGAACATTCGAACTCCAAACTTTCAGCCTTCTTCCACTAGACCCTAAAAAGCCTCACAGCAATAAGATGCCTCTTATACACAGCTTTGGAAAGTATAATATTTTGTAGATATTTTTTCCTGAATAGATACAGAGTCAGCAGATCAATGGATTATCACCATCTTTGGCTTCTAGTGAGGAAGATAATCTATAACAAATACCACTCATGTCTTATCACACAATGTTTATTTCTCATTAATAAACCAAGTATAAAGTATGAAAAAATAATTTAACCAAAGCAGCACAAAGTTCGCCAGCAGTGCTGAGGTTTACATCCTCTCTAAGGGCACAGTTCAACTTCAGCTGATGCTACTGGCAATTTTCCCAGTGATTTCAATGACGACTAGATGGGACCTAGCCTTTTAATAATGACAAAGAAGCCAGGTCTTTTAACACTGCCAGTTCTAAGCAACAGCAGCTTTTTGGTACAAACTAGCTATATTCCACATGCTAACAGAAATTCTGTATCCACTGCCAAAAGTTTAAAAATACAAGTTTGAAAGTTGCTCCTGGATTTGAAAGCTAAAAATGATCACTTAAAAAATGTAAAAAATTCTCCTCTTCAGGTAGAGCAAAATCATAACACAATCTTATTTAGACTGACGAAAACTACAACCTCATGTCTGATATTTGAATTTTTAAGGTGGGTGTGATACAAATGATTATCCAAGTACCGTAATTTTCAGAGCCAAACAGAAACTGTTTCCCCAATTATGTTTTGAATGTACTTGAAATTTCACATGTATAAGTGATTTCATGAATGACAGGAATGCCACAACAAAGAAAACACGGCCATTTAAGGCCAAATTCCCAGAAGAAAAATAAGACCAAAGCTCTAACCCATCCTTCGTCCTACAATGGCCAACAGCAACGCCTAGCAAAGCACCTAGGAACAGAGCAGAGCATTCCTCTAAAATATCACCTCTGCCTTGAGAAATTTTTGGCACCCATAGCTAAATGTTAAGTACAAAGGATCTGATGGCTTTGTATTAACACCCTTAATGCTTTCAAACAGAATATCCTGTTGCAAGGAGTTTCACAGCTCATCCGAAAATTATCATTTTATCTCAAACTAAGTTCACCATTCATATAGGTCTGAAAACCTGATTGATTTAACATTTGCATTTTATCGGATATGTGAGAAGGGAATTCACATTTGTATTTTGGGGCATCTGCATTTATTACAAGCAGGTGGACAGGAAGCTCTGGTTCTCTTCAGTCTGCAGAGAATCTCAGACGTGTATCCCACGACACTAACTATATCATACATTTTCAAGACCAGACACATGGATTACTGCATCCTGAATAACAGTTATTTACACTACAAACCCTTTATAAGTACTTTTGTCCCTGCTGCTGTCAATCAGCAAATAAATAATGTTATTTATTTTCATTACATGAAGACAACATGTTATTTAATAAAAGTGCATCCTCTTTGAATTCCTTACCATCAACCATTTGTCTAATAGAAACATACTGTGTAACTTGCAAATATTAAAATGCAATGTTAGTGAGTCATATCCACTGGAGGCTGGCCAGCTCCAGCACATTTCAGTATTTAATAATAAAAAAAGTCTAGTGTAAAAATATGTAAACTAGCTTCCATCCTGCTTTAATACTCACTTAACATGAGAAGAAAGTGAACGCGATTTTGTTTAAATATTAAACATTACATTTCTTCTTTTGATTATTAAAGTATTATTAACGCTAAATGAAAATGTGTTTGCAGCCTTCCTCTGAAGTCTTAAAGGCCATCGTTACCATAATATTTTGTCCCTCTAGCTGGCTTCTTTGGGGGATCTCAAAGCTCTTTACAGATCAGTACAAGTCATGCCCGACTATGCCTGTGGGAAGGAGTAACTACTGATTTCAAGCAAAACAACTGAGGGAGTGAAAGTTCAAATAAGTTGACTAAGGTCATTCAAGAAGCAAGAGACAGCTGTGGGAATTAAACTGAGGCGTCCTGACTCCCAGACATCAAACTTCACCGTAAGACCAGCTGTAACTTGCAACCATTCATCCACCACTAAATTCCAAGATGACAACCATCGAGTTGAATTTTAAGTATAACTAACAACCCCATACAGCAAGAAGGAATTATCTTTATGTGCGTTTCCAGAACATTGGGTCATACACAGCGAGACAGGTTTTCTCCTGCTGAATGTCACTGGGAGAGGTAGGCAAGGATGTTCTTATTACATTTGCTGCAAGGAGGGAGCGTATCAAATGATTTAATTTCGTGTAGTGCCCCACTTACTTTGAAAAACTGATACTGCACAGGGCATAATGACATTAGGTGATTAAAGTACAACAACACTCATCTTGCCAGTACCTTTTATACCAAGTGTCCACAAGTGCTACTGCAGCAGGCTTGAATCTGGAAAAGCTGGGCCTGCAGAGGCAATTGGGACCCAGTAACATACAACAACATGGACCTTCTCCTCCTCTCACTGGGAGCCCCAACCCGAGCAGGCACCAGAAATAAGCTCAACAGGGCCCTTGGAAGAGCGTCCCCTTCCTGTCACCTCTCAGCCCCGAACATTATGTGACTTTCAGGCATCACATCCATGATCCCCTGACCCCAAAAGCAAACGGTTGACAAGTTAAGGTGTATTGACAGTAAAGTGACACGATACAATCATAAAAGTGTGATGCACTTTCACTTTTCAGCTGGTATTGCATCGAAAATAACTAGCATCTAGCACTGCTCATTATGCCAAATGTATTAAAGCCTCAGTATCCATGGTAGGAAATGTGTGTTTTGTCACACACGCTCTTTAATGTGACAGAAATACAAATTCATGTTTTCTTTCATACAAATACCTAATGGGGTTTGAATAAAATAAAATCTGCACATTGCCATGTGGAAATTAATTTTAAAGAACTGTTTATCAATTTAATTCCACTGATAGTAACAGACAGATTTATGAGGCAATTAACTAAATATTTGTTTTTTCACGTTTCAATTCATTATAGTAAATTAACAATTTTCCACTTGAAAGTCTTGCATTGCTACACTGAAAGCCTAAAAAATGTGTATATTACTGTCGGTCTACGAAGGATTCTCTGAGTTTTAGAACATGGATTATTCTCCTCACATTAACTTAACATACTGTATGTAATTCAAAAAAAAAAAAAGAGAAAAACCACCACATTTCAGTATTACCCACAGAACCTGTCATTCTTTAAATGTCAGTTTCAAGCAACTAGACATAAATAAAGAATAATTACAGCTCTAAAACCAATGTAACATCTGTTCAAGCAAACAATCCTGCAGAGCTGATTTTATGGCCACGTAACACCCACCTATGGCTCAGACAAGCCTAACAGAGAAAACCAAGGGCCCGGACAGAACTGGCCTGGCCTTCTGCGGCCTCCCAAGGCCAGACGTGCCCCTCACAGCACGCCCTACCAGAGCTGACGGCTGGAGCAAACCAAAATAAAACTGACATGAAGTACAACGTGCTAACGGCCTCCACACCAGCAGTCCGCACACCATTCACAACGAGGCCCGTGACTCCACATGTAAAGCCACATCTACCTGCACTGATTTTGATACTTAAACCTTTTAATTCGTGATTTCATCTCCAAGGAGGTCATCTGGTCACATCCACGTGCATCTCCTCACATCAGCAGGCCAGGTACGAAACGCATTAAGCAGCAGTCAAAAGACAGAGCTACAGTTTTATGTTCTTTTAACGCATATTGTACCAAATTAACATCAGGAGGAGTATATTCTATAAATATAAAAGCAGCTGCTTACATGGGTCCTTGGATTCTTCTCTCCTGACTGCTGGTGTTTCACTACCCGCCCTCTGCACGTGCTTCCCGAGCTATCGCGCCTCTGCCAGCTCAACTCGCCAGAGGTGAGCCCACCTGAGGGATCCGTACCAACTACATTCCTCGGTTCTGCACAGATCCCGAGTATTTTCTTGAATAAAATGTAGTTTGCCTGTTCTTAAAAATTCCCTGGATTTAAAAATTCACTGTATTGCAGCACAATCACATCAGAATATTAGTCTAAATAGGTTTTGTAGCCAGATCGGATCTAGTAGATTTACTGTTTTATGGGACCACATCTCATAATACATACAGAAATCCTCAGGAAAGGCAAGAGGACGGGACTGCCCACCTCACTGAGTAATAAAAACCTGTTGTTCACTGGATAAATCACTTTCCCCATTGCTAATATTTACAAATTTGATAACAATGACAGGGAACAAAGGATCTCCTGACAGCTATTAATTATTTCAGAACAATGCGCAAATACTAGTTGAGTGGGTAATTGCCATTATCAACGTGCATTACAAATTGAGAAACTGAGGCACTGGGAGATAAATGACTTACTCATGGCCACGAGATGAATTAGTGGCAGCAGTGGGAGCGGAGCCACTTCCCGCTGCCCCTGTTTAGTCCGCTTACCTCCTACCACTACAGCCACCACCAGAAAAGACTTCAATTTTAGCACTCAGGAGGCTAATAATTATCAAATGAATACTAACTAATATTAAAAGTACTCCAGCTGGCTAGTAGAGAGGCTTTAATTCTTGATAAATGCTCCATACATTAATGTTTATTAAGTTGTTAAGCATTGTCCAGAATGTCATCTTATCAATCCACCAAGTTCAAACAAATTAAATATAAGCACAGTATCTGAGCACCATTAAAAATGCAGGCAGCAAATGTTACTGTTCTTTATCCTTTTTACTTAAAAAAATATATATATATCAGTAAATCAGTGACCTCTGTGCAGGGCATTTTCTGAAGACTAATGATGGGCTGGGATAAATGGCCCTCACTTCTACTATGGGTTATCAACTCCTCCCATCTGATCATTAATTCCCTAGGAAATGCCTTTTGCTTCAATAGCTTTTGCTTAAATAGATCACTAGTGAGAGGGGAAAAAAAAAAATCATGCCACTAGAAATGAACTCCTGTAGAAGCTGAGTTGCATATGCCGTAATCTGCACATAAAGACTTCACAGGTGACTTGCAAAGGCCTTTTTAATTGTATTTCCGACTCCTCCTTCTTCTTCCCCACTTGGTACGACAAAGGCAGCCAGTGGGCAAAATTTTTGATGCTCCCTACATACGCTTACAGAGGATGTTTGGAAAGGTCTTCAAGATGCTTTCTGTGAGCTCTCATACATTAAGAAGTGCAGGATCCTGTGCCTTAATTAAGAGCTTCTTTTTAACAGTGTGAATTTCTGATACATGAAACAGCATTAGGGCCCTGTTTTATCTGGAGGGGAAGGGAGCAATGGGAGGGAAGCAGAAAACAAGCTTTCAGCCCCTACTTAAATAGCAAAAAAAAAAACAAAAAACTAAAAGAACATATGACCAACTCCTTATTTTGTTTGCAAGACACGTTTAATATCAGGATGCTGGGGAGAGGCCCTGCACCACTCAAGTTTCATTATCGTTACAAAATATAGCAGAATGCCTTCACTCAGAAGTTTATTATCATAAATAATTAAAACAAAACTATCCTTATGGTATGAAATAAATGAACAAAGTACATTATAGGATGCATTTGTTCTGGGTTTTATTGCTGTTTCCTGGCTCCCTACATCAGAAAATTCTGGAATTTGCGATCATTCTCCTGATCATTGGTCTGAATCAGGAAAATTTTACTGCAGCTGGCTCAAATGACTTGTTCTTTCCAAACCAAACCAAACAAACAAAAGGACAGTATGTACTCTTTACTAATTACATACACAACATATATTTCTGTGATAAATCCGGTATGTGATATGCAAAACGGTTTAAAAAAAATCAAAATATAGTATTGGTTTCTAAGAAATAACAAGGAGAGGAAAATTTTAGCCCTAAAATTAAAGACTGTCTGATTTGTAATTACAAGAACATGCTAAGGTACAGATGAAACGATTAAATCTCTGCGGTACTGATGCTAACAGAATATTGTTCTCATAAGCTTGCAAGTGTTGGGCACACTCAAGTTCTTTGAAGTTTTGCTTTGTTCCTTTGACTTATTTTATGCAGGTCAAAGATCACCATCGCTGCACGTATCTGTCACTGGCGGATAATAATGCTACAACTCAGTTTGGAAGCAGGCTAGGCTGGCATGTTAAACTAGCAACAGACACATCAATCTTACTATTCCTGAAGACCGTGCAGTTCAGCGCCTGGAGGTTCGAACTCAGAACTAATGATAGTTACTAGTTTCTGCATCTTGATGCACCAGGTTAGGTCTCTTTTCTTTTGAGCAGCCTGTCCCTATGGATGAGCAAAACATGCCAGGAAAGCAAATTATCCTGCTAATCCAGCGCACACTGACAGAACCCCATTGGAGAGCAGCAGGATTGTGGGGAAGCATGCAGAGACCTATGACAGCAAAAAGAGCTTTCCAGGGAAAAGACCAGGCAAACAGAACAGTCATCAGAAGTTGGGTAATAATCATAATTTGTGAGAAATAGAAAGACTATTATTATTGGTGCAGTAGCATATAATGTGAAATACTACAGCATACCTATTGTCAGCTAAGTAACTGATAAGCACCTAAAATAGGCAGGTCAGGATATAATGCCTCACTCATCAACTAGAGGGAAAATTTCTTATCTCTCTCTTGTCCCTGATAGACTGCTGTTGAATTGTTTTTGTTTTTACTTCAGAAACCAGTGTCCAACATGAATACTTAACACATTTACCTCCTAGTTCTGTGCATACACCAAGTCCAATTAAACAAACCCGAGGAGGAATGGTACCTGCTAAAATTCCAGTCTGTTTTACACTTACAAATAAATGAAATCACTGTACATCTCTAACAAAAAGCTGCCATATTCCTGCCTCAAAAGAGAAGAAATCCATACATTAAGGCAACGATGGCATTTCTTAGTGCCAAAAGCAAGGGGAAAAGGGGTGATGTTTACACTAAGCGCTCATAACTTCAATAGTCAACATGAGGCTCTCGTGTTGAACATCAAAGAGGACGTCTTCGCTGTTTTCTTTTGTTTTTTGTTAAACTGAGCAAGATTTCAGAGCAGGTATGTATGCGTAGATGTGTCTGCACTGCACCAGTTTCTTAAATGCCCCCAGCTTACACTTTTCACCACCTGAGCTACCAGTGGGGGAAATTTAAAAGAAACATATCATGTAAAAATCGTACATCTAAGTGCTTGAGAAACCCAGGAGGCAAATAGGTACCTTTTGTTTGAAACTGTCGCAGCATTTTAAAGCAAGAAGAGGAAAAGCGGCTCACAAGTGAAGCAATGAGTGTAATGGGCTATAATTTTATCATACAACATGGAAATTGAAGTTGCAAAACAGCAAGAATATATTTGTTTCTAGTTCCACTGGGTCATCATCTCTCTCAGGAGCCTAAAGGGAAGTACCTCAAGCCAGCACAGTTTCTATTCCTTCTATCCTAAGCACAGCTCGACAGTCTTGTGAAGCACCTTTCCCCCTTCATGCACCACAACCAAATCCCTTCAAAAAGAACTGGAAGCTCTCTGCTGACCTCAGGGAACACTAAATGTGGCCTCGGTGCATACAAACAATGGCTTTACTTTGCAAACAGATAGTTATCAAAATCACATCCAAATAGGCAACGCAGTACACAAATATTTTTAAACATACACAGACACATGTATGTATATGTGTGTGTGTATATATATAAAAATAATGGCACCTTCTTTACATAGATATTTCCACTAAACTGTTATTAAGAAACATATTAGGAAAAAAATCTCTTCACCCTCAAAGCACTCACGTACTGCTATTCCCTTGGGAAACTCTGTTCAGAGAAGTACTCTAGGGAGCCAACTACAGCTGTGCTACAATAAAGAAACTGTGTATGGTTTCATATTTGTAATAAAAAAATTTGCACTTAAATGCAGAACTGGTTAGAGAAAAAAGTTATTAATATATGTAGGATTTTTTTTTATGGGAAACTGAACAGACGCATCATCACCTACTCTATAGTCACAACACATCTCAAAATCGTTACTGGGGCTGCACAAACTAAAATAAAAAAATAACACTGAAATTATTACAGCCAGTTTGATGCTCAGTAATACATACGGTTGACCTCAGAACCAAACAAGCTGGTGGTCTGTAAGGGCACAAGATGAAACACCCTACAGGAGTTTAAATCCCAATCCTAGCACAGGAGTTTCCCTTAATATCAAAGTAGATTCTTAGGAAAGCAAATGAAGTACATTACCTCTGGTAATGGTAACCATTTACTCCTTGAAAAGCCTTGAGAGAGCTCTCACAAAGGGTAGCCTATGTTTTATTAAATCCTATTGCATACTTTTATTTTCAGGTCATACAACCTGAAGGACAAAGGATTCACTTAAAGTTTTTAAAGCATTCCGATTTTATCAAGGATTAGTTGTTGTGATTCTTCAATAATTCAAGCTTCATCCTAACAATGCATTGCATCTAAATGTGAGTAGTATTAAAGCAGAATGTATATACAAGATATTTCTATCAAGCCCCAAATGCTCAGCACAAACAAACCACTGGCAATACAATCAATATGAAGACCTTACTAAGAACTTTGATTATTCACGTTTGTTATTTATACGAAACAAAACCTCAGGACAATAAGACCTTTAATTGTGTGGCATAAGGACATAGTCACATCTGCATATAGGTAGTTATTTTGTTATTTAGGAAACGAGACAACTAGGGAGACAGACATTCCCTCTTTGCTCAGTGTTTTACAGTTGTATCAAATAATAGACTATGACTGCCTTGTGTCCGGAAGTGGGCCAGAAAAGCCACAGTAATAGGTCAGCTCAGCTGTGCATACAGATGCTTTGAGATGAAGAGCTGGTAAGAAGCAGTAGATCAGCAAAACTGGGTCCATTACATATATTTAAAGTAACACACCCTAACATTTTATTTTTAAATCTTCCTTAAAATAGATAAAAATCATGCAGTCATCAAGGTGCTTCTGTTGGTAACCACTCATGCTCATTGTAATGTTTATTTTGGTATTAAACAAAGGACATAGAGAAACCTTAGCCAGACGCTGTTTATGGCCAGAGGTAGTGAGAGCTGACACAACAGGTCAACACTGGGACGTGTTCAGAAATATATGACAGAGGGACAGGGAGGAGAAAAAACTATATGTTTAATCTGATTTTCTGCTAATGACTGAAGAGACAGGTCTTCTGAGAGAAGCGGTGCTTGACAAAGGCATGAATTGCCCTACACTTGCTATATGAAACAGGCTGGTTTGTTTTCCTTCTCTATGATGTACCTCTCAGCCTTCTCAATGGGAGTGAATGATCCCTGATACTGAACTGCTCAGCCAAACAAAAGTAGGCCTCCCCTGCTTAGCTGGTTTATTCCCTACCTCCACTAACACTTGGAAGGGATTCAGAAAAGAGCTACAAGAGCGATTAGAGAGCCTGGAAAAATTTGCCTTACAAGGAAAGACTACATCTCAGTCTATTTAGTTCATAAAGGAGAAGGTTAAGAGGCAACCTGATCACAGACTATGAATACTTACCCAGGGAAGAGATTTCAGAGAGCAGATGGGTATTTAATCTAGCACAAAAAGGCGTAACAAGATCCAGTGCTTGGAAGCTGACACCAAATTCAAACTGGTTTATGCAGCATCACTTTTCAATGACCAAATAATAACTATTTTAACAACTTAACTAGAAAACCAGTGCATTCACTGCCATTTGCAGCCTTTAAATGGGAAGTCTTTCTTGACAATATGCTACAGTGCAGTGGGACAGGAGGTTTGGCACAGGCACTGCCAAAAGAGATGAAAAGCAAAGCCTCCTCCAGCCTTTTCCCTCCGCAGCCCCGCTGAGCGAGCCGGACCTGCTCAAAAATGGCCTCTTCTGGGCCCAAAACATGCGTCACATGAATGGCACCAGGCTGCACAACCAGAAGCTTCTAGCAGGTATCCCAGTGAAATTCATGTCCTTGTGTGCAGAAAGATGCCGGAGTTTGCAGCTACAATACAGAGAGGTTTGGAAAGGATCTTCGGTGGAAAATACAAAATGCGCCCTAACAGACACAAAAGATGAAGTGATGCACCTGAAACCATCACTGGTAGATGGTAAATGTTATTCATGTTTGTTCTGAGCCACCGAAAAACACTGGGGCATTTCCCTGGCTCCCTCATGACAGCCCCTTCTGCAGAAGCAGCAGCTGCCCATCTGCACCTGAGCCATGGGGCCAGCACGTGAGGCCTTGGGCAAAAGCTCTGCACGCCTCCAAATCTTCCCCAGTAAAGGCTGGACTGACTTGTTTCAGGCAGCAGTTCAAGAGTTAAATATTACTGCGTTGCTGGGAAAAATACCATCAAACCAGTTTATGTCTTACTGTATTTCTTTTCCATTCAAACCGTATTATGCCGCATACCATTTCATCACTTCACAATGCCACAAACTACCTTTTAATGCAAAACAAAGCTTTTCAGTGTAAAGCCCCATATCGTAATCCAGAAGAACTTTCCTTATCTATTTCGACAGCAAATCTTTAGTGACAACCACATGTTATTGTGTTTTAGGGATTGAGACTTTTGTATGAACATGCTGATTGTCTCCTTGAGACATATATAATCAGCATTTTGTGCCAAGAAACACTTAAACCAACAGAGACTTATACCACTCTGAAATGTTGTTGGAATTGAAAATGTATATTTTGGCTTTTTTCCTTAAGTCTGCTATAGCAGCAGGAATTTCTTTTTTATTATTATTATTTATTTTAACTTCATTCTCTTCTCAAACTCTCAGAGACTAAGAAAAAGTCAAAACACATGTTCCAAAAGAAAGAAGGAATTCCAATAAAATAATTCATTCTGATACACCAGTGCTACCTAATACGGATATCCCTTGGAATAAGGACAACTGCCTCAAACTATTTGGTCCCTTTTCCCTCTCCACATGTGTGAGGAGCTGTGCCTGTACGCTGTCTACTCGGTAGCAGGCAGTTGTGAAAATGGAAAGAGTAAGCGTGTAGGCAACTCTGAATCTCACACACCAGAAAAACCCCACACGTGTCTAGTTGTGTGTTTCAGCAATTCCACAATGTCAGTTTACTGCTCAGAGGAGTTGCAGGAGTAACGTACTCAGTATTCACAGAGCATCCTGTCACACTTGCTGCAACAGATATTTTTAACTCCCTTTTGCTCCATATGTAGAATGTGCAAATACACAAAAGAATGTCTTAATTGGTCCTGCTTTATATAAATGAATAATGGGCTAAATGGGTTGAAGTGAATACCATATTTATCTCTCCACTGAGGAAAGACATGATGATTCAGAAACAGTGAAGCCAAGAGGATTCAGAGCTTTACTCACAAGTGGAATATATATCTCCTGTCAATACATTCTGTATTCCATCTCTACTACAGCCCCCTAAAGGCACAAATAGAAAAAGAGAGGCAAAATCTAAATGTTTCATTTCTGCTCAACATACATTCACGGATGTGGGCTTTTTTTTTTTTTTTTTTTTTTTATGCTTGCTTTCAGGACTTATGAATCAAATCTCTAGAGCTCTTTATTTTACTGAATTTTTGTAAATGTTATACTCTCCAGTGTTAGTTTCATCATTCAATTTAACCATTGCCAAAAGACATTTGATATTCCTAAGAAGCAGAGGCAAAAGCAACACAAGAAAGGCCTGAACTTGCCCTTACCCACTCAAGCCAACAGCTCTACTCTGCAGCTACAGCGTCATTCTGCTTAAGCTGGGATACTGCTTACCAGGCACTGAAAAGCATGTAAGTAAAAGAGATACTTATTGTCTTTTTTTTTTTCCTGCTTACATGCTTCCATATACGATTACTAATTAAAAATATATATATAAACAGTGTAAGAAAACTTAAGCTTAACTAAAGAGATTCAAGAAAAATAAAAACTAGGATGTGCAAGATTGGGCTGATATTTTGATTCTGCTGATTCTGGAAGCTGATATTTTCAAGTGCTGCCGGTCTGGTTGGATTTTATAATTACACTAGCAGAAAGCAAGTCTCCTCTGCACTCACCCGCCAGGCAGGGAATCACTTTTAGGGCTGGCGGAAAAGTGGAACATCTCATTTCCATTAATCTGGCTCATAGCTTCAGATTCATAGATGGCATTAGCAGAGCACTGCTTTCAGCCAGAGTGGACGTTCAGCCTTCTGTTTAACTCTGCATTAACTTGAGCATGACGAGTAAAAATGCAGGAAGGATAGCAAGAAAAATCATCTGATAATATTTTTTCGGCAGAAGGAAAAGCTTTACAAAATGTATAGGTTCAGTTATTCCCAAAGCGGTGTTTTGTTAGTAGCATGGTTGTGCATACAGTGCCACGGCTTGAGGATCTGCCTTGCCCACGGCAAGTAAGGTAAAGCCTCAGGCACATGTAATCTAAAATTCATTTCTACTCTAACAGACAACTTCAGACCAGCACCTATTTTTATTTTATAAATACAGCTCTCTCAATTTACATTCCTGTGGTCCTTAGGAGTTAACACCAAAACCGTTTCATGTTCTAGGTGTGTTTTAGAAAATACTAAATTGCATCTTTAAAACCCATCAGCCAGGATCGCAAGGGATCCCTCTGTGCTCACACATTAGTCTGAGCCTGCAAACAATCGCTACTGGACGCTGTGGAGCACTGCCACTAGAAGGTGTCATTGGTGGCAGAAGGTACTTCTCAGATTGAGCCTAACCCAATAAAGCATGGCCCTCACACTCATATCTTTTAAACACCACCCCTTAATTAAAGGGAAAAGAAGATTCCCCAAACATTAATAATTCTTGACTCCACAGGCAGTTACTAAAGGTAAGGTCATGCATGGTGTTTGAGGAACCACATAAAAATGATGGACAAATCCTTTGTTGTTTCAGTTCCCTCCTCTCCCCCATTCCATTATCTTAACGATTAAAATATTGGATATTTGAGAATAAATATTTGTGCTCAGTAATGACTGTTCTTAATAATTTAATCTATTGGTTTCTGTTAGAAGTGAAATTTGTGAAGTTTGGACCTAAGAAACCAATGGAATCTAGCCAGCACACCTAACTCTTGCTAATCCAACAGACCAGCTGTTGCCCTGTGTTGCACATGGGCAAGCATTGCTGGTAACAAAGGACTTTTACACATACCAGAGGACAGAACTTGGGCCTAAGCGCTATTGTCCTTGTTAAACAACCAGTTCATTTCCTACATTATGCCATTAAAATACATGTAGTTTATTTCTTGGTTGGTTGGATTTTTGTTTATTTTTTAGACTACACAAACAGCGTGGAGCTAAGTAAAACATGGTTTCATCTGGGGAATCTGTAGCTTTACCCTGGCTGGAGATGGCAAATCGTAAGTGAAAACAAATGTACTCTCCTCTTGGGTGAGCCTGCCCCACCACCACTGGTAGCACTAGATATCTACTACAGAGATTAAATAACACTTTCTGCTCAAAGCAGCTAATGAGAAGACAGCAATGGTATTTGCAAGACAAATATGAAATTTATATGTCCAAAGATGAACCCTAATTATCTCATGCAAGTTACATGAAACTTTGACTCCAATGAGTCTATATATGCTTTTCAAGTATTTACTATAAAATATAATTTCAACATAAGAGAACTATTTATTCAATTTACCATAATATCAATACTGAATATTTTATTGACATCTCAATTAATAACCATTTTCTTTTAAAACTATAACTCTTGGACAAAAACATACAGTACAATCACCTACAGGTCTCTATAATAATAGATTAATAAATAAATGGAGTTAGCAATATAGAAACATACCATTTTCCAAACACCATTTAAAAATTCAACTAAATTTTTAAATGCAAAGAAATGCCTGACACACCACAGAGACGTCCATTAATCCACCAGATCGCCCCGGTGGGGTTCTTCAACATAAATGGTCAGAGAGGAGGAACAAAGGTCAATGGGTGGATTTACTGCTGGATGACTCCATAAATTACTGCCTCGGAACACCTAAAACCCAAACTATACCTACAGGCAATTGAGACAAACAGTGTCACAGTCTCGGTAACAACTGAAGACAAGAAAATTCTGGTCTGCACGAGCATTTGACAGATATTCCCCTTTTTGAAACTTTGGAAGTAGAAATACTATCAAAATCTGTATGAAAATTTGCAGTTATTGGATCAGGGAATAATAACAAATATCTCATTACCTACTGCAAAACTGTGCAGGACAATTAATCACAGGTAAACACCTCAAGGAGCTCAAAAATGAATTTGGGTTTTCATCTGAAGAGAAGCCCTTAATAACTACAAATTGGGATTTCAGAGCAAGCTCATACATCTAATATCTACTAGAAGTCATCTTGATGTATAAAGCAAATTCATAGAAATGAAAAGGATGAGGACAAGATACCAAATAATTTACTGCATCCCAAGGACTTGGACATGACAGTGAAGATTTGGTTAAATCTGTAATTGGTTTATTCAGCCATAGCTCAGATACCAAATAGTTTCAGCTCCACTTAATGTGAACAGCTCTGCTGGACATGTATTCATTAAGCATACACTAGCATGAGATATGTATTTGAAGTACAAAAAAAATGTATACTAAGCCAAGAATAGGAGCGCTCAGTATTCTGTAATTACAGGGATTTAAAATAATTTTTTTTTCCCCTTCCATAGCTACATTTTTACTAAAGGTGAGACGAGTTTGTGGTTTAAAATCTATTGTAATTTCCCTGCCTCCCTGCAAGATGAAGGGGGTATTCAGACAAACTGAGGGTATCAGACAAACTGTTTTACCTCTGAATAACAAGGCTGGAGAACTCAGACTGAAAGAGGAAGCCAAAAGAGGAAACGGGAGATTCAGTCAAGGGTGGTATACAGCAAACCTTATTCAAATTTCCAGAATATTATTTGGTTATTAACTGCACTGACAGTATAAGAAAAGATATTATGTATGATGATGCGACTTAAGATCCTTTCTAATCCCTTGGAAAAGCAACGCTCTCTTTTCTCAGCTATGCACTTGGCAAGAAAAGAAGATATAAGCTAAAGGATAAGCCCGGCTTGTGCTCCTAGTACACTGTGCAATATTTGCTTTCACTGTTCCACAATCAGTTAATAGTGGGATTCAACTTTATTAGCTCTACTGACCCAAGAAATGAGATGACTGCAGTCTATACTAAACACACAGACTTCCCCTGTACTAAACAGCAAGGGAGGACTCCAAAGGTGATTCATTTCAGCCTGGACTGTGGCTAATTACCTGTCTTTTTCCATTGAGGGAGTCCACACGATCAGACATTCAAAAATCAGCATGGGGAGCCATCTCCTAAGTCTAAAGGAGAAACGCATTTCAGGAGACAGAAGAAAATACTCATCTTGGAACATCTTTCTGTGCATAGTGGGGTAAGTCCCTATGCCCATACGCTTTCCCAGGTGCCTGTGTGGCCTGACAAATCATTAGACCAAGCATTTAATTCAGCAGCGGGTGGAATTAAACGTTTTAAAACATTCAAACCCACTAACGAATAATGATGCATCTCAGATAGTATGCCTCGTTGTATGAAATTCAGGCACCGCTCTCGTTCTTCGCTCTGCCGACATCGGGTCATATTTTTGTTACACACCAAGCACGTCCATACACAGCCAAACCGAAGGCTTTTCCTAACCAGCACTGGCTCTGCGTGAATTAATTCCTCTCCCAGGAACCGGGGAGTGGGTCAGCCTCAGACAGAGTGACATTTCCAGCGGAGTCCGGCTGCCACAATCTGCCTTGTGCAGATGGACTAATAAATTCTGTCATGGATATTATCTGAGTTGCAGGCCAGAAAGCAGGGGAATGTGTAACAGATTGAGCTCTTGCCACATTGTGAGAAAAGGTAAATTGTCAACAAACATTTCCTACATCTGATATCTTTTGTATGTAGAGCTACGCTTTTAATAAAGAAGCAGCTGCCACTGCTGAACGATTAATCAATACTGGTAAGCTGACATCTTAAGAACTTGCTGAACTAAAGCTTTTCTTTTCTTCCTGCATTTACAAATAAAGTGCTCACTATTTGACTAAAGCCTGTCTACTTGACTGGAAAATATCAGAGTCCTATTTAAATGACATTTGCAGAGAATGAGATTTTATCCTGGTCGCTGCTCCTTATCGCTAATAATAACATCAGATTAGTGGATTTAGGCCAGCCGAGTAGCAATGCCTTTTCTGATCCCTTCTTAAAGCAGCTCTTTCCATCTGTCTAGCCAAGCTTTCCTCTGCTTGTATGGGCCAACGATTAGGTCTTAAATGGAACTTCAATTGATACCATGTGGGATATCTATACAGAGGTTCATTGTATTGCTAAATTCCAGCCAAGACATTTATCAACTCTGACTGCTGCTTACTTCAAAAGATCAAAACACCTGGATATTTACAGGTATAAACATTCTTACACCCTGTTGCCTTCTTGAATAATTACAATAATTAGATGATCCAATTATGAAACACACAGTCTGCTTTAAGATTTATTTCCCGAATAAGATACGGGATCAAACACTAAGCTGCTGTCAGATAACGTGACTCAGCTGAGCACCGCGAAGGACTTGAGGCACAAACTTTCTGCACATGCAGAATGAGCCCCACCGCCTGGCAAATAACGGGGGACTTGGGCTTCAGCACCACGCGGCTTGTTAGTTGTGGTGGTTTTCAGCCCGGGCTTTAGATGTAATGACTGAGCATCATGAGAACAAACAGAAAACGTACCGCGTGTCCGCATGCTGGATACGCTCACCCTGCAGTAAAACTTCTTTTTAAAGGACGATTATTGGTTTTGTCATCATCGCTTTTATTAGCAGCTGAGCTTAGCAACATAAGCAAGATGTAAAATCCAAATGCCAAATGCTCTCAGTAAAAATACTAAGGCCAATTATAAAGTAAATTTACATTTTATTTCCCCTCCCCTTTTAGGCTGTTTTTAGTTTAAAGGTCATTTTGTATTCCTAGCTAGGGCATTTACACTATGTTAATAACTGACATTTCCTCTTCTTAATATATAATGCAAGCCTGACAACTGCTGTGGACTAAAGATAAGATGTGAAACCAGTAGTTCTCACAAGAAACCAGTGTTTCTAGACCATGCAAATCTCCTAAGTCCCATGCTTGTTTAGTTTTTAACAAGGTCTTGCTCATTCCTAACCTTGACCAAAAAAGTGTTTCCACATGGCAGTCAGATTGATGCCAAGTGCAGCTACACGCAGAAAGTTGCCTGACTTAATCAAGCAGTGGTGGAGACATGAAATGAATATTTAGCAAGGTCAAGTCAGACTGTTGTTTGAGAAGCAGCAATTGCTGACAGGTGAGCGAACAGCACACAAATCTGGGACCCTGTTTCAGTGCCTACATATTTTTACTATTTGTCATCCTGTTAACAAAACTCCATTAAAACACAATATTAGAAATCTAAGAACATTTTTATGGAAAGGATACAATCTACTATATATTTATGCATGTCATAAAGCCCATAATGCATCTTGTATAAGACCATTTATCTTCATTTCGTAGGGTCACAACAAGTACACACTACTTTTCCTTCAGGAAGCCTGTGGCATGTTGAGCCAAGCATCAGTCATAATAAGAAGGAAAAAGACAAACTTATTTCATTAAAAAATAGTGCATGAAGTAAAATGGGAAACTCCAATTTTTTTAATTAACAGGATTGTGAGCATCGCTTATCTTTGAAAACAGCAAATTGGAATTAATCACATTTCAAGACCAAGTTAATATTCTCTCTCTTCTACAAAATGACTGTGATTGATCTAAATCTAGTTATTTCATGCAAAACTAGGTTAAATACCGTGGATCTTTATGACCGCACAGAAAGCATTATCATGACAGACTACATTATTGTATTTCTGTTGCTGGGTAAGCCACAGTAAGTCCAACCGCAAGCCATCAAATCAGGAGAAAATCTCCAAGCAGCCTTAAGTACAAAACGTCTGGCTGGTGGAGTTTTCACAGGAGCAAGTCAGGGAATTAGCTGGGCTGCTCAGAACCAGTAGGAATACAGAACACCCCACCTGCTTTCTCCTGAGGGCATGGAGGGCCAGGGGCAGCCCACCCCAGGGCACCCAGAGGTGGCACAGCTCAGAGGTGCCTGGGCTGGAGGGGGTGGCTGGAACACCAGGTGCTCCCCTATGGCCCCTCCAGCTCCTGTCCCCAGGGACGCAGCAGAAGTCAGCCACATCTCCTCCAGGTACAGGGAGGGACACCGGTGGCTACCAGGCCTGCTTCTCCACAAGAGAAGATGTGAACCTTCAGTCTCTGGGAGGCACCCAAGCATCAGGGTCTCCAAAACTGGGCAACTGAGCACATGTGCCCATAACTAAGCATCAGAAATTATGCTTGTTTTTTTTTTTTTAATATATCTACATAACGTCTAAGAATTACCATGTACAGAAACACGCTGCTATCTCAATACGGCTATAAACCATTCTAATTCTGTGACCATGCAAAACACTGTTAATGTCTCTGTAATTCCAGATAACGAGGAGTAATAACAATATCATAAATGACAAACATCACTGCGAGCCTTTTTCAGGATTCCCATGTTATTTGGTGCACATACATATAATGAAGCTTCTTTATAGCTTAAGCACCACCATTAAACGTCAAGTCCACTTCAACAGCCTGAGTTCATGGTTTATCAATTGTGTGAAGCTAATGAGAAGGAAGGCCATCTCTGTTTGCTCATCAAAAAAGAGCTACGTCCTGTCAAAGAGATCTATACAGCATCCAAGGAACTGGCAGGAGAAGCTGGTGACTGTGTATTTATGACTTGTAAATGGTATCAGATTTGGTGAGCCTCACAGTTAGACACAATCTGCAGCGCAGCATTTCTCTGATCAGATTGTGGCAAGATGTTTTCCCCCTTAATTCAGTTTTGCATGAAATCTTAAAGAACTTCCTGCTAGCAAGAAGGCAATTGCAGGGTATGTGGTTATAGGAAGACAATCAGGTTCCTGGGGAGCAGAGGTCCTCGTGTGTACTTTTTATTAAACTCCTCAGGGGGGTGATTTTCTCACAATCACACCCCCCTATCCTATTGTGCCTTATTGCTTAATTAGCTACCGGATGAAATGTAGTTCTGTTTGCATCAACTTTATGTCTACTGTAATTGCCCTGAGTTGCAGTTCCAAGAAGAAAAAATGGATCAAAAAACTACATATATTTTGTTTGATTAATCATGAAAAAATCATTAAGGGATTAAAGTGAAACCATTTTACTCCTGTTGATCATGTTCAGCAATTTGAAATTATTTTATGATCCTGATCAATGTAATTAATGAGAATGGCTGTTAATTAGTTACAGTAGCAGGTGGGCCATGAAAAATGTATTCACTTAATACCACATAATATCTTGCTATTAGAATTTGTGTTGATTCTGTAGTGTTCACAGAACAAGATTAAAAACCGCACGGGACTTGGTTCTTTGAACTTTCAGCGCACGCACCATACACAGACACACACACCCCCTCAGCCACACAAAATTTCTGTCATAAAGGCAACACGGACACAGCTGTTTGGAGATATGAAACCATAAACATTATTTTTGTGATTGTCTTCTTTACGACAAGTCCCTACACCAGCTCTCACAGCAAACCCTACTGGTAGCTCAGGAACAAAACCCATTTCAAAGTAACCGGTGCTTCACGCTCAGCATCTTGTAATTCAGTCGCTCTCATCTGGCCCTTTCTAGTCACTCTCCCTAAGGAGAAGGCGTTCTTCAAGAGAAATAACCTCTTGGGTGTGAACTTGAGACAGACAATAAAAGTGTTAAATGCTCTGCAGTGTTATGTAGCTAATTAGCGGTATTGAGAGCTTTACAGTGGTTTTGATTATCATGGGGGCTGTGAGGGATCCCCGTCCCCAAGGAATACAGACGGCTGAATATTGCTTTTTTTCTAGAATGATAGCCCCCCTTGCCTCATTTGCTCAGACACGCAGACAAGACTTTTCCCTTCCCTCTCCCCTATGCTACACTTACATACCCATGAACCTATGTATAAACCTCTATGACATGGATTTAATTGTCCCCTTTATTCACACGTGGCCATGCTGCTGTACTAAAAGAAAACTACGTTTGATAACCGCTGAACTTAAAATATTCCTTTAAAAAACATATGACCCTGGGATAAATGCAAACAAAAACCAATCAGTTCCTCCCAGCTCATCCTTAAATATCACCATGACAAGTGCAATAGAAATAAAGACTTGAACTTACTATTTGGAGATGAAGAATTCAAGATTAGAGACCCCAAAGGCAAAAGCGGGTTATTGGAAGAGTTCCTAGCTGCACACCTGCACACGTGGCCGAGCTGCTGTGTTTGCTGTTGGAAAGAAAGCTCCAGGTGAGCCTGAGCTCCTGATCAATCCCTGACAAGCTGGGTCAGCCCATGGCTCTGAACTACACTGTTTGCAGAAGGCTTTTTTTTACTATTAGCATGAGGAAGGCAGGGGCTGTCTCCCTTAAGGAGACTGACATCTTGGTGAATGAAGATACAGCGGAGCAAAACTAGTATTATAAACCTTTGGGGTGACCAACCACACAAGGGGCTGGTTTTAGCAGGACTCAGGTTTAATGAGCTCTTCAATGGCTGTGACCTCTCCTCACCAGGGACACCTGGGTGCAAGAGGAAGGACTGTCATAGCAAAAGTACTCTCCAACAGAGAGCCGCATTCCTATTTTAAAAATGGAGAGGAAAACAAAAACATCCCCATTGTTTCTACAACATCTTAATGATAATTCCCATGGACTGGATCCAGATTGTAAAGAATCAGCCTCAGTCTTACCTGCCGGTTTCTGCACTAAATATTCCATGTACATAACTGTCGGCTTGAGCCAGTGTATATTGGCCTCTTCAGATGAAAGAAAATTGGTGTCGGCAGCCTCCTGAGCACATTTTAATAATCAGCCTGATCATGGGTGCATGGCAGCTGCTCGATTGATGGTGTTAGACAGCGAATAAAGAAAGATGCCAGCAGTGCCCTCAGATCTGACATAACGAGGGAAACATCAGTCATTTGGCTAAAAGGCTCATAAAGGCTCCATCAGCTGTGACACAGGAGTCTGTCTTATGCAAAGCTAATGAGGAAATGTGGCAGTGTTAGCATTCTCTTTAGACAGTAACAAGTTGCAAGTGAGCTGCATTTTAGATGAAAAATTCAGTTGGAAACAGAGCAGTTTTCATGATCTTTGCCTAAATAATACGCTGATGTCTGGGAAAGACTGTTAGAAATCAAAAGATTTTGAAAGGGTTTTAGGGCATCCATTCCCTATCCCAGTAGCCTGTATATTGATTCCCAATGGATACCGTGCGTATCAATGCCAGCACCTAATGCTCATCTCACCTGACTAGATTCTGACCATACTCACCACGCATCTCAGACTTGCACATTGTGCTATTCTTCCTTTCAAAGCTGGGAACTACAGGGTGGCCAGTGATCACCGATTAGCAAGGTCTGGGCACAAAGGGGGCTTTAATTGATCTATGCAGACCTGAATGGGATGTACTAAAGACAGTTGTATAGCCCAGTCCTGCTGCTTTGCTCACCTCAGGGTTTTGGAAGCAGTGGTTTGGAGTCATTTGAGAATACTGTCCACCTCTGCTATGTGAATATTTTAAAGCTGTTGTCCTGCAGCTGGGTATGAACCCTTGTATTGGGTTGCAAAGTCAGGCTATGAGAACAGTATATCCAGGAGCTGTCAGACGGGCTGCTCTGGAGAGTAAGGGTAGAAGAAGGGAAGCGGGGAAGAAGATACGCACAGATGAACTTTCCCTTTCAGTCAAATTTCCATTTCTAACAACTTCTTCCATTTCAGCTTCCTAGCACATTGATATATTACACTAATTATAAAAGTGACCTTCTCCCCCTTCTACATTTTTTCTTCCTACCGCTGCTCCAGTCAATAGATTTACAGTCTGATGTTATTTCTGTGTATGCCATCAGAGCCATTCCAACAGCAACAGGGCATTATGAAAAAAACAGTCAAAAGGTAATTAGAAATCTTGCTGAAATGTTATATTTGTTACATGAGGATTACAATGAATGATTCAATGAGCCTCAAAGTTCATCCTTAACATTGATAAGTGGCTTTCTGCCAACAAATGCACAGCTGGTGACAGCAGGGATTCAGGGTTTGGGAGGGACACACACTTCTAAGGTGAAATTGGAGACAGGGATTAGAATCAGAAAAAACAAAGGAGGTCTTTATTCCTGGAAATGTTAAAGTCATTTTTCAGTGGCAAAGGAAATGCCATTTTTATAGCACATACCCAATCTTTTCCTTAGTTTTGATAGCAGATGTTTAGCTATATAGGTGAAAAGTGGGATTCCGACATTAGAACAAAGAAAATGGCAATGGGGTGTTCTGACTTCGTTCCTCAGTCACAGCAGTACTACATCACGTCGCGTTTAGGCAGTCCTGTGCAAGTCGCTTTGTCTACCTGTACCTCTAGCTCCATGTTAACAAAGAAACTAGAAAAACAAAAGGCTATCGATTAGCAGAGTTAACTCGGTATTGAAAGAGCCGCCAAAACAGAGATCCCAGCACGCTAACAGGTGACTGCAGATGCACAGAAGTTTCCCCGCAAGTCATAACACCATATTCCAAACTGCTCCTGCACCAAGTTACACGGGTAATGGCAATAGCAATTTACAATGTAACCTGCCTGAAAAAGCAATCTGCTTAAGTAACATCTCCTCCTAAGAGGTTGTCCTCAAGTACTCTCAACTGCTATAAATAATCTGTTTCATTTTCCTTAGAGGTCCACCTCAATTGATTTTTATCAGTCCTCTGAATGACCATTTACAACACATTTCAAAATAATACTCATGGACCATAGCTGCTATTAAGGTTAATTAATTAATGTTTGTGAAGCTTGTTGAGAATCTTGAATGAAAGGTTACACACTGTATATTGGTGCTTCGCTGTATAGTAGAGGAGAAAAAAGACATGTTTTCTTATGAAAATTAATTCTCTGGCCTCTTTATAGACCTCAGTGCTGTAAGTTAACTTTGTTGAACTGCTTTCTTTGCAGTAATGACTTACAGATCATAATACCTTTCCTGGGAAGGGACTTCAAAATTGCACCAGCACTTTGGAACACCCTGTCAGCATCAGAGAGTTACACTGCAAATGGCCTGAGTGCATAATTTTTTTATTTTTTTTTAACAATAGAGCTTTATTTCTGCTGAAAGTTAATACCACTAAGGTATTTCACTTTTTTTTTTTTTTTTTTTTTTTTTTTTTTTCTGGCTCCATTTGCACTTATATTTGCTTGGTAATGCAGCTTTGCCAAGTTATACTAGCATAAATTATAGATTATTGTTTTGGGACACATTCTTTTTTTTCAGCTTATATTTTAGAGCTGCACAATTTGTACACGGTATTCCTCTCGGTTTACTCTCTCTGCAACGTATCCAGTGTAACCAGATTGACATTTAGTATAAAGTATTAGGTTAAGGGTATATAGTGTCTAGTTAGTGAGAAGCTGGTGAAATTTTCCTGAGAAATAAATGCCTGCCCTAAAGCCATTTTTGCAAAATACTAAATGGTAAACAATTACAATGCTTATGCTAAGCTCCGCGTTAACAGCTGTATGCATTACAGACTGACGTACAGAACATTGATACAGCAGTGTCTGTACGCACTACATTTAAAGCTGTATTTCAAAGCTTGTACATGCCAACATGCAAATTAATAAATTCTTCTTTCCAAATGTCACTGGCATGGTGATTTCCTGCCAGCCTGAGCATCATTCTCCTGAAGCAGTAAAAGTAACACAGTCAATCTCCTCTGAATCCTATATCCCCTGCTTCCTGCAGGGTCCCTGGGAGTTTATGATTCATATTCAGAAAGCTGTACGCGGTAGCCCTTTGGGGATGTATATTAATGAAGAAATTTTCTCACGCCAGAGCTGCCTCTTTATTGGAGTACGAAGGGTACAGTCTGTTCTGAGCGGCTTTTTAATTTCTCATAATTAACCCTGCCAGAATTAACATTGGTGGCATCACTGACAGCAAATTAAAGAAGCCACATCAGCAGAGTTAAAGCTTTTTTCCCTCTTTTCCTCAGCCTCCCACCCTTTTGAACTCCCCTGTTTTGGTGTGAGTTTAAAGAAGAAAGTTCTCAGTCTGTCAAGACGATTGTCTTGTCATTGCACTAAGAGCCCTGCTGGGATAGGTACGATTAGAATATTTTCAGACTTCCCTACCGCTAGTACCAACCTATTTCAGCTCTTAACTGGCCATGTGCCATGTAGATTTGTGGCAAAGATCCATGGTTTCAGTTTCTTTTGCTCTATGAGGTACAGCGGTTCACCTGATCTCCACTGTGAGCTTGTGGAACCAAGATCTAAAGCCCATGGCAGCATTCAGCCAGCCTTTTCTACTGACATTGTAGTAAAAGATAGATAAGCTGTGCTTTGAGCCTCCTCAAACCAGCTTCACCACATCAGCCCCTTTTAAACAATCCTGGACAGATGATGAAAACAGGCTGTAAACACCAAGATATCCCAACAAACACTTTTTCTTCTAAGCCAGAAATAAATGTGTTATGTTTTGATAGCCTTGTAGCCGCTTACATCTAGAAATTCATAGAAGGAGGAAAGGGGTGGACCCCAGATTTCTCCACTGGATGTCTGAGAGGAGAAACGGATCCCAGAGAAAGCCTGACATGGTGAATGCCACCGTAAGAATCACAGTTCAAGTCCACCTGCCCCACATGAGTGCTCTGAGAATTAAGGCTCTGGAGGTCACACAAATATTCCTCCCTTGTTTGATCTTTTAGTGAAAAGTGACATATTATAAAGTTGAAAGGTTTAAGAAAGGTGAGCTGTAAGACTGCTGCTGTTAAGTCACACGGGAAGCAACAGCAGATGAAACAAAAACAGTGCTATTCATTCATCTACCTACCAATTTCTGTGGAAATCATTTATTGATCCTCTTATTCCCTCAGTCTAATGATAGCCTTTCTTTACAAATGAATAAAAGGTGTGATCGCAGTCACTTTGCTTCTGCAGGAGAGAAGCTAACCTGCACATGTCTTTCCATTGGATCATGCCAGGATCATGGCATCCATTTCCACTGGATCGTGATTTTACTAGCCCACAAGGAGAACTTCCAGTACTACCTGCTACTCTGAACTTGCTTCTTTCTGCACTGCCTTCTTCCCAGGGACCTAGCATTGTGCCCTGCTTACAACTTCCAAGTGCCAAAATACCCGCCTGGACTTCCAAATGTTCCTGCAAAGAGAGAGGTAAATGTTGGTAGAATATGGCATGAGAAGTGCCTTCCACTGATTACCTGGAATGATGTTATTGTAAGACATCAATCTAAAAAGCCCAAAGCCACAAAGCCAATAATGTTTGCAGAAAGATTTGATGGCTTAAAAACCAGAACAGGGATTTCCATCAATAGGGGGTAGAAGGCAGGAGAACCCAATGGTTATGAGCAAGCACGTGACAGCTAACAGAGGTGCCTCGACAAACCACAGGTTGCCTTGTAAAACACTGCAGTTGGTGTAGCTTTGGAAACGTGCCAGTGCAACCAGAACGATGATATGCTTCTTGCATTGTCAGCTGACTTGATAGGCACTGTTCGAGCACAATCTGCGAGTAATTTTAGTTTGCCACAGAGACCCCCGGAGGGTAAGAGGCTGATTTACATTCAGTGGTCTGAAAGGTTGCAACAATGATGGCAGTGCAGATATGACAGAACCATCAATTGTTTGAGACTATAAAATTGTGTGCGTACAAATATAAATATATATAGTTCTGTGAGAAGGCTAAATAACTGCTACATAACCTTCCGCAATAAAACTAGGAGACAACTGGATTTTTGCAAAAGTCATTAAGGTTACTTCAGATGCCTTAATTTTATTAAAGCACTAAAAAGCAGAAGGCTAGTGCAATGTTGGCACACAAAGATAAACTAGAAGACCAGTGCAATAGACATCAACAGCCTTTATAGTACTCTGCAAGTATTCTGCAGCTGTGAGTAATCAGGACAGAGTTGGGCACAACTGTCTTCCATCATCTCTACAGTCCAGTGACTATGCAACAAAGCTTGGTGGTTGGCAGCGTGGAATTACCAATTGACAATAACAGGCTGTGATGAAGTTATAATCACTTCCAAGTAATAATAAAAACTCTACTGTGTTGAATGATAGGTGAAACTAGCACCGGTACTTGTAAGTGATAACCAGAAGAAAGCCAAATCTGGGAGTTACATCACAAGCTAAACTCCTGTTAGGAAACAAATTCAACTACTGCATGGGGAACAGAGTAAGAGCTCTTACTCAGTACTAGGGAAGCCTAACAACCCTGTGTCGTAATGAGTTTAGGGCAGCACTGATTCCATGAATATATCAGTTCACAATGGAAGGAGGAAGATGTTTTGCATTAACATATCGAAGTCCTACCTGAAAGGCAGGAGAAAACGAGGAGAGCCAAACATGCCATTAAGATTGCTTCGATTGGCTATAATGCCTGCGTGACCCCAGGTGCTTTTGTGGTAACGTCAGTTTGACTTGCTGGTGAATTGTCTAGCATGCACTTACAGTCCTGGACCAATTTCTTGTCCCCCTTTAACTTCTCTAATGGCTCTAGAAGTCTGAAGGACGTTCAGCATTTTAATTAACTCCCTGCAGACTCTTCCCCGAAAACGGTACAGTTGAGAAGATTATCAACTGCTTGGGATTTCAGGGCTTGAGTCTTGGAAGTCCTCGGGTAATTGTGAGACATTTCCAATGGGCAGCAGATATTTACACCTCCTCCTCTCAAGAGTAGCTCCTCTTGATCTTATAACTGTTTCCATCACTAACATACATCTTTTTTTAAGTCTATGGATGGACGACTTAACTGGGAATTCTGGAGTGTAATAGGCCAGGAAAGGGAATTCCCATGGAAAGGAACAGCCAAGCAGTGCTCCGAGTGACTGGGAAGGTATTTAGAGCTTAGTGCAGGAAAATCTCTGAAGCCATTTGTTCTGTGCATGGCTGCAGTAAAAGGAAAAGCAACAAGGACACAGAGATGCATCAGCAAAGGGCTGGAATACAAATCATAGGAAGTGAGATTATTTCTGTAATAACTACTGCACAACCGGAATTCTGTCCACAGTTACACGCACCACACAGGTAAGTTAGTTTTACTGTAGACAGGGTGCAACTTTAAGTACCCAAGGTGGTTCAAGGTTTTTAAGAAGATTTGTTGTCAAGACAGGTCAATGTGACTGAATTTATTCTTGCTAGGAAAGAGATAACTTTGAAATGACTGAACAGAAGTATTTCACTTCATATTAAGAATGTTTTAAATACAGCACAGAGATAAGGGAGAGGGGAGAATCTGTTCATTAGTGGTTTAAAAAAAAAATAAGGCAAAACAAAACCGTGGGCATCATTTCACATTTGGAAATAACAAGCCAGTATCCACTGGCAGTGACAGCTATAAAACTCTCATTGACTTCAATGAAAGCAGCAAGTGTGCATCTAATTGAGGAATATGGATCACAAAATGTAAAGAAAAATCATTTTGCTTAGAGAGTAATGAATATGCCATATTATGCTGCCAAGTAATATTATTGCCACAAAGTCTCAACGAGTTTATGAAACATTGATATTTTTATTAGTAGAGAGTCGACTGGAAGAGAGTGACAAAACAAAATGAGGATGAAAAAAGGTAAAAGAAAGCAGACTTACTGGGCCAAATGGCTTTTTCATGTCCATAAATTGCTAAGTGTATTTCTAATTAATTTCTCCATTCAAACGGCCAGAAATAAAGAACAGAGGCTTTTGAGTGTGCCATGAACTCAGGAGAGACTCTGTAGACTTGGACAAATAATAGTATAAAATGGTTTATGAAACCAGAGGGTTTATGGTCTATAAATAACTTCCATGTATTTTTATTCTTTACACGTACAATATTACTGAGGACTGGATGATAGCTTTTCACTGCTGCCTGGTTGACTTCTTCCACATACACACCCAAAGTAATGACGATATTGATCCTGAAGAGACATTTTTTGAGACAGATAAAAAAGCCAGACAACTGAACTAATAGAAAGGGCCTAGCAACTTAGTGGTAAAGCTGTGGTCCTTTAAGTGCATAGCAATTGGCTACACAGCTTAAAACCTACATCCTAATATCTTGAGGGTCTGGGATGAAGAAGGAAAGAAAAAAAAGAATGAGACATCTAAAAGATGACTTAGGGCATTTAGTGCCTTTAATGGCCCTTCAGATAGCTACCATGCAAATTTTTAGGCATCCAAATATTATTTACATCCAAAAAAATATGATATGTGTGTTCATCAGTGTAAACAAGAGACTCGCTGAGAAAATGCTTTTGATCTTTAGGACTTACAGCATGCTCTTTTTTGGTTAAATGTGCAATTCAAAACGTGCCTAATTCCTAAAATCCATATATGTGACACTGCCTGGGTTTCCATGACTACTGCTCTGAAAACCATATTAATTATTCAAGAGGTCCATGCCATTCTCCCTGCGTTCCATAAGGAATGCTGGGAAGCACTGTCTGCCTTTATAGAGCAATACAGATATTTAAAAGGGCTGCATCGCTGGCTCTAAATACCACAGATATTTTCTTACAGCACTATGACATCTGCATGATAGGTCCCATAAATATTTTTTAAACACTCCAGTACATCAGTGAAGAGGGGGAAAAAAAAGAAAAGAAGAAAAAAAACCTCTCCTCTGCTTTTTTTTCTTCTATATTTCAACAATATTCAAAAAGATGCTTTAATTCTAGTCTCTGTTTATCATCCCGATATAATCCCATTTTAAATAAAGTCAACCAGCTTGCATGCAGTAGGGATTAATGCCCGTGTTTTTTTAAAGGATATAGTTTCAAATTGTGAAACTTACATGAAATCAAATTTCTCACATCAGCTGTGACTAAGCATCTGTTTGCCATATCTGTTGATCTCTGTATGTTTTAATAACCATAATCAGCGTAAGGAACATACTTTACAGATAACGTTATCAAAACAGTGTAACAAAGTAAGGAATGTCAGTGCTGAAGCAATACATACCACCGCCGACGTCCTGTCACAGCGAAACGATCAGTGCCAATCACACGGGAGCAGCGCGGGTGCATTACAGGGCCAATTACTCAGATGCAGAGAAGAAAGGAAAGTGGGCCAGATTCTGTTCTCAGTGGAAGCAAGACAATAGAGTTAGCCCAGATTTATACCTGTGTGACTGAAAGCATAATCTGGCCCAGCATCAATCTTCCCGACATAGAGTCACTCGGGATCTCTGATTGGCATATATGTAATACTCGGGCATCCCTTATGGAAAAAGTCTATAGAATGGAAGAGAAAATGATAGCTTTTCTGCAGAATTTTGTAAGTCAAACTACTATATAAAATTCCACTTCTGAGATGTATTCTAGATCTCAATTAAATGCTTTATAAGCCTTCCATACCATATCTGTAAAAATAATATTCTCTATTAATTCCTGTATGTTTAGGGAACATTCTTCTGTAAAAAGAAAAAAAAATCCATTCATTTTTCCTTTCCAGAACCTCCAAGTTTCAGCCCTATTATATTCTCCTGTAACATCTATACAACACCTAAAGCCAGGATTGAAATGCAGTTGGTAAGGTAAATCTGAATTTCCCCAAAGCACAGACACAGCCTTCTGTTAGTCCTGTCACCACTTAAAAATGCCAAAATGAACAACAGGGAAAACAGAGCTCGAGATTCAAAGCCTGCCCAAGTCAGAATGCCACGTGCAGATCCCAGACTGACACTCCCTGAGCAGACACACAGCTGTAACCAAACCAAAAAGTGCAGTAATATTTTTAGGTCTCAGGAGCCCTGGAACACGCACAGTGCCTGTGCATGCCTCTCCCACTGTATCGTCTCTTCCCGGTGCTCCTCACACTCTCACTACCTTTCACGAGCTGCTCTACATCCTGATGTGGCTAACAGTACAATAGCAGCACGGAAACACGACCCAGGACTGAGATATCAGTTTTGTTTGAGAATCCTGCACCAGCTACTTACCCTCCTCTCAACATCTGCCTTCTCTCCTAGCCTGTGCTGGATGGAAAATCTCTCCCCCTCTGGGTACATGCTAGCACCTAGCATAATCCTCCCCCTCCTCCCTCAGTTTCACTGGAATGGCAAGGCATTGCTATAAAACTGCTGATATAATATAACCTATAATAATTTCCAGTTGCGTACTTCCAGGATTTTTTTCCCCTTCCTCCCAAACATCTCCCTACCAGGGCACCATCATTACTATTATTATTTACTGTTCAGACTGCAGCTCTAGCACCCACAACGTGCATGCTTTATTACTCCCAAGTTCTCACTTGCCGTACAAAGTGCTCCATCCAAATACAGATAAAAAGTAATTTCCTCAAGAGCAAGGTGTGAACTGAGCATACTTAATTGTGCACTGGTATATCAACTGTATAATGTTGCAATAAAATTCCAAAACAATGTGATTAAAAATTATACCAAATGAGGATACCAAGGTGCCATAGCCAGTCAAAGCGCATTTATCCAATCTAAATTATATGCTAAGCAAATAAAATAAACATGCAATTTGCTAATTAAAGTGTACTCTCATGTATTCTGTAACCACCATAAATTATACTGCAACATTTAATTTTTTGACTATTTAGCAAGGTTTATGACTGCTTTACTAAATTAAACAGAATGAAAAGGGGGAAATAGTAGGAATGCACTGCTTTTCCCCTCCTCTTTCAGTTCAGATTTCTTTCAGTATAGTTTTTGTTTGCTTGTTTGTTTTGTTTGTTTTTGTTTTGTTTTGTTTTCAACAATCATACCTTCCTACAATACAGTCTTAATTTTACTGTGGATTTTTTCCACTTTTACTTCCAACGTACGTCTTCTACCCTGACTAAATGACAGCTATTTGTTTCTGTAAATTTTCTCCAGTAGGGTAGTCAGATCTCATTTTGTGTACCTTATCTGAATGATTCTTTAATAAGAATTCCACATTCAGTGTCCCCACACTTTGTCAATGACAATGGCTCCCCACCACCACCCCCAAACAAAATGAAGATTTTCAATCCTTTCATCTCATCCAAAACAGAGTGCCCAAATCACAAATGGCAGCTGACTGGCTTCCAGTCAACGCTACAAGTCCTCCATCATCCTGAGTCTGAATGCCTGAAGGCATTCCTGGGTTCCACTCAAGGGGAACTGTGAACAGGTGGGGTTTGTTGTCTTTTCAAAATATCAGAAAAGTCTCAGAATCTCAGTATGCCTGCCCACCAGGTCAGCTGTGTTCTGGACTTCTCAGGAACAGTGTTTTATCCCAGAGTGTGGTCAGGTAAAGAAAAACAGGGGGATTGGGAAATCTGGCAGTCACTGTTCAAGCCCTCACTCTACTCAATTGCTTTGCAGCTTCTCTGAAAATTGCTCAATATTTGTGCCCAACACCTAAAGATTAGCATGCCTCCAAACCATCCATCTATGTGACTTCAAAGTCTACCTATAACTAACACACTCCTACAAGTTACAGTGAGAGCACCAGACCACAGGGCAACCTTTGTAGGGTGGCCAGCATTATCTCTACTTTTAATATTAGAACCGCTGTTCTGTACCCAAGAGCTACCTGCAGACTCCCCAGACGCCACATCCCAGCGACACACCAAGCCCTCTGTAAATCTGGAGTGAATCCCAGACTGCTCCAGCTTTGTGGGTAACAGCGCTGCTGAGACTGGGCTGTGCAGGTTCCAATGCACTCTGTGGTCTGAAGAAATGCAAGTCCAAGCCAACATGCAACTGCCGAGACAAAGCAAGACTTTTCATAACCTTAATCACCTTTACAGGTGCATGAAGTCTTTCAGTTGAAAGATCAATCGCCCCAGGGATCCCCAGGCTGGCTGCATCCACAGAGGTCAAAGTGCTTTGTTGGAAATACACAACGTTAGTGTCCTAATATCAGCAAATTTGTCCAAAATTTAGAATTCTTGCAGAGCTGTTTTGCCTAGAATATTCTAGAAATGAATGCATATGCTAGAAGAAATTTGATGGTCAATACTTTGCGCAGAGTGGGGTTTCCTACAACAAAGCAGTTGAAGAACTCTTTCTTCAACCCTTTTACTTGCACTTTATAATAAAAATATTGTTTCATACTTGGCTTCTTTTTGGCCACTGAGATCGGTACGTTTGTCCTTTGTTGGTTACAGATGCCTTTTTAATTGGTATTACTTTGCTGGAAGGATCAGTAAGTTAGCTGCTTTATTCACACTGCTGCTTGATTTGCAGTTTTGCTGCAAGACTATTTTTCTTAGAAATACTCCTGAATTCCTGTCTTCAGTGAAAACTGCCTCTCACTGAAACAAGGAAATAGTTTTGCTATCTAATCTGCCTCCTGAAACCTTGCCTAAAGACAAATCCTGCTTCTTTGGAAATTCATTTTTTGGGGAAAATGAGGGAGAAATGTTTTTTTTTTTTCTTTTAGGCCATCCTCTTTATATTTTTTTTTCCGGCTGACTGGCATTTAATAATATTGCATTTTCATTGCAGAAAGAGAGTACATTGTAAACAAAGTGTTGTCATTTAAAAAATAAGAATATGAAAAGCAATTTATTCTTTTTACACATGTACAGTGATATGTTAGCTAGAAAATGCCCATTTTGCCTTGTCCATGGCAGGGGGGACACCATCTCTCAAACCTCTGCTTATGCCATGTGATGAAAAATAATTTTAAGTGATAAGACAGAAACAGTCCGTGAAAGCCTGCAGGTTTAAGGTTGAATCATGTTTTCTGCTCTCTGAATAATGTCTCCATCTGCTCTGATTTTGGGGATTGGAACCAGATCTTGGACTAAGAAAGTTGATGCCAAGAGCTTGTGGAGCCAGTGCCCATCAAAAAAAATGTGGTGGTTTTAAAGTGAATGGCCCATATCAGTAAGTATTTTTAAGCTACCACTCCAATGCAGTGACACAGCATGCTAATTAAGAGGAAGCAGCAGAGGCATAATTCCGGGGTTACAAAATGGACTTAGGATCAGTGAGGTTCTAGACTCAGTAATATTTGGTCCAGCTGTTTATCAGACTTTGCACATTTACATATGACCTTCTTCAATCCCTCCTCTCCTCCTGCCCGGCTCAGAAAAATCAATAGTGTTTTGTGGTAGGGTTATGAGAAATTCCAGAAGTGCAAGATAAGCTACTCTCACGGTTCAACCATAATAGCCAATGGAGCTCAAGGGAACTCACAGTTACCTGGGCTATGGCTCCCTGTTCCTGGGTTATGACTTGAGGATATTTTGATGCAGGAAAGAAAAAAAAAAAGTTACCATCATTTCCTTTTTTTTTCGTGCAAAAGACTTACTTACCATTTCCTGCAAACCCTTCTGAGGCTTGAACTGCTGGACAAATGGAATCAGCAAGCCCCCACCTTCTCCTCCTCCTCCTACCGATATTTAACAGCAAACTTATTTTTAAAGTAAAACAACTGCAGAAAGTTGTGATATATTTTTTTTTCAATTAACTCCAAAATTATTTAGAAGTAAGAGCTCACTTCATTGGAAAAAACTAAGTTACAGTACAATTCAAGAACCTTGCTTGTATAGTGGGATTCTTCTCTGTTTTGCCATCGTAAATCCAAAGTAACACCACAGGGCTGAATTGTGTTACACCAGATTTTCAGAAAATAAAGGAGACTGCAGCCCTGCCTGTTGACCTCTGTGGGATTTTTCCCTAAGTGATTACTGCAAGATAAAGCCTTTTGACATAAGGTGGAGTGAAACTGAATTTTAAAAGAAAAATGTGCAAGAGAAAATACAAGGCAATTATCTGATTACTAATAGGAAGAGGTACAGAGCCACAGCATATAATGTTCTAGGGATTATCCAGCTTTGAACAATGCTTGCTTAACAGCTGCTACCGAACTGTGGTTTGTGTACTTGGCAGAGTGTTTCATTAATGATAATCTACAGTGTTTACAGCCCATAGGCCTCTAAATATGTTAAGAACCTTTTTTATTTGTATTTTATAATCCTTTTCCCTTATGTTTTATGTTTTTCTTGATATTTCTGAGATCTGAGGAGGTTTATGTTTCAAAATGATTCATTTCACTCTGACAACTGCAGAGCAAGATTGCAGTAAATGTTCCCTTGTTATCAAGACTATGTATTTATAAACAGAGAGGAATACCATCTAAATTCATACCAGGGCTTGGATCACCACCAGCTAATACATTCAGATGCCAATATACAGTGCTCTATTGTTTACATGCAAAAGTAAATGTCAAACAGAGGTGTCTTTACCAGTTACTAGATATTCCTCAGTCACTTCTTGGACCTGTCAGGTTGCAGCAAATTGAAGCTGCCTTATTTCTGACATTGCATTTGACCTGAACTTCATTTAGAGGAATCCTGCAATTATTTTAAAGGTATAGTATTGATTAAGACTTCGGTTTGTTTCAGAATTCGGCTTTCAGATCCTTGCCTGACCCACTCCTCGTGGCAACACTCAGGTGATATTAGGAAAACAGAACCTAATTAAGAATCTAATTCCATTGTGGAGGGGATTATGTATTATGTAGAACGCTAGGAAGAAGATCATGATCCAAAAGCCAAGTCACTGAATTCTGGCTGTAATTGTTTTGACACACGGGATTTCGGTGGCCATGATTCTGTCATGATAAAACCAAAGCAGATTATTGCTTCAAAGCAATTAGCATAGTTAATTTTGACGCAAGACAGCACACTTCTCTTTCACTATTTTCCCCTTCTTTCATCCTCTCCCCCTTTGTACCATCCCGACACGGCTGCTTTCCCCGTCTCAGCGATGCTGAGCAGCCGGGAGCCCTCCTGCCAGCTGTGCTCCCTGGGGGACATGGCAGTGCAAAGAGCTCCCTTCACCCACAGCGGTACAGCCCAGAAACTCTCAGTGATGCGTTAGCCTCATTCCAACTGGTATCAGAGGGGCACGAGCACCACATCTCAAGCTGCTAGAGGGTTGTGTTTTTTTTTTTTTACACTGGCCCTCCAGTGCGCTGAGCTGCTGAGCTAGGCTCACTGAAATGTACACTTGAAAGAAATTCTCTCCCCTCCTGATCACTAGTGGTTTCTATAGAAACAAGAAGGAATCTCTGTTCTTCTCTAAAATTTTCCCCTATTGCTTTTATACTGTATGAAACCATTTTTTTAATTTTTTTTTCTTTAAAGATTCCACAGCTCTCCATTTATAACCTCATTTATCCAATTAAAGAATAGATTAGATAAAAAAAATGGGCATGAGGGTTAAATTTAAAGTAACACAATCCTGTGCATTAACTATCTGTGGTTAAGCCATCTCTCCTGGGTCATTTTATGGCTCAAGCATTTCAAAGAAAATAGTTTAAAACAACGGTACATCACAACAGTTAAAAGGGGTCAAGAGGATATTTACTTAACCACTAGTTGACTTTTTAACTTAGAAATATTTCAGCAGTTACTGTATTTAAATGAAATCCGTCTCCTCGGTGTCCCCATAAATTACTCTATAACTCCAGGGTTCCCATCCATGTTGCAAGTCACCACCCCAATGCCTGGAACTTCTTCTGCTTTAGATAACTGTGATGTTTGCTTGCTTTGTTATTGTGACCTTCTCTGGAGACTGCATTTGCACAGGAATTGCTAAGGCTTGTAAATATTGTATCTACCTTGTTGTAATCACTAGGCAAATATACTTGCACTCAGTCGTACAAAAAAAACCTAAGAGCTGTTGAGTCATGAAAAATTTCTCTAACAGAGGTTTGACTTCAAGAAAAAAATTGGAGAAGAAAACCTTCATACCAAATAGACTAACAGAGGCTATGCTGGCCAGAAACCAAAACAGTAATACAAACAAATGTTATTTGGGGTCTACTATTCCCTTCTATCAGAGGAAAAAGAAGACAATCATTTTTCACACCATAATGATGCAATATAGCATGTTTTTATAAAAACAATAATAGCCATTCATTTTCAGTGCACATAAATAACTTTCTTCTACAGTCAAGTCGTATTTACTCTCACATGTTTACTTGGAAAGTTTAATATTCATGCACACACAAATCATTTACTGTAGGTAGTGAGTTGAACTCAACAGAATAGAGGCTGATTATATTAGGCAATTGCAGATGGGACCAAATGCAATCCTGATGTCACTAACGCAGCAAAGTGACGCACAGGACAGCTTCTGTCCGGCGAGTCTGAAGGAGATGTTCAGTACGAACACCAATTTTTCTATTGCTATTTACCGCACCAGCACGGTCTGTCAGCAAAGATGACAACCAGACAATCTTGGAGTTGCAATCTGAAGTGTTATTTGCTTTCCAATCTTATGTTAGTTTGGCTGTATTTTTGCTTTGTAAGAATTAAAATTCCCCTGCAGGTGCTAAGAATATTATGAGAGCTGGAAATGAACTAACTGCTGGGTCAAATTCATCCCTAGGTAAACCGTACGCCAGCACACAATTCTTGCACCACTATATATAACGTTAGGACTTCCACCATCATCTTTGAGGGTCTAGCATAATAACGTGCTTGAATTAAGTCACCTCAAAGCTCTTGGGTGGGTCTAGTTAAGACTTACCCCAAAAGATCTTTTTTTTTTTTCTCAAAAAGAGAAGGAAAAGAAAAACACACTGTATTTTTTTCTTCAACAAACAGGGTACCTTACCTCATATTTTGTAATATTTTTTTTTGCTTGTTAGATTTGAGATGGTGGCTCCAAATGCAAAATCCCCAATTCAATGTAGGAGAATTGAATAAAGAAACATGCCAGCGTTATATATTTTTTTCCAGAACAGTTAGTCCCATCATATAAATAGCTTCTTAATGTTGTTTTACATTGCCAGAGATAACTTGTACTATAACTAATGTATTTTAAGTTTCTTAGAAAAATAATTACCAAGCATTTGCTCCATCAGTAATAATCAAGCTTGAAGTCATCAATTTGGAGAATAATGTTTGTTCCATTTTACTGCAGAAAAATATTTTGTGTCTACAAAAAAACATTTTCAGCATCAAATTACATTTCACTTTGGAATGTTCAAGCATTACTAGGAAAAAAACAAAACAAAACAAAACACCACCTCCCAGCCCAGACTGGCACTGCTCAAAGGCTAACATGAGAAAAGATGCATATGACTGGATCGCTTATTTCAGTGCTCAGCAGTCAATCAGTGATACACTGATATTAACAAGGATTGAAATAGCGAGTGCTTGGTGATCTGCCAAAAAATTGTATGTTACCTGCTATGCGTTTTCTCTTTTTGTCTCTCCAGGGAAAAGAGCTCTGTACAGCTTCACGCACAGAAACCTATTTTAAAAGATATGCTGGTCAAAGGGGGTCCTGAAAATTTCACGTTGAGAACCAGGAAAAAAATACGTGCCACAGCTAACTTTTACTGTCGTATCTGGAAAGCATTTAATATATTCTAAACTAAAAGTCAACGCATATATGGTAGAGAGGAATGTAAGGCTTGCACTGTTAACTAATTTTTAGTTCAGAAAAGCTCTGTGAAAGTAGGAAATCTCTCTGCTGATATTGGACTGTTCCAAGGCTGCCTGGTTCCTAACATGGCAGTGGGGAAGAAAAGCCACCTTGATGAAATTACACAACTTCTAGAACAAAACCATCCTAACAAGCAGATGCTCTTTGTTGCTAACAGCAGAACATGCCTTCATTCTTCCCCTCATTCCCAGTTTACCCCACAAAGAACTCGAGGTCCTACTTGTGTGTGACCATCTCCAGCTCTCCTGAACACGGTTAAAGGAAACCACTGCCTATTTGCTGTGGTCACTATTACGAGATTATGTAGCTAAACAAGAATATCCAGTTGTTGGTCATTGATTTATCTATAAAACAGTAACTGTAAAAATGATAGAAGAGGTTCTGTACTAGATAGTCTTGTGAAACAGTTTATTACTTAAGCATTAATGACCCGTTTAGAGGTCTTTACTGGTCAGGTAATGACCAGCTAAAGGAGTTAAGGGCCCGAGGCAAAGCACTCTAATAAAACCATGCATACAGCATGTGTTTGGTTCCTCCGAATTCTATTAGGAGAGAGGAGCGTAAAGGGTAATGAAAGACATGTCCAAGAGGCACTCATATCAGCCCTCTCATTTTATATCGGGCATAATGCGCGTGGCCTTATTCCGGCTGCACAAATCACGCCTTGTTTATACTACCACCCCTCCCCGAGAAGAGCAGTAACTGCAGCCAAGAATGGCCAGTCATGAGATGTGAGATGTTAAGGACCCTGTTCCTTTGGGCTAACAAGCCTTCATCCAACTGAAGGAGCCCATGCTACTATTCAAACACCCGCTATGCTCTGCGCCTGCAGGGAACACACGCTCAACGCAAAAGGAAGGGAGCTAGTATGCTGACAGGCACCTTAGCTGCTCCTGCAGGTCCTAAATCCAACTCCAGTAGTATTAAAGGTGGAGGGATTAAGTGTTTTCTGTATTTCCCAGCAACTCTACTCAAAAACATCGACTTGAATATGAATGCCCTCTTGGTTGCTTTTTTTATTGTTTGCATTATGAGAAGAATCATATTAAAACAGGAGTTTAATATGGATCTCTCTACTCTAAGACTGAGACAAAGCAGCTGTACGTATATCCTTGCCAGTAAACAAGAAGCCAGGAGTTGGAACAATAGCTAGGGCCCTCGCTCTTGGCTTCAGAGGCAGGTAAAACACTCGGGCCCACATAACCACATCTCGCTATTACAGCCCCACAGCATCATTGATTTCGGCCCTGATTTATGGCATCATTTGTTCTTGATAAGAGCCACTTGCCAGCACTACTCAGAAAAAGTAAAATACAATCTAAGAGCGGAAACTAAAAAGAAGAGAGGATAATAAGAAGAAAGAACTGCTAGAGAAATCCTCACGGATTCCTGTATTTGCAGGACAAGGTGTTCTAGGCACAAGCAAGTTTAATGGCTCAGCAGTTATGGCTGTATCATCAGTGGTAAAATGAGGATAAAGACCATTCTGATGACTTAGTCAAAAAGTTACTTAATTTCACTGTCACTTCTATGACTACAGTATATTTTGAATGTTTATTTTAAAAACCACTCTGCAGTGTTTACATGACTAATTATAATAGCTTCCTTAAAGTATTTCCAATTTTCTGTGTAAATAGCCTTTTAAGACATGTTGGGGCTTATTTCAGAATTTAACAATCTTTCAGAGCCATTGCAGCTAATTGTATAAATACCTATTAAGCCAAATTTAAGCTTAAGTCATGTATAGAGTAAAAAAATGGTAGCTTCATATTCACACCATTCCAATTTGAAAGGTCAGACACCTCAGTGCTTTATTTTAGACCATCTGAAATGATCACAGTACAGCCTAAGCATTTACTGAAATTAAATTTTTCATCAAAAAAGTGGGCAGAGCAGAAAACACACACTATATTAAACAGACACGATTATTTCTACAGCTGTACACTTTGAGCAGCTCAGAATAGGAAAATAAAATTCAGGCCCTAACTAAGAGCTGATTCAGTGCATGCACCACAAAGGCTGAATTTAAACCAGAAGATTTGTTCATTTTTAGAGCCAAATTATAAACTTTTGCAACACAGGGTTAACAGCAAAAGTGCTGACACAACAGTAAGTGTATAGTGGCGCCTGCAAGCAGCGCTATAATTAATCTAAGTGTACTGTCATTACACTAAATGCTGCTTCTGCAGGATCATTCCAAATCATGAGGCACTTTCTCTCTTTCTCAGATAACATGCAGTTTATTTCCAATCATGGGCATTTCCAGTCGTAGCATGATTTGCTAAAGGAACATTAGGTCTCAAAGCAATATCTTAATCAAATCAGAATTTTCTTCTGTAAAACAAATCTTTGGCTTTTGGAGAATTAGTAACATCTAATGCCTTAGGATAGAGATGTGAAACTGTGAGCTGAAATACGCACTGCTGGAGACCGTACTCAGCCTCCTTGCTTCTAGCCATTTACAAGTACATCTATCTAACCTCCTACCTACACACCTACACTTTATATGGTCATAAACCACCAATGCAATATCTAAATTATACCCTGAAAACTCCACGTTGGAAATGGGTTGTATGAAAATTCACCTCATGTGGTTTATTCATTTCTGCAAGAATAGAAGGCTCCAATTCCTTTTGGATGGAACTCGTTTAAACAAAGCCCAACAGCAAACACCCATAAATTAAAGCATTATTGGTATTTATGCAAAGAGATATAGGTAAACTGTGTGAATTCTGCGTAAAAGCCTTAAGAAAGGAAAGCGGTAGAATCTCACACATACAACCCTAACTGCATTTATAAAGTTAAGTACTTTGTGAATTAATACTTTGAAATACATAGTACAAGGGAAGAAAAAAACATCCTGTCTGGAAACCTGTTTATTCACATGCATTTAAGATTTTCCCTACTGCCATTCACATCCATTGAAGTAGTACTGCCCTAATAAACTAAGAAAATATAGGAACGAAATGAATTTAAGTATTTCACTATATCTATATGAAGCTGGTAATTTATAATAAATAGACGTTTACCCAGAATATATTCCCTTTACTTCAACATAAGCTATATTTGAAGCAATAGTCTGCCTTGGGAATTTTATGACCAAACCACTAAGATTATGTTTACAGAGTTTAAACATATATACCAGAATTACTCATTCTTTACTTTTGATATGCAGGTCTGTGATTAAAGACCAATCTGAATTCTACACCCGAATTTCAATAACAGTAATATTAACATGTAATTGGTACACTATATTAATGTAAATCACTTTGTAAAACTGTTAGAATCTTCAGTGGAGTGCTGGAAAAATTTATGTACAGCAAAATGATAAAAAAATACACAATAAAAGTCAATGGTGAGTTTAGAAGCCGGGGTCACTGGGCCAGCACAGACCACTGCTCATTCACCATCTTCGCCCTTTGAAAACAGAGTTGCAACTCTGAGAATTAGATAAAACAACTTCAGAAGAACATGTGCTTAGAAGACATCAAGCAGATGTAGCACAATCATTCATGCTAAGGCTACTGTGGTGCAAAGTCAAGTTATGTTTTTCCACTAATAAATATATTTTATCTAGTAAACAAAGAATACAACAACACACGTACATACACATATACACTCAGAGAAGCCACAAAACATGCCTGATGACTACTCTACATTTTAAGAGTGAATAATGTGTGATCACAGACATATGGCCCTAGCCAATAGTGTGTCAAAACCTAGAGCAAAGAAGTATTAAGATTATCCTTAAGTCAGTATTAAAAATCTAAAGTACTAAGACTATTATTTCCTATCTAAAGATGGTGGTCCACAAACATTTTAAATTAGCAGTAATTTTGATCCCCTCCTTGTGTTGGTAGTGGCATTCATGCAACTGCACAGGCAAACAGACCAGGAAATTAATGCAGCTGCAAAGTAATTCCCTTCCTCCATGCCCCTTTCTCTCACACAAACACACATCGAAAGAAAAAAAAAAAAAAGGCAGCTTTCCGCAGGATCACTTACTTGATCTGATTCACAACGTGACATCCTAAAGGCCAGTATCCGCACAAGGCAGACGGGACAAATGGGGGAGGACTGGAGGGGAAGACAGCACTTGTCCTGGCAGCTTGCATGTGTTAGATTTAAAGAGAACGACAAACCGCACCTACAGTTTACAGTGTCCAGGCTGAGGGTGTTTTATGGCTGTTTAGAGAACACCCAAGGCTCATTATCCCTTTTGTCTTTTGCAACCTCTCCAATTCTCTCTTTTGGAAATCCAACCTACTTCTGGCTCAGCTGACCACACATGAAAAACACTGCTAACAACTACCACTGCTGCGTCCGTGCTGGGCAGCAGCAGCACATCAGGCTGTCACTACAGGACTGGACCAGCCAAACTGTGCCAGCCCCATTACAGCCCGCAGGCGTACCTGTGGCATGGAAACTCAACTGAAGCAACATCCACAGAACACACCTGTGGAGTCCCCCAGGTCGCTTGGTGGGGTAATTCTTCGAACTACAGAGATCTCCAGAAAGCTGCTGACAAAGAAATGTCCAAGGCCAATGTCCTGAAACGTTCAGAAAAGGGGTTACCAAGGGTGCACTGTCCTCTGTTGACTGAAAGAAGACTTCAGCTCCACGAGACAACTTGTGTGGCTGACCGTAGCCCACTGCTAACCGCACCTGGGTAACCCTCAACACACCCATGTCACGAGCATGCCTGACAGCACAGATGAGCACAGCAAGCTTTAGGAGCCAGAGACAGGTTTTCAGCTGCTGCCTCCACATCTACTTAACCTACCTTCACATTTTCAGTGCCTTTTCCCCAGCAGTATAAAAGATCTGCTGAAATCAAAAGGCAACAAACAACACAGGCAAGCAACTAACAATTTAGACACCGATTACCCCATCGTGGCGTGGAACCACGGTCACGCAGGTCCTGCTGAACCTCACGGGCAGCACGCACACCCCCATGTTACAACAGCACCTCAATCTCTCAGCTGAGACTAGAAGAAGCAATCCTGCTCATTTTATCCAACGCTAGATTTATCCATCTGCTAGAAAACACAAGCACCTTCAGCCCAAAGACCCAACCCCCTTCAGGCGAATCCCAGGTCACAAGGCTACAGGATTGGACTTACTTCTGCTGCTGTGGTTGCTGCATTTTTGGAAGCATTGTAGCTCATCTTCAGGCAGGTGCATGGAGTCCAGTTTCTCCAGGATACCCTCTCCCAGGCGAGGGTGCAGGCTCTGCCCCCTCAGGGCGCCGGGGGCCCCGAAGCCATGCTCTCTCTGTCCCCAGGTTATAACAGAAAAGCCACAAAGTACCATTAAGGCAGAAACATTTTGTTGAAGGTTTTGCTACTTTTAAGGAAACATGATGGGCACAGACGTCTCGCATCAGAAGAGGGCTGTAGGCACCAGATCATTAGTGGGCAGATACATCCCTGAGTCAGAGCCTTATGCCAGCCCTAAAAGGCAGGAGCTCAGACATCACTGTGGAGCTTACATTTGCTAGTGGCTAAATCTAGTGATTAGTCAGCACCGAGAGCTGCTGAATCACTCTTCAAAGGCACCTATCTCTCTGCTTACATCAGCTACGCAGCCGCTGCACTTCACTGAAACAGGCTGGGCTGTCCATCTGTGGCTAGGACCCTTTTACTAAGCTTGCATGATGTCTAAACTGCAACGCAAACACCTGGCCCCTGACCTACAGCAACGTACACTCTAATAAATTAACAAGACTGACAGGCACAGCAAAGGATGCATAATAGCTCATATGTAGTTCATCTATTTTTTCTGATAAAATAATTTCAAATGGAATGCAATATTTTTCTTTCGTCTTAGCAATCATGAATATATTTAAACATCTTTTAAAGTTCTTGTCAATTCAGAATCCATCTGTCATTATTAATTGTTTGGGTGTTAATTATTTGTGATTAAATACACGTAGGCATTGATATTCATAGAAGACAAATGGCATACGAAGCAGATGAGACAATTAGCATGAATTACTTCAATAACCCTGAACTTCCCCAAATCTTTGCATCATTAAAAGCTGTCTTTGATTAACAAAAATAAAAAATGAGAAAAAAATCATGAGATTAATATTATATTTTATTACTGTGATTCTTTAACACTTTTACTGACCATGACAGGCTTCACCTGAATAAATCTGAATTCTGTCAACTCTCATCGTAACAAAACCCAGTCTTAGAGATAAGGTGCTCTCCACAGGGGCTAAACAAAAGCAAATCAATATTTTCTAGCTAAAGGACAATCTTTGAGTCAAGATCTGTGTGAGGAAAATCTTTATCCAATTCTTAGAGGAAACTAATTACTTAGAAATACATAATAAGCAATTAAACTTATTGCTTCAGAATTTAACAGGAGTTTTAAAAACAGTGGCAATTATTTTCTCATGCCAGTGGATGAAATTTCTCATGGTTATGTGTTAGCAGCACTTCAACTAAAAATGATTCATGCAACAGAAAACATTTGTAAAATAAAACAGAAAAAAACTATTAAAGTAAAACTTCTGCTCCTCAGTGATAAAAGTGAACAAAAGGCATATTGCTTTACAGTGGTTTTGTCCATGAGAGAATTTTGGTACTGCTCTAGTATCCACTTTGACAGAAAATGGCCGTTAAGCCCTACGTAAAGAGTATCTCTGAAATTTTTCTTCTGTTTTTGTTTCCTTTTTATATCTGAAATCAATTAAACAATAATTAAAAATTGATTTTGAAATGCTTAATCCTGCACATTTCTGCATTTTTTTTTAATTTTTTTTTTCTTTTTGCTTCTGGGGAGACTTAAATATCACCAGACAAAATCCTCAAGACTTTTCTTACCAAACAGGAGGATTTATAAGAGACAGAGAGGCAAATCCTACTCTTCTTATTTAGAGGAGTGCTGCTATCTCAGTCAACAGCATTGCAGCATCTTTAAAAGCAACACAGCTTACACCGTATCACTGGAGTCAACAGAAGTGCCCAAAGGATGAGAACCAGAGCTATGTTTCTGAAGTACTGTAACACCTAAACAGAGACAAATTAGACACACTTAGGGGAGGTGCGTATAATAAGGTTAATACAATTCCGCAGAATGTTTCAGTTCAGTTCAAATCCTCGATCTGTCCACTCACAGCGTGGCAAAAAGTCAATACGTGTATTTCAGGAACTATCAGTAACTTCCCCACTAAATCCTGGTTGTACTACAAACATGGGAATCTTCCAAAAGACATGGGTTACATCAAGCAAACAGAAACATCTGATATGTCTGTACTTGAAGGTTGCAAGAAGGACCTCCTCTGACCACGAGAGGGAGAATTGAATCATACACATTGTTTATTCACATATATTGCTTTCTTAAACCAAGCTCACAAGGAGCGCACTTCGTAAGTTCAATACAGCCAGGCGACCCACCTCCCAGCAGTGGAATCCCTGCCTACACACACTTAATGGGGACTCAGGGAGCCAGGTGAACAAAACCAAACCCCAGAACATCTCTTTTATGGAGAGACGTTGAAGCAGAGTCAGGAAGGGTGAGGTCACTGGGATGCACTTCTTGAAGGCAAGTTGGGTCTGAGTTTTCATAAGGATCGTAGGAAAGACTCCTGAAAGTTGCAACTGGAATTTTGCGGTTTCAGCTGTGCTTTGTCTTTTTCACCTCAAAATAAGGTTACTGGTGTACAATGTCTGTTTCTGTAGCCCCACTTCACAGGTGCCACTGGTGCTCTAAGTGTGCATGGGCTGCTGGCTAACTTTGAGGTGGGACTTCAGACGTTGGGCTTAGCTCCTGGCACTCTTGCTAGCTTGGATCTCACCTCCTAGGAAGTCGCCTAATCCTCATAAGGAAGATGGCAACAATTACGACCTCAGCTCCTCAAAAAATAAATAAATAAATAAATAAATAAATTGGGAAGGTCCTGATGACAGAGTATTTTCCATGAAGAACATGGGACACTGAAACCTGACCTTTCCCTCAAGCTTGCAGACCTAGAGTTTGCTGATAACCTTTCAGGCCTGCTGCAAAGAACCAACTATTCTCTGGGCCGCCAGGGAAGTCACAGACTGAGGGATGCATGAGATTGTCATGAGAGGTTTATGTTTATTACATCCATTGCTGCTGATAGCAATAACTAAGAGGAGTCCCCACTGTACAAGCCTTTGCAGATCTGCAATAAGTTCTTATGTTCTGGTTATGTTTCAGCGCTTGGAGAAGTGCAGAGTAATGGAGGTAAATAAATAAATTACAACATGCGGTTTTTTCACCCCGCTTCAAAACACGATCCTAGTCCTCATTTTTCAGAATCAACCATTACTCACGCTCACTCCTGAGGATCGGCTTTATTTACAAAAGAACTCATAACCATATGACATCGAGCCTATCTCCTAGCCTCCCTATGTTATTTGTGACTGGAATAATCACAGAGCATTTATAAGAAATTTGAGGCAGTATTAAGTACAGAGCATATTTTGGTTTTGGCCAGGATGTCTGGACCTTTTACTGTACTCAATCAAATATATTATGCTGATCTCCAGCCAGCAAAAGGAGATGGGAAGAAAGCTCTGTTCAGCCAAAGAACAACACAGTGGATGTGACTGGGACCCAAACATTATTTGTCAGCAGACAGATGGGGAAGCCCCATCCCCAAAGCAACGTGTAATGAACAGCTACTGATGGCATGATCGAAACAGGCAATACATGGTTTACATTCTGCTGCTTCTGAGGCATGCAGTTATTTTTCTCCCTTGGATTTTGAATTCCTTTTTCTTTCCAGAACATGGCTAAAATCTAATCCTACATACTGAAACTACTTACAAAAGCCAGCTTGTATCTGACATGCAACAGCAGTATGGGAACACCTGAGCCACATTTACTATGCCATTGCAGCTGCAACAAAATTAATGAGCTGACCTATATGAGAAGGGAGTCAGAACAAGCTTTTCCTGCACAATGGCAAAAGCTTTGTATAGAAATAGGTCTGCTTAGATTATTCTATATTATAAAGTTACATATACTTAGGCATAGGAAAGAGGATTTTGAAATTCAAACTGTGTAGGACCAATTGCTGTTAAATTAATACTACACAGCTGTACTGAACCTCAGAAAACACACCACTCACCCACTCATTTTCCAAATGTGTGGAGAAAGCAGCTGCAACTACAACATCACCCTGTGTGATGCTACAAAGCAGCATCTTAAGAACAGATGAGTGTACTGTACACATATGGTAATATACATGAGATATAGCATGCATATGTGACCATGTAGTGCATACATGTATCTCCTGTAGGATCATATATTTATAAACAAAACCAGCACCTGCAAAGGCTGTGTATACCCATACATGTACAGCTATATGTGGGTCTTCTATAGCCAGAAAACCCTTCCTTCCTAGCACACATTTTGGACTTGTTTATGGATGGTGACCTAGACAAATGCACACAATGCACGCAACAACAGCGTTCAATTAGGTATTAGGAATAGGTTCATTTAGGTGGGCATTTTTGGAAGCTCAAAATCTGCAAAGAAATTGTAGTGAGTTTTGCAAGTCATGCTGAAAGCAGAAGTTCTCAATGGATCGGTTAAGCCAGTCAGTGATACTAGAAAATACTGATGCCAGCACTTCTGATAAGCAGGTTAACCTGTAATGCTTCAACTACTATCCTTGGTGTCACTAACTGCTTCATCCTGAGTGTAATTGACTCCAGGGGAAAACAAAAGAGGGGATTTTGTTTTGTTTTGACAAATCCACTGCAAGGCACCACACTAAGGTGCCAAAGGCTACTTTGTATTTACAATGCTGATGATACGCACAACTCAGAAGTTTCCTGACCTCAAGTACAAACACAACATGAAAGGTGATATATCAAACTGACACTATCACAGCCAGGAAAAAAAAAGAAGAGAAAAACACCTCAGATTTATACCAGGCTTGCCTGCCTAGCATAAATACTAACATCAAGCTATGCAGGCTTTGTTATGCAGTGCTTAAAAGTTCTGTGATACAGCACAAGGGCAGAACAGTCCGAAATCACATGGAAGGCATTTCCAAACATAAAATTATAGGAAGTAGAAAAAGAAATCTGATGAACCTGGAGAGGAACTTTAAGTTTACAGAAGCCACAGAACATTCAGCCCTCATTTATCCTATTCACATCTCCATTCCCTATCTTGCACCTCCAACCTGTAGGCCAGTGCCCCCCTCTATTTGTCGTGTCTATACAGTTTTTTCCACCATACCCTTGTGCACGCATGAGCCCTACCCCTGAAACAGTTTCAGAGGATTTCAAACGAACCCTTAAAACAGAAAGTGGCTGAACCCAAAGCTTCTTTTAACTGAGACATTAATAAAACGGATCTTAGAAAGCCCAAAACAGGCCTTCCCCACTCCCCCTCACCCCCCCCCCCCAAAAAAAAAGTTCCTGTTGGTTACCTGGAATCATACACTGTTCTCGCACACAGGTTTGAGGTCCCCCCTCTGTACACTGAGGGTATTTTAATTGTTTAGAAAGAGCATTCATCCATTTTGTCACAGCTGTATCTCAATCGATTCCAAAGGCCAAAAGCTGCTAGCTGTACTCCAGGATGCAGTACAACTGAGGTGAAAGGAAATATTTATGTAAGAAAGTAGAGACAGATAAAAATAGCATTCTGTAGTATCTAAACGAAAGTAATAACAAAGAAAATTTTGCAGTTGTAATTGTACATAATGTCCAAATGACCCATTAGAAGACAGACATTAAAAGAAGTCAGTCACTTTACAGAAGATAACATAAAAGCATTGACCGTGAGTGAGCATAAAGTAAAAGCCGAGATTTAGAAGTTTTGTAGTGCTTTCTATATCTTTTCACACAGTGTAGTCTAATCGTGGATATTTTGAAAATATTAATGCTAGTAACATGGATGTTGCATTTCCTCCAAAGAACATACATTTGAATAACAGAATATATAATATGAGCTCTGTATCGTAATTTAATTTAACCATGAAACCAATTTCTGCCTTCAACATTTTATGTTTTACAGTATGAAACAGAACATTATTTGCTGTAATGTAGTTTATTTAACCTTAACCTTATGTGGTGCAACAGTGAATACAGATACACTCAAAATGTTAATAATGTGACACGCCAAGCTGATTAAAATTTCAATTGTGTTTCCTCCGTCTCCTTTAGAAAGTTAATGAATTAATGAATCTTTAAAGGACAGTCAGGGAGGCCCTAAAAAGAAGATGCCTTTTTGAGTAAGGAGAGAAAGTGGCAGATTACAACTTAATGGTTTCAGAATAATGGTAATTTCCCTATTTTCTTCACTTGCCTTAGCTCAGCTAATGGCTTCATTAGTGTCCACACTCTCAAACGAATAATAGAGGACCATGTCACATCCATCTTAGTCACATCACAATAAAACCGTTAAATACAATTCAGCTACCTGCCTTCTGCCAGTCTGTGCTATGAGGCAGAATTAGCAGCACAATCAATACAGAATCCTGGTATTAGATTCTTTTTCTTTTAAAAGAGAAGTGTATCATCAGGTATAATCATGTACTGCTATTTAACTGTATTGCAAATTTTATGCTAATAAGGTAACTACGGTTACTCAGAAAGGACAGAAAATGAAAGGGAAAAGATATCCTTACTTTACACCTATTGATGAAAAATAATAATAATAATAACACAGCTCTTTATTTGATAAAATTGATGGATTATCTCAAAGTCAGCACAGACATGTCAAGTTCTTCCTGACATCCCAGATACCAAATCATTTCACAAACCCGGCTAATTAAGCAGCTAAAAACCTCCTTGGCTTTAGCTACCTCTGTCTCGGGAGAAGAGATTCCACTGAACCAATTAAAATTTTTGGAACAGATTCAGTGTAACCGAATACAGCTCCAGCAAAAGGTATGAAGACTGATGCAACAAGTTCACAAACTGATCTCAGAACTCCAGAAACAAAAGGGAATTCTGACTTTTCAAATACTTTAAAGGTTTTTAATTTACAAAGAAGTTAAATTTCAATTATTTTTGATCATTAATTGTAAATTAAATTTAAGCAGCATTGTTCTTTTTAGTCATTATACAGTTTGGCTACCCTATGCAACGCAAAATTTGTTTAAGCATATTTCTCTCATTATATACATATTTCATACAACAAACAACATGCAGGCTCTAACAACAGTGGTTGAAACATGCACACTTGGCAAAATGTAATGCACACGTACTATTATCCTGTACTTTTTATCAGTGGATACCAAAGGAGCAAGCTCCAACTTCTACCTAGCTAAACTGCAGCTGGCAGCAGCACACATGTACTGGGGGGCACGGGGAATGGCCCACTTAATATATAAGGAAAATCTCAAATGCTTCAGGCAAAATTGTGTTCTCAGATCCACGGCGCAGATCCCGACTCTCGTGTTCTGCCCCTTCCTGACCCAAGCATCTAGCGCTACCAAAAGCTGCTACGGACATGTAGAGGCAGAGGTTTCCTGGATCATACCAATCTAAGGCAGGATTTTGCAGAGAAGATTTCCTGGACTGATTCCCTGGTTCTCTCCACATAACCCTACCGTAATCACATCCAACTGACGTCCAGGAAGAAACTGCTTTTGTAAATCTTAGAATACATGAAGTGTCGGACGTCTGTGCTTGTCAGCTGAATAAATTCTTCTGACAACATAAATCTGATCCCACTGAGAAACCTTTTTTAAAATACATTATTGACTAAAAATATTTATATGCAGCACTTTTGCTGTTAGCAAAGGTAATATATTAACTGCTTTGCCATTACTGCAAGTAACTTCAGGCCTAAGATAAAATATTTTTGTATGCGTGCTATATATCCCTTTTGATTTAAAACATGATGTCGATATTGTACTAAATCACAGCTGAAGTCCCAGCCTTAAACAGATCTTGAGTGACACCTGCATTCTGAGTTTTTATGAGCAGTTAAGCAATGATGAGGCCTTAATGAGAAGTACTGCTTTCAAAGTACGTAGCTATGGGTAAACATGAAATATCCTCTTTTCATATTATGACTGTTAATCATTTTAGTTCTTAGATGTTATTTTACAACAGACGGAAGAAGCACAAAAGATCTCCTACTTCTCGTCTACCCGTAGGATTCTAAAACCATACAAATAAAAATAAACTCATGGAACAATCAAAAATAGTTGGGCTACCAACGTATTTCTCAGAAGACCAGCTCACAGCAGAAGGTGTTACTCTCAACATCCCAGTCTTCAGTCTTGGCCTAAACAAATTCCCCTCAGAACAAATGTGGAAAGCTCCACAACTGCATTTGTTTGTTAGACCTCAGAATTTGCTTAAAGACATCACTTTCTATTCAGACACCAGCTTTCTATTACACATGTGCCTGCTAGGGCACTGATTAATTCTCTGACTGGGCACAGAAACTTCATCTACAAACAGGCCAAAACTACTGGTTTGTGACTCAAGATGTAGCTGCCACATCAGCATTATAGCAACAACAAGCACAGGAAAATCCAGATGTGACCTTTATTAGACATCAATTGGCCAAAGTATTTTGGTCTTTGTTTGTTTTAAATGTAACTTTAAATGTAACTTTAAACACATAATTGAAACAGAACATTTAAGAATACAACAGTAATTTTAACATTTGCTATAGGCATGCTTAAGAGTTCAGAGTTAACTTTTTTCCTGCTCACTGCACCTTTAAGATTTCTGCATCACCCCCTCATTCACTTAGCTGCCTGTAGGAAGAATATCTTATTGCAAGGTAGAAGAGGCAGGAGGGAGATTACTATTTGTAGGTAGGTTAGGCAAGAAAGATGCATTTACTACTTTCCTGTTTCAGCCAAGCAGTTTTACAGACTACAGGTCCCCTCAGAGTAAGCTTGCTTAGCATGCAAGTACATTATCTGCCTAAACTCTGCTTTTCTGATTAAAGTTTTGTATTTAATTAAAATTGACTTTAATTAAAATGCAAATATTCTAGGACTTCAACAATAAATTGTTTACACTAGACTGAGAAACAGCCCTCAAAGGCTTTGGAAAAAAATAGTTTCAATTGCAAGCTGTATATTCAAACCTCACTGCTCAGTGAAAATGGGTAAAGATCTTTTCTTCTCCTATTGGCTTGATCTTTTTTAAACAAATGGAAAGATATCCCAATTTGTATCTAGAATTCAAATAGAAAACAATCCCCAAAGTTATTGGCTGTTGAGCAAGCAATTAGGCCAGTTCAGAACATCTTTTGTGTTTGAAACAATTCCTTTAGCCAATTTTGCTAGGAAATGATACTGACACCACAAAAGAATTGCCAGTTAAATGAATGATACGCATAGTCCCTTCACTGAGTGATAAACATGTGCGTGAGCCTGTGTGCATGCAAGGATCCATCTGCATTATCCCTTCACCAGAAACATCCTGCTAGAGGTTCAAAAATAGCTGTCCTGTTTAAAAAAGAGCACAGTTTAGATACAGCAGATATATAGCCTGCTTATTTCTTTCTTTAAACACACACAGAAAGACTCTACACCCTAGGTTTTGATTTACTGCAAGCTAGACTATATGCTCTGCAGCATCAACAATACTTTTCTGTGTGAAGTGCTGGGACTCAAAGGTGAATTATGCTTATGACCAATTCATACCCATCCTCTACTGGGAATAAAATTGAGCCATTGTAGTTGACCTGACTTAAGCTCCCCAAAATACAGTTGTTCTTAAAAGAACTTTATTTCTAAAGAAACTTAAAATCAGACTTCGTAATTTTTTAGAGTACTATTATGCATGGTTTGGAAAGAAACGCACCAACTTCAAAACCTTACTACAAAAAAAAAAGGCAAAAAAGGTAAACAGTGCTTGGAAGATATTATGATTTATTAGCAAAATCCTGCATTATATTTATCGCTATTTCCCTGCTCAAATACTGAAGAGCAGTGATGCAAGCTAAATGAGAAAATGGAAGTAACATTTAACAAGTTTGAAAAATCCATTTACAGAAGCCGGTGGAACGAATCATTTGTGGAAAGTTTTTAACTGGAAGTTCTCACTAGAGTAATGGTATGAATCTGACCCCAATGGAAGTTCCATAAAGTATCCTCATTCTCTTAGAGAAAGTCTTACAAAGACCAACTCGCTATAAATTTGAATTTCCTAAATTCATTGCAGATCTGAGAAACCAAAATGAAATAAATTACCACAGTTTGACACCATCTCCTTCATCATAGTAATTCCAGATTTCAGTATAAAAGCCATTACTTAACTTGCACGCCATAATTTACACACTCTTTTACACAATAATTTTTGATCCAAGAAAAGATTCATTTTCCTTTTATAATTATCTTGTGTCAAAGTCTTTAACCTTTTCATCTGAAAACTAGAGCTGGATTCCTTCTTGAAACATATGTCAAGAGCGCCGCTCTGCTCAGCGTGCTGCAGGAAGGTGCTGGACAGAAGGGGGGAGCCGGCAGCGCTACAGGGTTGCAAAACAAGATGATGCAACTACTGAATATGGTCCTGATTCTATACAATTCAGTGCTATTTTTACAGTTTCCTAGATCTGATGAAGGACAATATTTTTAATAGGGTACACGATTGTTTTAATGTCTCCACAAGCACCCCTCTAAAGCAAAGCAGCCCAAGTACTGCTGGTTTGAGCCACGAACGGCAGAGAATCAAGCTCACTGACCTTACCTCTGGACTACTTTAACAAAGAGTACATTGTTAAATAAATCTTAACAGAGTGCACCATAGTGTCACCTACAACCAATTACCGCCATTGGTTGCTTTCCAAGCACTCCACAGCAAAACAATTTATTTTAGTGAATAAAATCCGTGTCACTCCAACACGAAGCTTTAAGTACAACATGAGACCCAACGAAACCACAGTGGCACACGGTTATTACTCGATTTGCATAACTTATACAAATCAATGTAGATTCATTAATTAGCATTTTCAGAGGCTGTCCTGGAGCCCAGGGAAGGCAGGTTCGAGCCCAAGCACACCAGCAGCCGGCCTCTCACAGAAAGCTGACAACAGGCACCAACCTGGGCACTGTGCCCTTCCCCTGATGCTAAATCAAGATTTCACTCCAGCATTTCTCCAGCAACTGACAAAAATAAGAGCAATATGTTACCTTATTAAAATTTATATTAATGTAGCCAGATCAGTACATACCTGGCTGACCTGGTATCTTTTCAAAATGGCGCCTTTTAGTCACACGTAGGAGGCCTGGCAGGTACTAGCGGCTGGAGGCCCACTTTGGGGTAGGGAGCAGATGACACCTTACCAAAAGGAGGTTTTTATGCAAAAAGGTCTCCACATTTGCTCCTGGCTTGCTCCCCGCTGTGGTGCAGGACTGAGGCTGCCCCGGCCCCTCACCAGTGAGGCTCTGTCAGGTGCCTGGGGCCGCACACAGCCGCCCCGGCCAGCAGACATCCACTGAGGCCTCTTCTCCAAGGTGCTCCGCACCACCTCAGGCTTTGCTCCTCACACACGTGGGAGCACCTGGCCATTAAGTGGCACTTAAGGTGAGCAACAATATGAAGCAGGAGGGAAAAGGCCTCAGAGAAAGCCGTAAGATCCATCACGCAAGGCTCGCTCCTGTCTCCAGTGTTGGAGGGAGAGCTGTTATGGACATCAGAGAGTAAGACCGGTGCCTAAACAACCCAAACCCTGCTGAAATATCCTGCCCTCAGGTCTGCCCCAATGAGCCATCTCTCTGGTGCTTGGGGAGGAGGCCGGTAAGTCAGGCAGTGACCCCAAACCTAGCCTCGGCACGGCAGCCACCACCCACAGCAAGGGGTAGCAGCACGCAGCAGCCTGGCTGCGCCCACCTTCCTCCATTTTGTGGGAAGGCGTGATGCTGCAGCCAGGGTGGGAAGGGTGGCTCCCACAGCTGTACGGTCTGTGCGGTCTTACGTTCGGCTTGACTGTCCAGTGAAATGAAAAAACTACTTTTAAGTGATACAGCTACATTCCTGGTTCCTAAGCAAGTGCCACTCCATTACTGGGAACAATTAGCTGTTACTTTAGGCACCTTTCCTGGGTGAGGAACAGAGTACACGTTTTCATCCTGTTCCCAGTTCACCCACTGGCAGACTTGCAGGAAGAGTCTCTAGCAATGAAGTTGCAAGCCCACCTTGGTATAAATTTCCTTTTTGAGAAGTTTCTATCTTGTTTTATCAGAGACTAGTGTCTGTGCTGAGGAAAGCCTATAATGATTTTTCTCTTTTTCAGGCTTATTCTAGAATTGCATCTATTTTGGGGTTTTGTTTAGATCTGTTGCAGCTTTCATACCGTTGATCATGTTGTTTTTCTAACCCGCCCTGAACATCTGTTGGCTCTTTCTGAGGCTGCATAATCCTGTTTGGTTTTTTTTTTTTTTTCCTTTTTTCCTTTTTGTGTGTGCGCTTTTTTCCTCTTATGTATTCTACTGCTATCAGCTGGCTGGTTTTCTTGTTTTTATTTTCAACTTACATTTTATTTAATTTGGAAAAAAAATTAAAAGCACAAATTCTCTCTACCCTCAACAAATTCATACCTGACACTGCCTTTGTTTTGTTCTGCTGTTTTGTTGGGTTTCTTGTTTGTTTGGGCTTTTTTTTTTTTTTCTTTTAAAATTGCATCAATGTAAAAAAATGCATCAATGTAAAAACTCTGCTCTCAGCAGATCTAAAGGTGGAGTGAGAAGACGATGAAGGATCTTGTTTTCTTAATGATAAAAATCAGTACGTATAAAAGATGCCAGGCTGGCAGCCCTGCAGAGAACAGAGCACACACCGTTTAACCACAACCCAGACGCACACACTCTCAGCAGGACCACTGCAAGCACTGAAAGGGGAAATAACAGTCAAACCTTGGCCTCCTCGCTGGGGCTGCCTGCGCGGGCGATAATTAGCACCAAGCGTGGGGGTGGTTTTTGTGACGTTGACACTGGGAACTGTTTGGAGACTACAATTATTTTGCATAGCCTAACAAACAGTTATCAGATGGCAACGGCTTTTGGTCACTACCGGGCTGGACCGCATTCAAACCCGAAAGAGAAAGACACGTATCTCCTTAGCCAGCAAGTCTCCTTACCCAGTGATTATAAAACAAATAAGATTTGGAGGTTGACAAGAGTCCCTTTTAGCAGCATTTGGATTATAAAATTGCTCTGACTCACTGCAGCGCATTGCTCCCTCTTAATTAACAGGGCTGAACTTTGTACATGTCTAGACTTCCTCCTGCAGAATGGCAGAATTTGGCCTTCATGAATATCATTTGAAGTCATATTATTTACAGAGCTTTTATTCATTTCAGTCATTTGTTTCAAACATTTTCCACAAAAGGAAAAAAAGCACCAACTGCTGGGCTATTTAATCCAAACTTAACAGTTTAGATGTTTTATTCAGCATTTTAAAAAGGATTGTCTTAGGGAATTTTATGTGCTGCATTTCTAATGTTAACTTTACAGATTGTAAAGTGCCTTGGGATGCACTAGCATGAAAGGCATTAAGGTATTGCACGATTTAACCAAATGTGTATTGCACTAAAAAGAATCTTTTATGAAAGTGCATACATATAAAAAACACAGCAATGTTAGTGTTTATTAAGAGAAACTCAGATTTATTTCTTCAAGCAAAACAATTTTTCTCCTCCATTGGCAAAAATGACCCCTTTTGTAAATTAAAAAATTTCCATCACTACTGGCATAAAATTGCTGAAATTTTACACCTTAGCTAAAATTTATTTTCCCACATAAAAGTTTAGTCTTTTAAAAGAAGATTGAGATTCATATGAAATCAAAACTTTTTTTTTTTTTTAAGTAGATAGGCTTCGATAGTAGTATCTACTTTTTTAAGTAGATAGGATTTCTGTTTTGCGAGTGGCTTTTTTCCCACTAGTTATTGGACTGAACCAATTAACTAGCTTGGTTACAAGATTTTATGGGTACGAAAAAAAGGATAAATCACACATTTTGATCCATGCTTCCTATTACTATCAAAAAGTTGCATTTCAAATACAAGAAAAAGCTTGTACAGCTAAATCCCTTGACATGCCTTGAAATCACAGAGTAGGCTTGTACACCAATCACTTATGAGAGAGGATTTAATGTCAGTGGGTGAAGTTCACCACAGTGAGGAGGAACAGCTTTTACACAGACAGAGCAGCCTTATCAAGGACAGGTGGGGTACTGTATCAGGCTTTATCTCCACCTTTTAAATGGGAGGGTGGATTTGATCCTTCACCGCCCCCCTCCCCGTATTCCACTTTTGTAACACCAGCATACTCAAGCTCTACAGTCTCAATCCAGAGACTACCACAGTCCATTAAAAACATCAGTTGATTTTAAAAGGCTACAGACAAAGCCCAAAGATTGTGCCATGGATTTCAACTAGTAAGACTAAACACAAGATTTAAATTTTTATGGCAAAATATATATTTATTATTCAAAAACAAAACAACAACAAAAACACTACTGGAATTTCTGTCTCAGAGACATTAGAAGGAACGAACAACCACTTTGTAATGCTAGATCCATCTTTTCATTAAAATTACATTAAAAATAAAACATGGTGAAGAAAGTCAAAGAGCAGTACTTCTACCAAGAAGGGAAGGATTAGTCGTCCTTTGCATTCTCAGTATGAAATTTAATATGACATTCACAATACATACTCATAGCTCCAAATCTTTTTTGAATCATAGGAACATTTTCTCAAAAGCTTTCAATTATAAAATAGCCCTCAAATAGTTTTGTTTCTGTAAGATATCTGCCTGTAATCCACAAACGTTTCTTACAAATACAACTGTAAGGATTCATTAGGCTTTTAAGTAAAAATTTTCAGATGATGGACCTGAAATCCAATAATATTCCCCTGTTTAAAGAAATACAATAGACCTATGCCTTCCAATTACAGTGGATCATAAAACTGAATTAAAAGATACCTTTTTTTTTTAAAAAAAAAAAAAAAAGCTAATTATGATTTTTAACTACCTCTCTCCCACCCTTCAATTACTAGGGTATTTTCAGTTACACATTTATTGCATTTTGTTTTCACACAACTGTCTTTTTTCCATCCAAGTTCAAAGTAAAACCAACCCACAGAACTTGATTTACATTTTTGCTGTAGACATCATGTACAAATGTAAATACAAGCCCTTATTAAACTCAGTGTTTTGCAAACTGTGCTCCTGTGTAACAACAGGATGGCAAGTCTCGGACTCCATGAATAGTGGTCTTGACTCCCAGATCTGATTTGAGCATCACTTTGAATATCACTGACTGAGACTGCAGCCACATATGGCATCGTTTACCACAACCTCCCCTTGTGTTTATTTTACACTGATCACTAAAACATTACAGCACAAAGTGTCGTGTTATCTCTGTATCTATCTCAATATCTATAACTACTTTCTCTTTTGTAAAAACTAGGACAGGGAGTTGTAGCCCTCAAAGATTACAGATACCCATCTTCCTAAGCCTGACTAAGCCTAAACACACAACAATTATAAGACGGTAAACAGCAGTAATTGTACACTAAATGTCTTTTTAAAGAGCCAAATGTGCACTTAAAGTTTAACTCCCACTCACTGCTGCTCTAGAACAAACAGTAAATTAGTGAATACAAAACTAAAAAATATAAAAAAAATAAAAAAGCCCTGCAGCATGCTCCTCAGGCAGGAAGTAATTGAATTTTTTTTTTTTAAACTTTGTAGACATAATGCAGGATAGCTTCAATAAAGCACTGCCTGTAGTAAAAGCATGAGATGATCTTGTAATCCAAAATAAAGTGTGACATCTGGTAATTACCATGCACTGACAGAAAAGGGAGCACCCAGAGAAACAGCCACCCTCACCCTGCAAATCAGTCCATTCTATTTTCTCAACAGACAGTTTATTACCTCACGTATTTTAAAACGGGGGTTTATTTGCACCTGTATGTCTCAGTACAACGAAGCCAGTTTCATGTCCGTTACAGGCAACTTAGGCTTCCTCTTCTCACTGGAGCAGGTGGCACGCGTGGGGCACAAAGCACAGGGCTATTTTTGTCCCACGTACACCAAAAATGGCTTTGGGGTATTGCTCCAGCCTCATCCACCAGCAGATTACTGACAGTCTTGAAACTTCGCACAAGCCTCATGACAGGCTTGCCTTTGTTGGGTTAGTGGAGATTGTTTGGGGAGGGTTTTTTGAGGCAGAGTATCCCACAGCGGGACCGAACACAAAGGTGAGTCACCATCAAGTGTGCCTCAGCTTACAGTGGGCACTAAGAGCAGAAACAGCAGCAACTGAGTTGCCCCTTTCTTTCCGACTGGAGCCCAGAGGAAGAATCTTGGTGTGCCAAGGCCTCTTGATAGGCAGAGCACAGAGGTTTTCCAGCCTTACACGTGAACGTTATGTTTACAGGAGGGAGAAAAGAATTAAAACATTTTAAAAAGTAATAAAACGTGGCTGACGTCTGACAAAAGCTGATTGCTCCTGCAGCGTGCTGCAGCATGTGTTACAGTGTGACAGCTCTCCTGACAATTAGAATGAAGAGGTCGTGTGCACTAATAGCGATGCCTAATTATGGAATATATAAAACATACTATAAATATTCCAGTATTTCCAAAGAATGTGACATTTACCACCAGAGGTATCATGTTTGGTTTTTCCATGTCTGTTTCCACATCTACACTTACAATACTGCACATTTAAACACTTTCTGGAACTCAGGAAAAGCAGCACCCAAGCAAAAAGAGGAACACTTTAATATTGGCATTAATTTGCATGGACATATGAAAAATATTTCAAAGACCTCTATGTACTACATGTCCTAAAATACCTCTAAAGTTAAATGTATATTACAGTATCCATTTTGCAAACGTGTAAAGTGATGCAGAGAGATTATCTACCCAAAAGCCCAAAGTGCTCTCGAACTGGAATTCCAGCCCTAGTCAGTAGCCGTCGGATTGCTTGTTGTTGCTATTTATTATCCAACATTTACTACTTTAACAGCACCCAGAGACTAAACAGGTTAGGCCATACTACTCTGTGCCATGCAAGTATGTGACAAATGACTACGCAGGGATTATATTGCACTACAAAAGCTGTAAGAACTAATTAGCCTTGCATAAAGTATCAGAGGACAGAGGAGAAGGGCAGAAGATATTGTGAAAAACTTAAACTCTTTTAAAGGCGAACATTTTAAGTTCCCCCAAAATCAAAGGGTTAAAATATAGATGATTATTTTGTTTTAAAGTGTCTTTACTCTGAACAGAGCAGCTAAGTAAACCAGCACCTGTCAAGTCTATTAAACCATTCTCTATTTAACCAGAATTCACATTTAGTTCAGTCAATTAATATAAGCCTTATCAGGTTCATGATAATTAGCACACTTATTAACAGCAGCAACAGCAGCAGAAATAGCGTCAAAAGAAGAGCTTTGTTGTAGTTCTGTTGTTACCACTAGAGACTCCTATCTGATCTTACCTGGTGATCTACTTGTACTGCCAAGGAGACCCACTTACTTTGCCCTTAAGCCAGACAAATTGCTGTGACAAGAAGCAGACTTAGGGTAGCTTCCATTCACAGATCACTCTAAGTACTTTACGGGTCTTGTGCTGATAAACTACTTGCTTTGCCAATTTCGTTTGGCTTATCCAGGGCTAAACTGTTTTACTTGAAGGGGAAGGATGGTGGGTTTTTTTATTTGGTTGGTTTCCCTTCCATGTTGTTGTTTTATTTAAACCGTGCATGTGTTGTAAGGTATGTGCCGTTACAGGTAAGGGCTGTTGGACCAAAAAATAATTTTTAATCAATAAGGAAAAAGAAATCCTCTTTTGCTTGCCTTTGCCCTACATAGTTATTGTGCATGTGCGCATTAGCAAATGCCGAGTTTTTAAAGCAAGTGCTACTCGGAGCAATCAATCAATAAGGGCACTTTGGGGTTGCTTTTTTTGTTGGTGGTTTTTCTTCTTTTTGTTTGGTTGTTGTTGGTTTTTTTTTTTTTTTTTTTTTTTTAAGTTACTCTTTTAATGGAGTTAAACAGCAGATACAATTTAAACTCTTCACACAGAAGATGCCCTCTAGCCTGTCAGCATACAACCAAGTATTTTGACCAGAATTGTCAAATTTCAGGTAATTGTTTACACAAATACTTTTTCATTACTCTCTTGAGCTGTAAAGTCATTGGGGTGTAATTTACAATGCAGAAGTGTTAAAAAATATATATCAACTCAAAGCATATTTGCTGATTTTGTTCCCCAATTTGAACTAGCATTTTCGTTCTCTCAAACTCAGAACCATTAAACCAAATCATAAGTCGAAATTATTTTGAGAATAAAGGCTAACAGTTAAGAATCTTTGATGAAATTAACCACTTCTTCAACAATAAATGGAGCATTCTGCTGTCCTTTGCTTATCACCGCTGTTAACTATCCAGCATTAGGTAAGAGCTGGAAAAAAAAGAAATCCATAACTTCCACTACATAGCATATTATCCAGGCAGGTGACTTTAAAGTGATGTTAGAGATGCTGTTAGAAAATCAGAGAATTTGTTAGATTCCTAGGCTTTTCAACATTCAAGACAGACTGCTAACAGTAGTTTAAGGTATCTGTTTTTGTAGTAGAAACTACTGAAACAGGGAAAATTTGCTACAAACCAGGTTGAATTATAGTGAGGGTATTTTCAGGCTACATTTTTAAGGGCATACTTGAAAGACTGGCAGAGTAATCCAGAGCTCTGATTCTTCCTTGAATTCAAAACAATGAGATACTTAAGACTTTATTCACACACCGAGAGAGAGAGAGGGAAGAAAAACATAGAAGAGAGGAAAAAAGGAGACTTACATGTTTTTAAGTGGAAGAAACACACATTTTCCATTTCAAGTGAGAACTTTAGCACTTTACTCGTGACATACAATGAAAAAAATACTTGTATATAACCCAGCCATGCCAGCAGAGAAATGAATCTGAGGGCTGTGCAATGATCTAAGAAAATCTGAATGGGCATATGGGAACAGCTCATTTTGCAAGACCTCCAAAACCAACCTACTGATAAACACCGGAGGGTGCCTGACTGCCTGCACACTCACATGCCTATTTGTTGTTGTTATTCTTATTCATTACTGAGTCATTATTATTATTTAAGCACCGACAATGCACTTGTGAACCAGAACAGATGCAAAATATCCTGTGCTAATGAGAAAATCAAAGCCTTTCTTATATTAGCAATTTCATATTATAGGATCTCTTTATTTTTGCCAATAAAGCACAACAGTAATTAATACTGCAATATTTTCTTATTGTTCACAATGAGTAAAGCAAGTAAAACTGCTCAGATTCTGCTTTGGCTCTGCCCCCTACCAGCACAAAATACAATAAATACTATTGAAGAATTCCTATTAAGACAAACAGCTGCCAAACAAAATACAACAAAAATCTCCCGTAAAAGGCTGCTGTCTGTTTATTCAGAGAGAGAGTCAGGATTGCTCACAGAAAACAGTGTGGCACTGCTCTTTCATATTTAAATACTTGTGCTGCATCTTACTGCTACAACCATCTCACAGGGCTAAGGAGGATAATTTGTTAGGTGCCCACGGGAAGGGTGCCCTGGTCTGCAGCGTGTTGCAGAGCTGTGGCTCCAGCTCCAGCTCACCTTCCTGAGCAGTATCTGGACCCAACCGTACACCACTAGCACGCGCTTTCCACCCCTGAACTTATGCTGCTACACATATGGGGAGACTGACAAATGCTTCCATCTTTAACTAGCTGCCCACAGGCAAGATGCCAGGCTGGGACATCTCCCAATAGTCGCGATTGATGGCTGCTCCAGGCTGACCCCTCTGGCAGGCCGGGGCTGCAGGGGAGGCTCTGGGACCCCCATGCTGCTGCTCGCCCAGTGTCACCGGAGCCACACGCTGGTGCACACCAGAGCTGTACCCACTTCTTTTCAACCACCCGTTTTTAAAGCAGCGCGAGGGATGTTGGAGCAGTTTTTTGCATGTAGGTTAACCTGCTACAAAGGATACTTGAATTTAGCTGAGAAAGAGGGCAGTATTCCTTTGGTAACAGCAAGCAAACCCATTCATACTCCTTATATTTGGCCCCAAAACCTACAACCGAGGGTGTACCTCCACCTCAGTGAACATTTCTGTCCTTTCTATGAGCGTTTTGTGTCATGCCAATGTACTCATGACCAAAACCACTTTCATGACAAGTAAAGCTTTTTTTTTTTCCTCAATTTCAGCAATGAACAAAATTTAAGCAAAAAATGACTCAGCTGTGACTGCACGGCCCCGTTGGGGAGCACACCCATGTCTCAACAAACAGGCGGCTGGAAGCAGAGAGCTACCTCCTGTCATCATTCCTCCTCAGATAAAGTGGGCTGATGAACTGTGTGTGACTTTTAAAGCCTTGTTGATGAAGCCTCCCTGGGATCAGACACGGGCCCTACCCTGTACTGAGCACCAAAGGGGTGCGATGTTGTCCTGATGCTGCAGCAACACCGGGCACAGCCCAGCGCAAACCTCCCTGCCTGCCTGGGTGGCTGCAACCCCAGTCTCTGCGCCCAGAGCTTGTAAATGGCTCCCTGCCCCGTGGAAGAGGCTGATCACGCGCACGTTCAATATCAAAACACTCCTACTGATTCAAAGTACGTGGGAAAAGGAGCCAAGACTGAAAAGCCAGAGCCAGTAAAACTGCAACATACATCAACAAATGAAAATGTGAATGAAGAAGTTTCATCCTCAGGAAGTCCTCAGAAGGGAGAACTGAGATCTTCAGAATCTGCGTTTCTGACTAAAAAGGCAACTCAAATAGCTGGATACTACCTCTCTTCTCAGCGCCAGAAACCAAGAGAACCTCACGTTCAGAAGAACCCAATCTGGTCCTAACCACTTTATAGGATTAAATAAAAAAGGCAAGAACCTTAAATACAAAGAAAATATCCATGAGAATATAATCTGCTCTCACTTCAAAGGCCTACATGAAAACAACGCTCAGTCATAACAGCAGCATCCTGTTAATGACACACACTTAAACAAAACGAACAAAACGTACTAAGAGTAAGCTGACATTCTGGCAACAGCAGGTTAAAAAAAAGCCTAAATTTATAATTTTGCATTCAACATTTAGTTTAACAAAACCAAGAACCAATGCACTTAAGTTAGAAGAATGTTTTAAAAAACACTAGCACCGTGACAGATGAATAACAGTTGGACAATTTGATCACAACTGACAATTCACATTTAAGCTCACATAAGGAATCCCCAACCTTTATGCTCTCTTCAGTCGGCCCAAAGTCAACAAGCACTTATCATTAGGCACACACTTGCATCCACCGACATAGGCACGCTCACAGTAAAGTACTGTGTGTACTTAAATACGTTGCTGAATCGGGTGGTGTGCACAGATGTGGCCATGCCACTAAAAACCACCATTTTCAGATTTTTGACAGTCACCCCTTACCCCCCCAATTTGTTCTCGTCTGGGTACTATTTTTTTTGTCACAACATTTATAACCCCTGGTATTGCGCCCCCTAAATTGAAAGCTGTGACGCAGTCTTAACCACAACTTTGAAAACATGCTGACATTATAATATACAAACATGTACAAAAGATATATACACTCAGACCCACTAGGGGATAAAACAGACTGGAAGGAAATGAGGAACTTTATGTTACTGTCTTTTCTAATGAGATAGAAAGTGGCAGATGTAAAGATTTCATTCAGCCGACAATCTCTTTTATGATATGAATAAACTACTAAAACAGATTTAATCCTTTATAAAATCAGATTATAAGAAGCAGACAAAATCACAACTTTATTCAATACGCCATTTTATCCACTGTGACTAATGCATTATTTGTATGAAGTTAAAGTGGAGCGTTGGAAAGCTATGAAATAAATCAAATGCTCTACTTTATGTAATCTTAACAGACAGATCCCATTAGGATTCTACTATGCATAGCTGTTGGTTAAAATCATTGACCAGTAGTATCCTTACAAATTAATCAACTGAGGTAATGCTGGCTTGGCTGTCATCATTTGCTGCTAATCTACATTTAGAATTCACTTCAACTTTTCAAGCCCTTTAGAATAGGTTTATCAATTCTCTCGCCCTCACTTCAGACATCCACCTCACCGCTAATTGTTTACAGAAGACCTGGGACAATGGAACTGTATCATTTATGTCCTTTTTCTTTCCGCAGACATTAGAGCGTATATTGACACTGGGTTATAATTAGTCAGAAAGATGTTAAATCTTAACCAAACATTCTAGTCTGCCTCAGTTTTTTGATGAGACCTTTTATCATTGAAGTTGAATTAGCAGGCAAACTGTAGGAGTTTACACAAGTGAGAGTCATTACAAAATCTAAAATACCCCTTATCTGGTTGACATTCAGCTAGAAGAATTTTCTTGGTTATGGATATACAGGAAGAAAAAAGCATTTTTGATATCAGGTTATTTGTGGAGCTCTAATGTGTTTTCAAACATACAACTTGTGTTACGCCTATGTATTTTATATAGTTTCTAGTCATGTTTGTTAGATGTCTGCTTGTCGTGTACCGCAAGATTCATGAGCAGTCTACAACCAGGCAAAATCCTCACACAACAGCTTGTCTTGGGTAATGGGGAAAGAACCAGGCAGAATAAAGTGGCAGAAAAGTGTATTATTTATTATCCTGACAGGGATAACACCTAGTCATGGTCTACAATCCAAACGTGTTCAATGTCCTGCAGACAGGACCGGATGATTCTGAAGGAGCAAACAGGTGTTTTCTTACACAAATACTGAAAACCTCTATAATGATTTTGCTCCCTTATCTATGACTCCTTCATGTGCACATTAAAGAACAGTCAGTTCAGGCAAGGGCTCTTTGAAAAGAGAAGGAAAGACCAGGCAGTAGCAGTAATATTGCCAGAGATTGCATAATGCTTCTGGAGCTCTACCAGGGAGCAGGTAAAGGTCATCTTCTCGTCTTCTCCAGAAATGGAGTGAGAAAGCAAAGGAAGCTCTGGTCAAGTATGTTTTAGAGTTCAGTAAATAAATGAAAAACTTCAGCTAGGAGCAGTGGCCTTCAGCTCAGCCCTCTAGTGCAACTTTGCTGGCCCACAGACAATTATCAAAGCCATGAGGGCAATAAGCCTATGTACGTATGCTACTATTAATCTCCCTAAATTACCTTAAAAGTATATGCACAATTTCATCAACATTCTTGAAAAGTCCATCACTCAGAACCAACTTCTTCCTTTAGTCTAGTAAAATACACATGTGCAAATACCTCCTGCTTGTCTGGGACATAAAAATAAAGACCACCAATTGTTTTTGCTGTCTATTTTCCCTTGAGCGTTGAAAGAAAGGATCTTTGAACAACCTATGGTGAATAAAATCTTGCCTCTGTATTTTTGTTTAAACATCACAAAGATGTAGTCTTCCTAGTGCTTGCTAAAAACAATGCAGTAATTTGTATCCCCAAGTGGTATAAATAGAAAATATGTTCAGTCTAATAACATATGTGAAGAAAACTCATGCCCAGGGTTAACCAACAAAGCAGCAGTCCGCTAGAAACAAAGGCAGCTGGCTCAAAGAGCAACAATGCTGCTGAAAAAGTGTGGATGTCCTATTCAGTCAAGCATCCAAGACTTGACGTTTACTTAAGCTACAGCTGCATATACAAAGCTTTGCTATAAGACCCAGGAAATGACAAGGCCTCTGGACTAACAAGACTCTTATGTCTCCAAGAGGTCCGTGGCCCTCACTGTCCAGCTCAGAGCAGGGTAAATTATATCAAATATGCACACTGTAAATATATGGCACATTCTTTGGTCTTCAGAACAGTTTCTCTGCTTTGATTTCCTCTTCTTGAAAATATGCTCTGCCCAAATCCTCCTGTTTCTTTTTATGGGCTTGCCTTTCCCCTACTAATATATCTGCCTAGGTTCCTGTCTTGCTCTATCATCATAAACATTCATAAACATTAAGGGACTTAACCTCATCACACCCCTGCGGAATAGGAAAATATACCCATCGGAGTGGGCGAGCAGTGAACTGGAACCCAGCTGACAGCATCCTGACCAATGCAGAGTCCTTCAGCAAGGCACTTCTCTCCTCTCAGCCCCATTTCCCCAGGTATAACGAAAAAGGGGGGGGGAGGGTAATGATACTGACTTCTCTGCAAAATTCCTCAGTCCACCAGTAAAATTCTGAGATGTTATTCTCTCCTTACAAAAGGAGGTAAAGTATTTAGAGAGACATAAATCAAGGTTTCATGAAAGGTCCGTGGCCAGAAATCTCACCCTATTTTTCTAAGCATGTCTGATACCATCAGTGCAAAAGCTGTATCCAGAACAGATCTCAATGCATAAGCTATGCCATAGACAATCTGCATCAACATCATTTGCTCTACTTGTAGGTAATGCAGTGCAAGCAAGTTTATGAGGGACTACGTATGCTACAGTGAAGTTCAGAGTAGAGAAAGTTGCAAGAAAGTTCCCAGCTGATCCCCAAGAAGATGAAAAAAAGAACAGAAACACTAGATACAGGTAATTGCACTTGGCCTCTTGCTTTCCACTTGAACAACAACAACAAAAAACACAATTTACCAAATATCATTACCCTGTTTTGACAACTTTCCGAAGGCAGTGGCAGAGCAGGTAAGAGGATCCATGTTCCACTCCTAAGCATATATTCACCTCAATTAAGCAAACTTAAAAAGAACTACGATAATTCTGCCAAGTGTTACCAAAAAACCACAATGCAACTTATCTCCTGCTCCAAGCAACCGCCACCCTCAGCCCCTGGTCACCGCCTCCATCCACCTACCACTCTTCAAAGGCTTGGGGAAGACAAATGGGCCTTCCAGCGTGCAGCGAAGCAGAAAGCCATGAAAATCAAAGGGCTGCTTTTTGAGTAAATATGAGCTCCAAAGCCATTGTCCTTTCCCACAGAGGAGATCTATGAAAATGCTTACTATAGCATATGCACAGTATTCTTTACAGCTCTGCCTCCCTGCTGACCACCAGCCCCAGGGCCCAGTCCGCTTCCCATTACAATCAGCTCCACCACACCCACTGACTTGTATTGGAATTCTTTCAGGGACCCTAACTAATGAGTTTTTAAACACTTGTAGACAGAGAAGATAATTCCTCATCATTATTCTTCATAGGAAACACCAGGAAGAATGTCATTCTATTGTTCTACAGGAAAGAAACTGGAAGAAAAATCACCCCCACATTCAAAAGAGCAGCCCGACGTTTTCATACGGAAACTGGCTACCCGAGCGATGGGTGCCTCAGGTGAGAATTCAGGACAGGGACCTAAAAAGCATGCAGCCCGCTGAAATTAAGCCCCCTGAAAACATCTCTCACAATGGCCTTTATGCAAAGAGGCCCACAATCAGCATGTATTTTTCCAAATCTTGGATACTACATTCTCAAACATAAGCGTGGCTGCCGACAGCAGCACAGAAAGACTCACCTAAACACTGTATTCCTTCAGGAACTCAGTTTCCCCCATGACATGAGACTAAAATAAATGGAAACTGGCAACCTTAATAACATTCTGTGTTTCCTGATTTTATATTTAAAGCTTTGCAAAGCTTTGCGTATGCTTTCTCAACAGACAGCAGTGTGTTTTTTCTTTTCCTCACACGTGAAATCTTGACCTAAACCAATGATACAGAAAGAGGTGAAAAAAGAATAACTAGACCTACATGGTGGACTGTTACCCTCAGACCTAATAACGTTTTAAATGAAAAACATCTCATTTTGAAGCCTTCTTAGCATAGATCACAAGTCACAGAAGTACCGCTTTTACCTGATCTTACTTCTAGGTATCTATCATTCTGTCAGATGCTGATACCATCACCTACCAGAAGAGTTCACATTTGAGTGACCAGAAAGAAAACTTATAAAATCCAGCCAAATCCTGACCATAGTCCATGCAAAGTGCCATAAGGAACTAGTCTCAGTAGTAAGATGTCTGCAGGTTTGAGCCCCAGGCACTGAAAGCAATGTAGAGCTACAGAATTTACTTATTTCACAACACCATGTACACCCACAGCAGTACAAAAATAGCAATTATAATACTTGTCAAAGGAACAACTGAGTGATTTTTAACTTGGTGCTCTATCTCGTTTTCTTCTTCTCTGGTTGTTCATACCCCACCCCATCAAACATATAATTATGAGTGGGCTATTCACGTCTTACTATAATTGGTAGCACCATGCAGCATCTGAGTCAGGAATCCGTCTGAATTGCTGACTACAGCTCCTCACTAAACAAAACTTACACACTGCACATAGTAAATGGCACTCTCCCATTCTCCATGTCACCCGCAATGAAAATCAGCTTCCAGTTCTGGCACCATATCCAACTCTCCTTAAACCTCACCACCTCGGATCACCTGGAATGAGGACTCACTGTGTCTATTTACTGGCGATTATCAGATAGCTGCTGAGGTCACAAACAGGAAAGAAATTCAACAAGTATTCAATCCCCAGAAATAAAAAATAAAATCAATCAAGTTGGTGGCTTGATTTGAACACATACATGAAATGTCATTAAAACATGATATAAAGTTTTACAGAAGAGACTACTGACTAGACCTTTGTTTAACACTCGTAATAATTTATGGTGTGGATCTGCTATGTAAGAGTTGAAAAACAGCCTCTTCATGATAAAAGAGCTTGTAATAGCTGGGAAGTTAACTGCAGGAGGTTTGGGTTTATTCCTTTACCTCAGCTCTCTAGTTCCATGTTATTTTTTCAGTACTACAAGCACAACCTTGCCAACCCACTGTACCAACTGCATTTAAGGGCAGCTTTGCTGAAACCAGTGAGCAACTTACAATTGTTTCCAAGTTTTTGCAAGGCCAGGCTCCAGTACAGAGTTTGTAAAAACAAACATCCCACATTCATTTCCCAAAATCTTCTCTTGCAAATGCAGACTGAACATCACATGCTCTTTGCCAAATAACTGTATCATTAGAAGGTAATCAAAATGGAGCTTAAAACCTTACTAATGTGTACATTGACATCCTTCCTCTCCCTCTCTTCTGCTTTTTTTTTATCTGTACAGTTGTCCATTAGTCAGGAGCAACATACCTCCCGATATCTGTGATCAAACCTATTAGAACAATTTAAATATTTTGATTACAAAGCATCAATACAAAATATTCAGAAACAACAACAGGGTGAAACACCTGTCTTCCTGAGTCACGGTCCTGACTTCCTGACTATTATTTTATGACTGGTCCGGAAGATTACACTAACTTGACATATTACTGGATTTACTGTCTTCTTTTTCAATTCTTAAGGAAGAATTTGTAACGTTGCAAAACCCAGAGTTGGGGCACAGTTTCAGTTCTCAGTGTTAATAGATGTTTGAAGGTTTTATAAAATCTATTTTATTAACTGCAACCAAGAGAAAAGTTCAGGCTTTTTTCCTCCATTTTTCTTTTCTTTCTTTTCAAAAGAAAGGTAGTAAATTTGAATTAGAATGGTTCAGAATTGGACTCCGCAGAGTTGTTCACATGCACGGTATTAGGTGTGTGCAAAGTGCCTGCTGATCCTGGTCATTAGAGAGCTGCAGCACATTTCTGGAAGTCTGCCTTTTGGCCATAACAGGGTCAAGTCCAGCACCTACTGAAATCAGTTGGGAGCACCTCCAGTGACGGCCCTGGCTACTGGCTTAAACCCAAGCTGGAGGAACACGTAGGTACTTTATGGTATGTATTGATTATATACATTTAATGAGCATCCAGGAGCCCACTCCTTCAAGCCCTCCACACAAAGAAATTCCATTTTACCTCCAACCTAAAGGCACCAGGGAAAGACAGGGTGGGGTCTGTCTGTTTAGATGCTTATTCCACATTCTTCCAGGGCTCAATGTATAAGTTACTTCCTACAGCTCTTACAGAGAAAGCGAGCTTTAATATCTCTATTCTTTTTGGCTGTTCAGACAATTGTACAATCACATAAAACCACTGATAGAGCTCAGGCAAATGGATGCACACTATACAGTCAAAAGTAACAGCAGTTTCCATCACCAAGTACAGGGAGAACTAGGGTTCAATCGTTAGTGAAACACTGAGCATTTTGGGAACAGTCGAGAACCCAGTTCAGTAAAACTTGAAATCAGTGTTGCTTCAATAGGGTTGCTTGTGTGCTTAACACTGCATACCTGCGTATGGACCCTGCTACGTTATCGCCCAGTCTTAGATCCAATTTTGTCCCATCTCACACGATGGGAATTTTGTTCTTTACTTGGATAAAAAGAGAACGTGGGCCTCATAACCCAGACAGCATAAGAACGCTCCTTCCAAGAAGCTGGAGCATACTGCCCCAGACTTAAGAAGTACAAAAAGACCAGTGGCGTCCACCAATTTTTTTTTTCAGAGAGCATTTGGTATATTTATTTGACTTAACACATTACAGAACGTCACATTTCCCCTTTAAATATTTAGTTAAATTTCAGGTTGCAATACACGCTTCTCAGATGCACAAAAGGAATAATTCTGCTCGGCTGAAGGACCTGTACCATAACATTATCTTTACTCAAAAACAAAATCCCAAACAATATAATTGGCATTCATGTATAAAGTGCTTGAACGCTCTGAAGTCCTGCCTGGCTTTGGAATAGCTGAAGTATCTGCTCTCCATCCCAATTTGTATATTTCAGAAGTCATTAAATTCTTGAATGAATCATTAGAAAAACAATTCAAATGCTGTTAAACTGATTGTAATTTTGCCTCATAGGATAGATGTGAGCTTAATGTTTGCAAACGGCCAAATTCTTTTAAGATTTACACTCCATGGAGTTCAATATCAGCCAGGGAAGAATTACTAAATCAGGATGTACTTAAAGTACAGGTTTTGGCCCAAGAATATTTTTGGTCTTTCTCAGCTGCTTGTTTTGACAGCATCTAATCCCCCTCACCCACCCACCAGCAGCCACACAATCTATCCATTTACACTTTCAAAACAAATTGAAAATGAAACGTTTTCAAATAATTACTCGGGGATGTCTGTAATACAAATCTAAAAAGTAACGCCAATTCAACTGTAATATTTCTTAAGGAGAAGAAAGGGAGGGGAAAAAAAACCCTTGCAGAAATCCATTCAAAATGCAACTTCCTCCCGTACTAACGCTCTCACCACCACCCCCAAAAAGGAAAAAAAAAATGAGAAAAAAACACCTCAATCTAGGTCCCAAAGAGCCTATCTACTCTATTTCACACATCCCCATCAGAAACACAACACTGTTTCCACGTTCAGAAGACTTTTCATTTAGCAAGCTATTACAGACCCTGGTGACAGAGCGGTAACTGAGGTCTTCTGCAGAGGCACAAGGCGAGGAGGGAAGGTGGCCGAGGGGCAGAATACCCAAGACTGGAGTTCGAACAGTTCACCTTTGTCTGGAGAGCAGGATCCCCCCTCCAGACTGAGGTCTACGCTGGAAGCACACTCCTGGGGCATACAGTATGGTTTTGCATTCATACAGGAGGGGAACCTGGCCCACAGATGGCCTGTTCTCAGCTTTGTCAGCCACAAACAGACCTTTGAACTTTCTATTTATATAACAGTTTGGTGAGTTTAAGCCTCTTCCTGTATAACTGGCAGTTTGCTGGTTTTGCTCTAATTAGGCTACTTGTGATACATAATATAAAAAGAGAAGACGAGAGGCTTGTTTCTCTGCAGCATGAACTCTTCGCCATCCCAACCACACAGCTACAACAATGGTGTTACCTGCCGATTGTGTTGCCCTTTGCTATGTATTATTTTCCATACCTCAACGTGCATTTTGCTGCTAAGTATTTTCTCGGCTTCCGCTTTTTCAAAGATTGGAGGACTTAGAAAATATTAGTGCCAACACCGATAAATAAAACATAAACCATGAATCTCCCCGCCTCTGTTTGCGTTACCGAGGAGCCATATATTCTGGGTTGGTTGGGTTTTTGTTGGGGTTTGCTGTTTCCCAGCTGCTGATTAATGGCACCACCTTACTCCATAAGCAGGTTCAAATCTAGCCACACGGTCCCAGGACGCGTCAAGATTTCATTTACTTGGTTACCACAGACAAGCGTGGAAAGTGATTTAAAAGATGAAATTTGATTTTTAACAGCAAGTGGTCCCCTTGGTGCACACAGGCATTCAAGCTTTTCATTATATCCATCTCCCTTCCTTTCTCCCTCATAGAATGGCTTGTATTAAATGCAAGCCCAGGTGAATGTTTCTTATTCACCCAGGAATCTCAGCAGACTTCAGCTTTGGCCCTTTCACCTAGACCAGAGTTTAGATTCATTTAAATTGTTTTGTTTTTACAGCTTTTTGAGTTTGGCAAAACATCCACTGGGATACTTAGTTTTGCACATTTTGTCCAATTGCTACCATGTAAAAATTAAGAAAAAAAAACCACACATACTCTGAGCTACCCTCTCAACAACATTCTTGACAAAGGGTCACTGAAACACCTTGTTCTTGTAATGTTGTGATCCCTCCTAATATGGGAAACCGAAGGGCTGATTCTGCAGCCTCCACCAGGACAAAGCTCCCCCTAAGCATCCTGAATGCTCGGTGACAACTCCAGAAGACATGCTGTGGCAGCGCACTGCAACTTTGGCAGTCCTGGCCAAAACACATCTCGAGAAGTGATGCAGAGAGGTACCTCTGGTGGACGGAACTAAAACGTGGTGGGGTTTTTCCCATCACCCTAAAATGTGTGGGGAATCACTTCCTGATATGCACAGAAAGCGTTACCTTTAAACCTCTACACTAGATAAAAAACCTCCACTCAACTATATATTTTTATATATATCTATTTCTCAGGCTAACTATGTTTCTGCTGCACTTGTATACAGATAATACATACAAACACCCACACATGCTGTAGGCCTGAGCTTGCCTTCTTTGCGATTGCAGCACAGATTAGCAGAAGTTTTGTGTTTGCAAGCAATGCAGAAGAGGGTCTCTCATTGCCTTATAACCGCTCACGAGACGCGTTTTACAGAGGCCAGCTTACAGACAGAAGCGCCGAGGACAGTTGCAAAATACGAGGCACAAATCCACACATCATACTAACAATACTTGTTTGTAAATATCATGGAGTAACCACACCACGCTGGATACACAGACAAAAATAAATACATTTTGATGGGCAAGCATGCATATTTCTGGGTGTGCAGAGATGATGCATGTACACATACGTCACGTTTATTTACACACATTTATGGATAGATGAGCTAAATTCATCTTTCCTTAAGCAATGTAATTACTTGCCTGAGATACATAAATCTTTATATGTACAATAAAATACATGTAATGCTTGCATATACATGTAGATTACATACCCCTGTATTATATACATGTGCACATGCATATACTAATTGGATTATTAAAGGCTAAATCCAACTTGATCTCTGCAACAGTAATCCAACTGTGTCACAGATGGAGTTTGTGTAGATATCAAAACACTTTGAAACAGCCATGAAGTAAAACATGTTCTTGCCTCACAAAGCCTAAAAACACACACAAAAAAATAAAACCAAAAAAAAATCACTGTGAGAAATGAAGTGAATGGAAATTATGGAATGAGTGGCAATACGTTAATATTTTATGCAAAAACAGAGGCACAAGAGTTCTATTCTTTCTGATGCACATCTCTAAATCCACATAAAACCATAGTCAAAAGAAAGCAAGTTATTAAGCAAACATTAAAACTCAATACCTATAATGTGCTTAGTATTTGAACTACACCCACATATTGGGTTGTAACAGCTTCTATTAAATTAATGATGTTACCCACACTATAAATTAGGCAAATTGTATGCAAATATTATTTGAGTAGTTATATGGTGGTGATCAGTTGTGTGCAAAATAAATTAGTGTAGCAAAGTCAAGATAGTGTGGTAGAGGCATAATATTTAATTGAGCACTAATTTTATTGTGATTATTACTTTTAAATAACAACAGCCCGGTTATTAAAAGATGTAGTATGATGGTATATGCAGAGCTGATAAAACGCGCAGGATCCAAAACGCCTGCTTGCAGATTAATATTGATACAGCGTAATTTATGGTTCCAAGGATTTACTCTGAACTGCTGTAAAATAGGACGTGACAGGTATTTGGTTCTGATTATCTTGGATTTGCAACCATAGCTGCTACACTGTGGTTGGCAAAATGATAGTTATTAACTAAATATATGATCTTTTTCCTAGACATACCTTTATATTACCAACAAAGTAAAGGCTCTGCAAAACACGAGGTCCAAATGCACATGCACACTCACGCAAAATCCATGTGACATCTAGCGATTAGGATCACAAAGCAGTATTTTACTTTCTTTCTTTCTTGGCAAACTGCGCTCCAGCCCAAAACCATTTAACAAAACAGTAACCAACCTCTGACTTTAACCATGCATAGTTGCAAAATTGTAACTGCATATCCTAAATTGAAAAGAACCAATAAAAACAGTCGTAAAGAATAATCATAATCTCATTAACTAGCCGGGAAAGTGCCTGAATACCTACCCCAGCACCAACTTTCCCAGCTACTTGTCACCCATCGAAATTCCTCAGCAGTGACTTCGGTAACAAGTTTACAATATACTCAAACAGATGCACCGGCCCTTCCAAGGTGTGCACTTAGTTGCAGAGCAACGTAAGCCTAAAGCCCCCCACTCAAAATAAAATCAAAAAAGGAAAAAAAGAAAAAGAAAGTAAGGAAGGAAAGACGGAAGGAAGAAAAAGGATGGGAAAAGGTAAAGAAGAAAGAGGCAGAGTAAGGAAGAGACCTGTTATAATACCACGGGGACCGAGCTTCCCACTTCCCAAACTAACTTCAATAACGCTTTCCCCGAACGGGAGGCCCGCAAAACCAGCGACAGCCCCCCCCCGGGCGAGCAGGGCTGCAGCCGAAGTGTGCCACACGGCAAAACTCGGGCCGCCTTCCCCCCGCCGAGGGACTGCGGCCGCTGACAGCCGTAAATACACCGGGAGCGAAGCGGCGAGCCCGGGGAAAACATCGCCTCCCCACGCCGCTGCCCTCGGCGGCCGGGGGGGCGCCGCTGCCGCCGCTCTCCCCGCCGGCAGCCCGGCGCATCCCGGCTCCCCCCCCCGCTCCCCCGGTAAGTTGGCCCCCCGGGGCGGTGCGGGGGCTCCCCGCCAGCCGCAGCGGGGCTGCCGGAGCCGGCGGGCGCAGCGCGGAGCCGCTCGGCGGCGGGCACCGGGCGCTTCGCCCCGCAACAAAGGCTCCCAGGCACCGGCGGAGAGAGCGGGGAGGAGAGGAAAGAAGGCAGCTGGTCGGGGGAAGAGGGGTGGAGGGGAGGGAGAGAGGAAAGGGGGGGGAATAAAACAACCCCCGAAAAATTAAAAAGCGACACCCCCCCAAAAAAAAAAAAAAAAAAAAAAAAAAAACACCAAAAACCTACCACTGCTGCTCTAAGTCCCAGTCCCTGAAAAAGTCGAATAGGTCCATAACGATGTGGCGGGGGGCGACTCAGAGAAGTGGTGCCCCCTGCCTCGGCGAGGCGGCACGCTCAGGGCTGCCCGGCCGGCATCGGGCAGCGGCGGCCGCCGCCGCGGGGCCGCTCGGAGCCGCCCGGGGCTCGGGGAGCGCCGCCGCCGCCGCCCGCTCCGGGGCCGGGCTGCCGGGCTGCGAGGGGCAGGCACGGCGGCGGCGGCGGCCCCGGCGCACACGCACACACACACACACCGCACACACACACACACACACACCCGCTCGCACTCTCTCGCACACCGCCAGGGGAGGAGGAGGAGCCGGGGCGGCCCCGAAGCCGCGGCATGGAGCCGCCGCGCCAGCACCGCCGGGATCCGGCGGAGCCCCCCTCCCCTCCCCGCCCGGGGATGCCCCGGGGAAGTTTGGTGGGAAAGGGGGAGGGATGGAGGGGGAGAAAGGAGGCTTCGCGCATCACCCTAAGCCCCGAGTGGCACGGGTGGGATGGGGGGAAAGAGGGGAAAATGGGAAAGAGACGCCCGTGAGATCGCCGGTAAAACCGGCCCCCCGCCAGGGAAGCGCCGGGGGGCACCGGCACGGGAGGAGACGCTGCCTGGAGGGGCTCGGGGCAGCCGCAGCAGGAGAGGTGTGATGGCAGGGGAAGGCAAGGCCCAGGCGGGCCCGGAGCTGACCAAGCGGGGGTCTCCGAGAGCTCCCATCATCACCCTCATGATCCAGGTGGGCCGCCAGCCCGGCCCGCTGCCCCCACATCCCAGATTTTCTCTATTTTGGAAATACAAGGTTCCAAACGCATATACGTGCACGCAGCAACCAAGCGCATCCATTGGCGTTGCGAAGATGAGCCCAAAGCTGTGTCCGTTTTGGCTGGTTTTGCACAGGACCAGCCACACCCAGAACTCGCCCAAGTGATGCAGGGCCTCAGGGACTTGGTGCGGGGTGAAGTCAGAGATGTTCCTTGCTCTGGTGGCACCCCATCTCTGCAGCCAAGGTCCTGCAGCCCGCTCTGCTGCCACCACGGAGATCAGGCTCCAGTGAGCATCTCTGTGGGCTTGCTGAGAGTTACAGGACAAACCCAAGGTGGCCAAGCAGGTCAGTGGCAGAGCAGCTAATGTAACCCACAATTTTTGCCTTCCTAAGGAATACACAGCTGTTGTGCAAATGCCGCTGGGTTAAAAAAAAACTGCAGAGGAAAAGCTCTGGAACCATTATCAGTGGAAGTCAAACGTGACAAAGGCTTCCTGATCTGAACCTGGGTTTCACTGCAAGCTTCGCATTTGCATCATGCATCTCACAGCCCCCCGAGGGAGGGAGCTCAGGCAGGGCTGCACCACTGACAGCCTGCTCGCACCCACTGAAACCCCGAGCCCCGCTCCTCTCCCTGCTGCGGGCAGGCAGGTGCACACAGCGTTTCCTCTCTGACACTTGTCAGTTTTCTCCACAAGCAGGCTTGAACGTGCTGCTCTGGGCCTTCAGCTATTAAATACCATGAGCCAGGCCCCTCTCCCTCTCCTCTTTCTTATTTTGTTATTCTTGTTGGTTTTGAAAGCCCTGTTCAATAATCAGACTTTGTGGCCAGTGCTGCCACAATTCAAAAATTTTCTTCAGAAGCAGACAGTTTTTTTTAGAAAACGTTATTATTGATAAAAGTAAAAGCCCAGTCTGCCGCCTGATCACTCACATTCAATAACAACTATTTTCAGTATCTCAAGCTTGAGCCATTAAACGGAACTAAATGAGTTACTACAGGCGTTAGGCACAGGGGGTGCAGGAGCTGGGGATGCTCAGCACCCTGCCTCGCCGAGAGGCCTCCGGCAGCTCCCAGCACCTCATGCACCTGCACTGGCAGTGCCTGCACATGGACTGCTGTCCCTGGGCCTCTCAGGTGTTAGTGCCCTCACTTCATTGAAGTAAACCCTTCCAATTCTTCAGAAACTAGCAAAATCTGCACAAAATGGTCCCCGAAAAGGCTTTCGGAGCTCACCCTAGCAAAGATAAGGGTGGGAGATCCAGTTTGAGCAAGCAGACCTGCAGTTCCCATGAAGGGCAATATCAGAGATAATCCCTCTCCTCAGAGGATCCATTTTGGTCAGTTGGAGCTCCCTGAACACCCCACACCCTCAGCTGAAGAAGGAAGTTTGTGCACAAACCAGCTTTTCACAGACAGACAGAGTTCAAACCAGCCAAGGACGCGCCCGCATGCCACCACCACAGAGGCTGACAAGGCCATCACAGGGCCCCCGGCCGAGCTGCCAGCAGCCACGCTTGTCCCCACATGATATTGGCAGAGCTGGCTGAGCTCAGCACTTGTCACAGGAGTGTGTCAGGGCCATGAACTCCTCTATAGCGCGGGCCAGGGGTGAGCATGAGCATGAGGCAGTGCCAGCGCTGTCTTTAAATAGTGAAGGGTTCGTTTTACCCAAACTGCCAGGAATAGAAAGTTCACTGCCCCTGGCGTGACCACTTTTACCGTTACAATGGAAAATACAACTGCAGTTCCCAGCACCTGCAGCAACAGCTCAGGACACGGTTAAAGGCCAGCAAGGCCTCCTGGCCCCGTTCACCTCCGCCAGGCCCAGCAGCCTGCTACAAAGAGGAGCGCGGGCTCAGCACAGGCCAGGCTCCATTTTTGCCGATGAGGCTGTGGTACTCCGTCTTGTCACCTACCCCTGCCCACGCTGCTCGATGAGGTTAGAGCTGGTTTTCCAGCCTGCTGTGGCGCTGCAGGGGGTGCGGGCAGCTGTGAGAGCTGCCCCCGTCTTGGGTTTTAGGAGGAGGGGGCCTGCTGGAGCACCCCTCTGACAGGCCACAGGTGCCTGGTGCCCCTCAGCAGCTGCTGCCGCTTTGGCCATGGGGGAAAGCATGAGAGCACCCTGCAACCAAGAGAGCTGCGGAGCTGCGCCAAAATGGCCAGGCTCCCCCTCCGCTCCCTCAGGTTTGTCAGAGGATGGCGGGTACCAAGTCTGAAGCAGGGAAAGGGGCATCCCAGCCTTATCCTCTCTCTTTCTGGCCTACCCACGCTAAATTCCTTACCCAAAGGCTTTGTAGCACGTGCTCTGCACACATTTGGGAAAGGGAAAGATGAAGGCAAGGAGGGAGATGTGGAGAAATAGTAATGTACCTGCTCAGCGCTGTGCTCCCAAGACAGGGCTCGATGCTGGGGCTGCCACCACCACAAGAAGCCCTGTTGTCCCCACTTCTGCAGAAGAAGTAGCAGAACTGTGGCCATGGTAGGTTGGGCAAGAGAGACTGGCCAGCTGTTGGTGGTCAGAGGCAAGAGGTAGCTGAACTGCATCACATGTGATACAGCACATAAACCCCTTCTGCTCAAAATACTCCACTGGATCCAAAGAAAAACTTATTTTTTCACAAAACAACAAAAATGAAATCACAGTTTTCTATCCAGAAAATGTTAATGGTAAATTTGTGGCCAGCTATGATGTTGAATACAGATTGGGGATATTTGGATTTCTGAGGAAAGGAAGGTCAAGTCATTTTCACAGTGTGAAAAATGAAGCTAACAGAGTTCATATTTCTCTGTGAAGCAATGATTGATTTTTCTTTCTGTCTCATTCATACTGCACTAAACATGTATATAGAATAAACTTATCACACCTTACATAAAGCATACAGATTACATTAATACATTGAAAATTAAGTTAACATCAGCATCTACTTGAAGGTAGCGCAAGAACATTTAGCCCTGCTGCATGCAAACAGGCTCCTGGCACGAGTGCATAAATTTTTCGTATCCTAAAGCTGCTATACCAGAAAAACAGTCACCATTGAAATATGCATATATAAAGTAAGAGCCCATGATGTACAGCTGCTATGGCTGAATTTCACATTTGGAAGTATATAAGAACTTTAGATATTTAAAGTATGTTGTCACTCAGTTTCAAGTGCACATGTGTAGGTAATCTTTAGTTGTCTGCCACTTTAATTGTAATTATCATCTCCGTGCTGCCTGAGTGATTTATTTAACTGCGCAGAGCTATTCTCTTATTATCATTGCTACTCCTATTTTATGAAACAAGAATAATTTAATACAATAATCATTTCTGAAAATATATTGACAAAGCCTGCTCACTGTGAGGAGGAGGAGCATTTTCATGTCCTACTGAATAAACCTTCCTTCAGTGAGTTGTCCTAGACTCCATCAGGAGACACGGTGTTGGTATTTTTATGATATTAGAGTTCACAAAGGCAAGCTTTTACATACCATATGTTAAGAAGTGTCCTTGGCTAGCCGCAAAGATGCACTGAGTTTCATCACGCTTTGCTCATATAAGGTGCGCGGTGGATGCTGTAAGGTCCACCATTATATCCCCACCGTTTGGGTGGTGATAAAGTCCTTCCTAATACATGTTGTAAGTTAATGCTTTCAAGGGATGCAGGCAGATAACCCAGCAATCATGTCAGAAGTATTGCAGTGCTTAGATTGTGACATTGTGTGACCCTACCTGATTGATGCACAGCTTCACCATGATATTTTGCCACTGTCAGAAAAGAATAAAGGGGGAAAAAAAAGGCAATGAGATTCCTATTTCTTACTGTCATTCTGCACGTCAGACAAGCAACACTTATAACACTGTTAGAATAGCCTAAACTTTAAAAACTAGGTAAGGCATAGTGTATTCAAAACCTAGGAGAAAGTCACTTTTCAGAGACAAGTAACCAAAAAGTTCTCATGAACAATGTTTGCAAATAAATTGCAAAAAGCAAGAGAGAGGGTCACATAACTAAGAATTTGAAGAGCACCAATTGTCAAAAGTACAAAGGCTCTATGGGGGAAAACAGAAAAATTTGATTCTCAAATAGACATTTCATTAATAAAGATCATCACTAATGAATCCTTTCTTCCCTCCTACTCCACCTTTTTCTCCCTCACTTTTTTTTTTTTTAATGTATGTAGTTTATCACCAATACTTTGGCAGTTTTTAAAGCAGCTGCCTATCTTCTAAGATTTAAGGATCAAAATTTTATTCCATGCCTAACAACTGAGCGCAGACGATGGGCCGTAGCGAGCAGCCAAGCAGCATGCCATCTGTTGCAATCCCTTCCTTTAACCAAACCAATCGCTTACAGCCTTATCGTGGCTCTTGCCATCTCCTAGCCTGGCACACTGAAGCAGTCCCTGCAGTAGCTTTTTAACCGATTGCGTGACCATATGTTCCTTACGAGTGGAACCACAGCTAACACACAGCATTAAACAAAACTATCATACCAACTTCAAAACACAAACACAGCCAGAGAATTGAAATGCAAAAGCATGGTAAAAAGGCTTTTCACATCAAGTTCCCTTCTTTCTGCCATGTTGCTTTCAAAAGACAGAAGCACTTTACAGCAATGATGTCTATATATAAGCTGCTGGAATACTGTCTTGTCTTCAGTGATTTTTATGATGATATTCGCTAACGCACTTCACAGAAATGTAAGACTAGGCAAAGCTTCCGTTTTATGAAGGAAACAAAAAGAATAATATATGGCAGATAGCATTAGCATGGAGGGGGAATATTAGAGAAGAAAAGTTGATCTCTTGTTCCCTTTCTTTTTCCTCCCTTTCTTCTGTTACTCTGATAAGATTGCTCTGTTATATTCATACCCTACGATCTCAGTCGCCTGGTCACCTTATGTTAGAAAAATAGGCTTTCCTGTCTTCTGCTGCTATCGGAACATGGTATCTCTCCCAGAGACATTGTTTAGAGCAGAGCCTGTAGCCATTCAGGATCAGCTATAAGAAAGCAATATAATCCAAGCAACAGTTTGAGTGTTAGGCTAGATGTCTAGTACCAAACAAAGGAATTTGGTGATAAATACGAAGTATCAAAAAGGGCAGATAACACACACATATATGAACTATTCCATGCATACAATGAAGAGGCCAGACAAAACTGAAATTCATTTAAGGAGAGACTTCCCCCCAAGAGGAAGTTGATAAATACTGACAACGTGTTCATTTTGCAGTAAAAAGCATTAATAGATATGTCAACTAAACTGCAGAATCACTGGTGTTTTCTATGCATACCCAGCTGAAGACATCTGGAGTTTTTGCTCACAAATTTGATCAATTTGACAGGATTTCAGCAGTGTTTTACTTGTACCTGGGGGAGGCAGCCTGAACTGACTTACGAGACTTCTTCCTGGCTGCCTTGTGAGCAAACCAGAAGTGTCTGCTGTCGGCAGGCAGACACAGCCAGTCCTCCAGACACTCTGGCCATTAATGGACAGCTCCTATAAACTTTTGACATACTTACTTGCTATGGCATAACCAATGCTGTCATATAGAATTTTTCAACATTTTTCAACAAACACAGAGCAGTGCATGGAAGTCAGTGGGTTTAGGTGTCCCATCCCCTCCTCAAGATTTCAGAAAGAAATAAAAGCCAATTTTGACTCAAAAACTAGATATGCAGGCCCATCTACATGATGACAACAGGGAAGCCTCAGCACTCCACCCGAGTCCTAGCAGACCTGGTGAAACCGATGCTCTGTTAGTATCCGAGATGGTCCATCAAAGGCCTTTGAGAGGCCTTGGAAAGGTTCTGCCGAACACAGCGCAAGACCATTGCAGCAATTTCTTTTCATTCAAGAGATGAATGCCTGGCATATTTATTTCATAAAGTGAGAACCAGTATCCCAAACAAATAGCTAGAACGAGCATTATTCAGCCTTTTTCCTGGCAACCAGCTTAAACGACCGTGTCTTGCTTTTCCGGGAAACCTGCCAGGTGAGCTTTGAAAGGATTGTAGTGCTGACGGCAAAGTCTAGAGGGTTCGTTCCGTGCGCTAACCAGAGGTCTGCTAAAAGAATCAGGAGGCAGAGGCCTTCATCCTACACAAGAGGAGAGGGTAGGAGCAAAACGGCATTGCCGAGGGGAAACTGAGAGGGCTATTAAACTCACTGGGGCATGGACTGTCTTTTACCATGTGTTTGCACAGCTCTAGCACTGAGGCACCCCAGAGAAAAATGTTTGAAAGTGGTTAAATGGCTTATGCTCCTAAAAATCTATTTCCAGAAGCAAGCAGAAGAACTTCCATTTACTTCCATCCTTGGGCCAGAGTGGGCATTCTGCTCTCACTTTTTTTTTTGTTTATAAACCCTTTTGCCTGAAGAAAAACTGCTGCCTTATCACTTATCTGGTTCACTTATGGGATTCTGTTTGCAGTGACTGTGCCCCGTGAAGTCATCTCCACGGCTAGGAAAGGCAGGTGGCACCGAATGATGCTATACCACTTCGTGGTGTCACCACACCTACTGAAAGTGAAGTTTAGAGGGGAAAAAAAAGTGAATAACTAAACAGGATTCTTAAATCAGAATTAATCCAAGCTACATAATGAAGAGCTGCCAAGTGAAAAATTTGCTACCGTGCCTTACATATTGAACTGATTTAAATGACCTAATTTATGAAAATACATTTTTAGAATGCCTTTCTACCATTGTAGAAAACTAGTCCTATAAGAGTCAGCAATCATCAGCCTTGTGATGGTATTAACGTAAATTTCCCTATTATAGAGTATAGATTATTAGCTGTTTCATCCCTAAGGAAAACACTGATATTGGCAGAGGGAGAATTTCACTTTCTGAGTGAAAAAGCTGCACTTGGCAAGGCATTTACCAGCAGAATAGTATTTATGTAAATATAATGAGAAGATTATAGCTGATCTCCTTGACACTATTCTTCCATAAAATGGCAGAAACATTAGAAATGTATATGGACTATGCTAAAATAACCAAATATTGAAAGGAAACGATACAACCAGCTACACTGAGGGGACACCTGGCAAACCTTCTGTCCCCTCTGTTAGAAATAGATACCTCTTTGTTGATTATAAGTGACTACAAATCAGTTTGTCACAGGTATCAGTGCAAAACTCCATAGGGAGCTGCTTGACAGAAGAGTTTGACCTAAGTGATCATGGACCCATCCATTGCTTGTTCACATTCCTAATTTTAAAGGCCCAGAAATTACAGTTGAGGCCAGTGACACGTCTTTAATGGAACAGAAAAATGGTATACTCAGGAATGCTTTTTTTTTTAAAAAAAAAAAAAAGATAGAATTACAGTATTGTGCCATTAAACCCAGCTACAAGAGCAAGTCACCATGTCAATGGCCATGCTTGTAAATTATTTTTAGGCCCCTGCTAGACAACATGAAAAAAGAAGTCAGTCAAAAGCAGAACAGCCAACTACAGCCTAAGGATATTAAAAATATAGAACAATATCTATCACCCCAATTGCAACCTTAAAACTGGATGACAGATCAGATGTAGAAAGAAAAGAGTCAACCACAGATCAATGTAATCAAGTGACTGATTACTCGACTGAGAAAAAATTAGTATCCTATGCATAGAGAGATTTCTTTTTGGATTACAGTGACAAATGCTTGCTGATCTTTCTAAGACCTGCATGCATTTACTGATGGTTCATTCAACAGGCCTTAGAAGAGAGAGATTTTCTTAAGTAGATGCTTGAAATTGCATTGGCATTTTTAGAGGAAAATCAAAACAGCTCCTTTGGTCCTGTTTTGTGCATTTAGGAATGTAATTTCAAGCATAAACATTTTAAAATCGGGGCAGAAGCCATTGGGAGGGCTTTAAACAAAAGAAACGCGATACAGCAAGCAGAGGCAAGTAAATAAATAAAAGAAATTAAAGCACACCTAGGTCAGGACAACTGCTGCTGTTTTCGGCACGTTATTTAAAAATCATTATTTTAGACATTCTTCCTGATAAAAGTACTTTACACCTCTCCTGTTTCCTACAATAGCAAAACCATGAAGTAGCCATGACCTACTAAATACTCCTGCCATTATGCGACACGAGCAGATAATTTTAGTGGCCTGCTCCGTCCTTCAATTTCTGCATTCCATTTTTACTGTATACTTTTAATGACAACTGAGTTCAGTTTTGCTCAGTCAAAATACTCAAATGCTGTATTAGAGATAGCTATGTTAATCTGTGCTTCAAGTGCAGTCACAGTATTAAATGATAGATACCTATTAGAAGGAACAAGTTTGAGTCACTGAATCCTTTGTACAACATTTTTGTAAAAATTTAAACATCATTTTGAGAAGTAGAATACATACCAGTCCAGTGATATCTGTCATTACTCATTTTTCATATACTGAACGTGATTATTCATTACTCAAAAATGACATAGTTAAATGCTAAGTCTTGCTAAAATATTGATCGTAATATGTAGGGGCATATAATTTATCTGAATCAAGTGAAATATGTTTTCCTCAGTGAGATGATGAAAGCTTGTCTCATTACAGCATTATTTCTACTGAAGTTTCCACCATTAGTTAGTTTAATGACTCTGTGAACATTTTAATTGAGAAGATCCCTCGGTAAGCTGCTCGTTCAAGACACATGGATGGGTTTAGATCCGGGAATGAGAGAAACGTGCAGTCAGCTGTGCTCAGACTTGGAGTGGAGGCAGAAGGCAGAGAAACGGATACAACAGCAACAACAAAAAACAGATTGGGAGGAGCACGAAGAATAGAAGGTGGGGAGGTGAGACACTGCAAGCTAGGAAGCATGAAAGGCTGTAACTTGCTGGTGAGACTACCCGAGCCAACAATGTGGTGGCCAAACACGTGTACACTTCAATTGTTCTCATCTCCCACCCCTCCAGAATTCCACTGAGGTCAGTGGAAAACTACACTGACCTTTGAGAATCGAACCTGATAAGAAAAGGTAAATGTTGATATTACGAGCTTTGGTTTAACTCCATGGGTAGCTACTCCACAAAGGAGCACGAGTTAAGAGGTGATCTGCCATCATTCCCTACCTGCATGTGATGATTCATATACATTTAAGGGAAAAATTCCAGTAAAACACTTCCCAGTATCGGTTACACGTAGATGGTCAGCAGATCACCACTTGTGCAAGTGGAGCTCCACTGTCCTCCCTGGGTCTTTATCAGCTCTTCCATCAAGTGACAGCAGTGTGACGTCAAAACCCCAATACCAGAATACTTTATGGCTAACATTGTCCTTGCCACTGATATAGTACAGAAAGTATTGCTATAGCAGAATATGCTCCCTCGGCATAGAAATGGGCTCATTCCCACCTATACGCACTTCTTTGGGAATAATCTGGGGAAAAAAATGGACTTAAATGACCTTCTTAGTTAATCAGAACAATATACTGGGAATGAAGAGAGATATTGTTATTTCTGCTTCCCAGCTAGCAGAAGCCAAGAGGCTCTTCAGTCATTTGCCCAAAGCCACGTAGTTCTATGCATTTTGGTGTGGGTGTTAGAACATAAGACTAAATTGTTAGCTCAGTTACCTTTCAGTTGCTGCTAATATCAAGCAAACCCACATTATTTATCCTATGAACAACCACACACTACTTCAGAACACACGAGTCATGGAAGTTAGGGATCTTTGAACACAGTCTACCCTCCTTCAGTCATTCCCTTGCCTTAACTGAAAGACCTTTAACTTGGGACCATATCTTTTGTAGCTATCTAGTGTCCAGCACAAGAGTCTTTGATCCTAGTTGTATTCTCTGAGAGTTCTCATTATTGAACATAAGCACGAGTGTCCTTTGTAGCAACAGATCCAAGCAAGCTGTCCAGCATGGAGAGGTGACTGAAAGCAAATGAGTTACTGAGGCATAACGCCCACACGCACACAAAAGGGGGCACTTCAAAACACCGTAAGATGGCCAACAACTCATATGTAACTTTCATGCTGTATACGCCACAGATGATGCTCTCTTTCTTATGGGACAGACTCAGATATTACATGCTGAAGTTATGACTTTGGAGCCAAATATACATTCCTCTTCAGCACATGGTTTCCCAGAGAAACGTAATATGGCTAACTGAGTGGGCCAGCAAGATTTGGCTCCGTGGAAGCATTGCTACCACAACGCACCCCTCATTTATGAATAAAAATAGCAGAGATGCATAGACATTCATCATGGTTTCTATTATGAAATAATGAAGAGGGATGAGTTTGAGTATTCCTCAGAATACCATTGTATTAGATACATCCAAACCTGGAAAGCTTAAGCCTACAAAAAAAAAAAAAAAGTGGTGGGATTCATTCTAAGGAACCTCATATTTTGCAAAGTTGTTTGACAAACACTTCATGAACAACATGATTTACATTATTTTTGCTTTGTTTCTGATTATTGGAAATAAAAATATATAACCCTGTATTCCTTTCTTACTAGTCCTGTGGCACCTGTACTAAATCTTTGTATGAAATCATACACACACAAGATCAAAACAGAGATAGGAAGTAGAATGTGCTTAATTATGGCAAGTACAGCTCATATCCTCCTCCACAACACAATTTATTAGTATCTAATAGAATTGTAATGTTTCTCATTCTACATTTTTACAGCTGCATCAAAATATTAAAGTGTGAATTGCAATTAAACTCACACAGTGCTCTTAGCATAATTTCCCTTGTATTAATACTTAGCAAACCAAGTTATTGGTGTAATATTACTCTTGATACTGGTTGTCATAAAGGGATAAAGCCTCCAAATAGTAATAAAGTATATTTTACTGGAGAGAGAGCAGCAGTATAAAAAAACATTATGCTACTGGAGTTGTTAATTTCTGTGTAAGGGGGTGGGGAGAGAAAGGCTTTTGACTCTTTAAATTATAGTTTGCAGGTTAGTACACCAACTCACTTAATCTCTCTAAACAGGTAATTTACTTGCTTTCTGAAAGCACCCATGTGCAAGGAAATGCTAGTGCACTCCAGGGATGATTCTAAGATTGATTGCTTGGTTCTAGTCACCAATAACAGTATGTATTCTGCTAAGCTCTATTTTACATGTGTCTAAAATCTTCAAAGATGTGCTCTGTTTTACATGCATCTACAATCTTTAAAGATTTGAGGAAAAAACAGAAGGGTGATATTTGTTTCAAATAACTTCAATTTATGAGTGTATGGCCTGACTGATGGATGAATTTTGAAGCAGAAGGGAATTTTAATAAGCAGAAGGGCAAAACTACTATTTGCAAATGGCAATAGGTACATTAATTAAGGTTTGAGCAATTGCAGGTGTGATATGCCTATATTATCCATTAGGAAGATACATTATGTATTTGTCAGCTGGTCCTTAGATTTGCACTCGGCTGTAGCTTTTTGCCATTTATAGTTCAGAACAAAGCTTTGCAAGAACACACTCGTGGAAGCGATTGAGAGATTTAGTGTTTGTTCATGGAGGAAAAAACAAAAAGGCTAAATTAAATGCCATAAAGTAGATACAACCTTGGTAGGACTGTCCAAGCTGGACTGTTCTATAAACATGTCTGGAAGTGAAATTTAAATGACAATGTTTAAATGGGTGCTGCTGGATTTATGAATTCACTTGGTAAAGCAAAGCATTTCATGTTTCAAGTGTTGACCCATACTGTAATCAGAAATGGGGCTACAGTGCGGTCAACATGTTTGATCCAGAGTTAAACCAGTTACTCAATTGTCAGAAGCCACGGAGACTTGACCATACAGGATGCAACAAAAAAAATCCCAGTGACATTGTGCAGCCTGTCATGAAAACAAGAGACCATTTTATTAAGTTAACAATAGAATCTCAGTCTCAAGGAGATGCTATATGGTTTTTAAATAGATCATCTTGACTTGTTTCAGGTACACTTGTGTTTTTGCTAGCATCCCATGTGCGCTACCAATAAAGGATCCCACTCAGCTGTTGCCCTCCAATTTGCAGAGCCATTTCTGTTGGTGGGGATTTCTCTCACTTCCAGATTAGAAGTCCCTTTGCACCCAGATTAAAGACTGGTGGGTAACAGAGGTGGATCCTCAAACTCCAGTCCATCCACAGTGCCGCATAACATCACGGAGCAAGATATAAAGAAAACCTTCCAATGCTGCTGCAGGCGCTAGTCCCACCTGCCATTGCTGTTTGGTTGTTTTTTTTTTTGTTTTTTTAACAGCACAGGCTTCTCTGTGACAATTACTGGTGATAGATCCTCTGATGTGGACAGGCTGAACGTGGGATTCTATCACAGCCTGCAGAATTAACACTGTTTGTAGTGTCTGGGATTTGCTGTGTCATTCATGAATTGCCAAGATAACCACATCATTGCAATGTGTCACAAATTTCACATTTTTCCTCCCCTTTCCTTACCCTTCCCTTATATTTTATCTCCCAGAAGTTTAATCTCTCCTGCCTAAGCCACCAGCTACCAGAGTAGAGCTGAGTACCTGAACATGCTGAAAAGGCCATTAATTGCCAGGCAGCCTGTGATGGGAGGTCAGGTTGCTCCCTCCTCACAGCATGCTGTGGTGTTTCACCCTGCTGGGCAGCTGAGCTCCACCACAGCCGTTCATTCCCCCTCCTCAAAGGGGGAATGGGAGAAAATACAATGGAAAAGGACTCAAGGGTTGAGATAAAGACAGGGAGTTCATTCACCAATTGCTGTCACAGACAAAACAGACTTGACATAGGGAGATTAATATAATTTATTGCCTATCACCAGCATACCAGAGCAGTGAGAAACTAAAAGCAAACTGAGAACACCTTCGCCCATCCACCCTCTTCTATCTCCTCCCCCTGAGACGTGCAGGGGAACAGGGAATGGGGTCAGTTCCTGACGCAGCACCTCTGCCACTTGTGGTCACTCTCTGCCCCTGTTCCACATGGGGTCCCTCCCACTGGATGCCGTCCTTCCCGAACTGATCCTGCATGGGCTTCCCACAGCCTGCAGCTCTTCAAGTGGTGCTCCAACATGGGTCCATACCACAGGGGTCCAACCTTCAGGAGCAGACTGCTCTAGCACATGTGGCAGCTCCCACCTGACCTCCTGCTCCTGTGGGGGCTCTCCATGGGCCGCAGCCTCCTCCAGACAACATCCACCTGCTCCACCAGGGGCTCCTCCATGGGCTGCAGCGTGGAGATCTGCTCCATGTGGGACACATGGGCTGCAGGGGGACAGCCTGCTCCACCAGGGGCCTCAGGGGAACTGCTGCTGTGTGCCTGGAGCACCTCCTGCCCTCCTGCTGCACTGACCTGGGGGCTGCAGGGCTGGTTCTCTCTCCTCTCTCTCCCAGCTGCTGTTGTGCAGCAGTTTTTTTCCTCTTCTTTAAATCCGTTCTCCCAGAGGCACAACCAACATCACTCAGGTCTCAGCTCTGGCCAGCAGCAGGTCCCTTTTTGATCAGCTGGAGCTGGCTCTGATCTGCCATGGGGCAGCTGCTGGGCTCTGCTCATAGAAGCCACCCCTGCAGTCCCCCTGCTACCAAACTCCTGCCACATGAACCCAATACATGTGGGGAGGTTTCTCTCTAACTCTTGTGCTGCCGCACCCAGTGCAATAATCACTCCTGACCACCAGCAATGGTGACATTACTTTTGCTTGCAAGGCTATGAGAGCTTGGTGGGCTGAAGACTACAGAGGCAGCATGCTGACAGTCTGTATAAAAAGTGGCTAAATTTTCAAGGGTCTAACCCAAAGACCATTTAAATTCAGTAAAAGTTTCAGATGTATCCCCTAATATCTCAAGCACATCTCAAATATCTCGAGCAAATTCACCCCAGACTGTGGGGAAGTTTATTCATCTAAGTCTGGCTGAAAGTAAAATTCTCAATTCCTTCCTGTATTCCTCATGGCACATTTCCTAACAGTATAATTTCCAGGAAAATGATCAAAATATCATTAAGAAATGTCAGCACTCTCAGTCAAGCTCCTTTCAGAAATACAGGCAGTGTGCAGCAGACGTAATAAAGTCATGATTAGGAATGTCCTTTAAATCACAGGAAAGGGGGGCAGAGTGGATGTGTCCTATTCCATCTCTGAACAGGTTCTTTGCGTGACTGTGAGCAAGCACATAACTAGCAAATGTCCAGGCATAACTCAATTCTTTAATGCCTGTAAAGATATTTGTACTCCTGCACTACCCAGCAGTAGCAATAACATCATTTTCTACCTGCACATTGGAAGCCACTGACAAGCCAACTCAGAAACATGTCACAGAAACTGCATCCTTGCTCATCCTAGCTTCAGAGCAGAGGCAAAGCAGCAGCTGAGCCAGTAAGTGCAAGAACAGAGGCTGATGTGGTCCTAATATGACATTAGCAATGGTTGCTGTTATCCCAGAGTTGGATTGGGTTTTGCTCTGGGAAACAATACATGATGAAACAGGAGAAGGACACCAGAGGAAGAATTATAATGCTGAAGAAATGGGTTCTGCATCATTTTCAGTTTCCTACAGGAGTCATTTCACATGCCTGTCCCTGCTAGCTCACCCCGAGCTCCTCAATCTCCTCCCAGCCAGGTTTCTGCTAGCAAGTCCATGCACACCAAACAGGGCAGACGCGTGTGCCAGAAGTCATCCATTTGTCCCACGATCATGTTACTGTAATTAGCCACATATCACTGGCTGCTAGGACTACATTTGAGAAGACATTCTTCATTGCTTGGTCTCCTGCAAAGAAATGGCAACAAGGTCTCTGCAGAAAGAGTGCTGAGGGAGTGAATTTGGATAACCCTAGGCGTTTTATGAAGCAGTGTTTAATAGTGAAACTATTTCACAGACAAATTCTAAAAGCAATTTCGAAAAAAATTATACAGTAAGATAATCAAGTGCATCTCTGCAGGTAGCACTAGGTTTTTGTGTTGACTGCTTCATTTTCTGAAGGAAATACAGCCCACGAGACAGCAGAAAAGGTTGAACCCTCACATGGCATTATTCCAGGGAGCTATTCCTGGCTCATTTCCAGAAAGGACACTCCCAGGATGGATTTTTCTATTCTAGAACAAAAGAGCTTCATTTTGGATTTCTTCAATCTTTTTAGAAACAATAGCTAACCTGTTAATTTGGCAGACTCTGCCAAATCAACTCCCCTGGGTAGACACCCCCTTTACTGTAAGGGGCTTTTTCTTAGATCCAGGTAAGATGTTAAACTTAGTATACCAATATAGATGTGAATTAAAGGAAAAAATGTGTGGAAATTACCGAATGCATAAAGCACCTGTTAAAGATGACATGGGGTTGGAGATCCTAACTGCAACCCCAGCCTAGTACCTGTGGATGGAGAGAAACAAACTTCAGTTTATCTCATGGAAACACCACCACATGCATGTTTGTATCATTAGTAAGTCAGTCACAGAACAGGTACAGGAGCACTTTCTGGACAAGGAAGCTCCTGATCTTCAGGCATGGTAAAGGATGGGGTCAATCCAATCAAAGGGTTCTCTGTGAGCCTGTTTCTTTCTCAAAAAAGAAGCCCTGCAAATCCTAAATCCACCTATGTCTAGGTTGCCAGATTTGAAGCAGATACCAGATTGTTTTACTTCCTAAGTTTGAACATAGCAAACAAACAAAACCAAACAAACCCAAAACCACAAGATAATACACATGGGAGCCGTGAGCTTTTCTTAAAGCTGAAACGATTCTTTCATGAAACAAAATATTGCTGTTAGCCCACTCTTGCTGTAAATATAATCAGTGCCAAAAGGTACATTGGCTTTCCTAGCCTCATTTGTCCAGCTCAGTCATAAAACAGTAAAAGAAGCCAGTGCCTAGATGCCAGCTGAAACTGTGGCAAAGGCAGAGCTGGAGACCCGCTCATCCTGTTCTACCTGGTGCAAAGAGCACATAAAGGCACCCAGAAAGCATTTGACTTATAGGCAAGGTGACAGTATTTCTGAAATAAAAGATTGGAATACTTTTGTAGTGACTTTTTTAGGGTCATAAAAAAGACAAAATGCCCATTTACAAAAGATGCGTGCTGGTGTTGTTACTGCCAGCCTGCGAGGTGATAGCTACACTTGCATATTACTTATAGTGTAGGTTTATTTCCAGACACTCAGTGTTCGGGAGACATTTATCATATACCACTGAACAACTAACATCCACTTTGAGCAGAGGAACAGCTTTAAACGTCTCTGCTTACCCAACTTTTCCTCTCTTCACTCCTCTGTTTGCAGACAGAACACTTGTTCTGCTGGACTGCTTATTCCTAACAAACACGGAACAAATTCTTCTCAGGCTTGGAAGATAGCAACTTGTAGTTATTAAAACAGGAAGAGAAGCAAAAGAAGAAAACTGGGTCACTGATGTGTCAAAAGAAAAAAAAAATTGCTGGGATGTTGTGAGACCAAAATAAAAAATAAAATCAAGATTGCCCCATGTTTTGTTATAGAAGAGACAAAGAGCAAGGATCTTCAAAAGAAGGTAGACTACATTACTGTGCTATACCGTGACTCCTCTGAGCTGCCAAAGGGCCGGCAAATCCAATAGCTCATGACCAGAAATAAAGAGCAATTATAGCTGGGCAATGGAAATTTGAAACCTCCAAACATATCAACTCTTATGCTGATGCCTCCCAGGAAAGAATGGAAGCTGGATTGGTGGGTTTCAAATACAAACTTATATTGTCTGTTTAATTCTGCTTTTATTTAATGCCTCTGTCTTTTAGCTGGCATTAACTTTAATGTAATATTGAAGGCTTTGCTTTTTAATAGCATCATAAGTGTAAATATAATAGTTATACAATAATAATAATAAATCAAGAATGTACTAGAGTCATTGCAGTTACCAGTAATAATGTTAAGAGTGTATGATGCATCTAAAGTTCAGTACCTTAGAGAGTTAATTAAGTCCTAAGTTAATTGGCAATGATCTTATTTCTAGACAGGAAATGTAGCTGATTATCTTGTTTATACTTAAACGAGTAACTGAGGTCATAACAAGACTTTTTGGTGTATTATTGATTGATTTATAATTTCCTAATTAATTTTGATCGACTTTTCAAGTATCTTGCTTCTTGACTTAATTCTTTGCTTCTGGGGAGATGAAGCTACTGACAGGACTGTTGGTAACATAGTCACAGTCTCTTTTCTCCTATGAAATGCAGTTTTTGCAACTCTGCTGTACATTAAAGATGATATACTACTCCAGACTAAGCTCTCGTAGCAAAAAACAAACCAACTTACTGTTTTCATAACATCATGCCTACCTTTACCTGGCATCTCCAATGCTCCTGTGTGTACCTTAAGACAAGCTACGTTTAATTACTCAGACGAACACCGCTACTTCATCTGGTGTGTTCCTATTAATTCTATGAATGTTGCCATTTTATTGCTTCAGGAAATGATTAATTTTTAAAATTAGTTAATGGGTACATATATGAAAAACAAACCCAGGTAATGCTTTCCAGATTAGCATTATGGGGAATATAAACAATCCTTTACAAGGCAGCTTTGTTCCATCAGAGCCTGTTCAGCATCTTAAACCTTTAATTGCAAGTGGCTTCTCCCCACACATTCTTATCCAGCCATCCAACAGTACATCAGCTATTACGCAGACCTTAAAAAAAGTATAGTGTTAAAATTCAGCTCCTGTGAAGGAACTGGACAAAAAGGACTGTTAGCTCACGGCACCTCCAGTGAATAAATGCTTTTGCTGCAGGCACATAGTATCAGATAAAATTAGCAACTCATTTACCTTGCCATGTTAGGCTAGAATATAGGCACAGAATGGTGAAGGGTGACAGTGGATGTGGATGCTTTTGACCAGGAAAGTCAGAGCAGGGGTGAAGCGGGCTGCAGTGCTGCTGCTGCAGCGAGAGCTGCAGGAGCCCCTGTACTGATGCTACCAACTCATCTCCTGCAGCACAGCCCCTGGGAGACAGGTCACACGGACAGCACTTTGTTCCCTGTAGGCTGATTTGGATAAGCTAGATGTCCTCCCTGCAAGAAGGCAGATCAGCCCAGATATAATTATAGGCCAAGTAATATGCAGGAAATTCATGTTCGGCAGCGTCAGAGAATCAGAGGCGACAAATCAATTCCCGGAGAACAAAGAGTTGGAGCTGAGAAAAAGTAACGAGACTTTTTAAAAACACAAGTGCAAATTGAAATGATAGCACTTTATAAAAGGCCAAAGCAGCGCAGATACAAACATATTGCAAGTCTCCACCACTCAGGCAGCAAATGGTAAATGGTGCAAAATTGAAACTACTTTTTGGCTGTGGATACAGAGCAGTCCCAGAACAGTATAAATGCTTTCCTTCTGTCTGCCACTGTCCCCTTCAAATTAAGCCTCGGTTGTTTTTCTTCCCCCACCCCTCAGCTTAAGATTTAACTGACTAAACCAGGATTCTTTTTCCCTTCCCTTCTGTTAATGGGGACGTTCTCACTTAATATTGTGACCATTTCTTTACACCGACGCAAAAAACTCTTCTACTTGATTAAATTTTATTCTATTACTAGACTTTCCTACTTCCTTCAAGTCCCACTTCAGTAGCCCTTAAGTGCCACTGTTTTGTGCTGTTCTCCTTTCAGGCCATGTGATTCATAGCAAAGCATTCATTCAGTTTAATCACAGATGTTCAGTGCTGAACATTGTACCAAGCACTCTGCCTGGTCCCTCCTCATGGTCAGCTCAGTACTTGCCAACATCACCCAACTCCCCAGTGATGGAAGGTGGAAGTTATCCCTTGGAAAAAAAAACACAGCATTTTCTTTAAAAAAATTACACTGGCTGACTTACTGCATCTGTCTCCTGCAGAGATGGCATGAGTTTCCTAGATCAAACTGCTCCCAGAGCTTGCAGCATTTTGGACATAGGCACCCCAATGCTGAAGGAGAACATCTATTCATCTGTGCTGTGACTTAGTCCAGTTAGGGTTTATTAGCTGTAATGAAGCCTCAGCCTGACACAGACACATGATATGCATTTTCACTGGTGGAACTGGGAGCAGGTTTCGGCCCACACTCCCTTGGATCAGGCTTAATTTAAGTTAGTGTTGCTTCCTATACACCATTTTAAGGACATTTGACTACTTATATTCATGAAGGCAAGCAGCTTGCAAAAGGTGGGGAACACAAACGGGGAGTGAATGACACAGATACAGTGCTGGAAGAGTTTGTACACCTTCAACTCTCTGTGCCAGGCCAGCACCCTGCTATTCTCTTCGGGACAGCCTGAGCAGGGCAATGCAACAGAAGTTCCTGCTTTTATTGTTCTGTCCTGAAGTTTATGGCCTACTTCAAAAAATAAAACTAAGTTACAAAACTATTATAACACCATTTATTTCCCTGGTTGATGCTCTGTGGAGAGAAGACTGCCAGTAATGTTTCTGTAGAGTAAACATCCTTCTTTTTGCCTACTCAATGTATTCTCAATTAAAAATATATTAATAGACACGATCCTCAGCTGCACTCATTTACATAAAATGAGCACCAAATGGTACAGAGCCTCCTGCACCATCCTCTTCTGAACAGATATAAAATGCCTGGAGAGCACTGTAATGATCTGGTTATTTCCTATACAGCAGTGAATGCACAGTGATGCTAACCATTTCCAGCACATTGCAGTTTGCTCCTGTTTTTCTTAATCACAAATGGGACTTTAAACAAAACAAGTTAAAATTCTGACGTAGTACACAACTCTTAACAAAACTAATACCCTGTTCAGAAATGCCATGCAATTTATGAGCAGTGTCCTCTGGATAGGAACCAAGAGGAAACACAAAGGTCCAGGTGCACAAGAAGTGGAAGCAGCCTAGCCTAAAATCATTTCTGATGTCAACCATGTAGTATTTAATAAATGGACTGGTCACCGCTTTTTTTTGAAAGGGTAGGGAAGAAAGGCATGTTTCTCAGGGTCACCTGATTTCAATCAACAAAAATGTACAGGTGAACTTCCAGTGAAGAACACGTCAACCCCAGCAGCCAGCATTTTAAGAACTGTTGCAGAAATTTCATCCTGTTCAGTCCTTTACTTGTGTTGAGGGTGAGAGGGGCAGAAGCAGCACACAATCATTCTGCCAATAATAAGCTACCTAAAACACAGCATGTAAAGAGCTCCCATCAGCTGCATGTAATAATCTTTACAATCAACATCACCAAAAGCCCAAACAGCCTCACCTGGACACGAGAGTTTCAGCTGCACACCTCATGCTTCCAGCTTGGGGGTGTCTGACAGCAGCTCTGATGGGGACAGGCACTTTTGAAGTGACTCTGGCTCGAACCATGCCACATCTCAGTTTAGTTTCAACCAAAAGGAAACCCATTTACCTACCCTGGATCAGCCCTGCAGTGCAAGCCAGGACACGCAGCCCGGCCAGGCCAGAGCTGGCGTTAAACACCATCCCAAGGCCATGCAGCACAGGCACCAGGTCCTCAGCCCCAGCTGGTTTGCTCAACCTTTGCTGCACCAGTTCTAAAGCTTCTTGCATATGTATGTGGGCAGGGAACTCAGCATGTGCATACAGGTATCCTTTTCTATACAGAGAAGTATTTCTGGGTTTTCAGGCTGGAGGTTGGAGTCTTCTAGTGATTATAATTTATTTATTTTTTTAATTAGAAAGCCCTTCTCACTCTAACATTAACTTTCCAAGTATTGTTTCATAGGGCATTTCTCCCTCTCCAGCCATGACTTTGCTAATGTCCCCACCCTTTTCTTGGCCATAGTTTGATGTTTTGATAAATTTCAGCAGCTTTTGATTTCTTTGTTTTGTTGAGGTCCCCCACCCCCAGCTTGTGAGCTCCCGATTTTGTTATCCAACCCATGCTTCCTCCTGTCCAGTGCTGTTACAGCCATGTATGTCTGCCCTCTGCAAATTAATATTACCATTGCTATGCTTTGATGCTTTGTATTTCCAGCTCCTCTAAACCTCTTACTTTAGACCACTGTTGTGCAATATTATATCAAATAAATGAGTAACCACTTCATACTGCTCTTGTATTTATGAATAACCAGAGAAATTTCTTTTTTGGCAGTGAATGAGAAATTAGATGTACTTTAAAGGCTCCTAAAATGTATTTTCAGTTGCTACCAGATGAAATCAAAGAGACAAAATTACTTTTCTCTGCTTAAATATTTCATTGATTTTTCCTAGAAGACAATCCTCCCTCCTCTCTTAATCCAAGGCACGCCTGATTATTCCTAGCTACACCGTGAGGCATACTTTATAGATCTAGACCTGTTCAGAGCATTTATAAAGAGCAGCCCACAGTAACGTTAAATGCATTTTAGTGCATATATTCTACCTGTATAGACTAGTGCTGGAACTTTATAACAAAGGAACTGAATTTGACTCTGTGCCTGACATGCTTGTCGACAAATACTGTGTCTGCAGTGCTAAATTACACCCATATTCTAGCTGCCCATGGCTTCACACAACCCGTGCACATTAATTGTTCCATCCAGAAACAAAATTGAGAGAGGCATGTGGGACTGTGGATGGAGAGGGGGGCATGCTTATTGAAATTCATGTACTGCTCTGCTTGATTCCCCAAGCCACACACGGGAACGTTCAGCCATAGGCAGCTGCATCACTGTCTCTGGGAGAGGGAAGAACTGGGGCAGAACTGTTCCACTTTGTGGTTCCCTGCTGGTCACAGCTCTTCAGACATGTGAGGCATAAACCCAGGAACCTGGCCCGTTAGGTTTTGGTGCCTGAAAACCCAAAATAAAATGTGTATAGAACTACTGTGGTAACTCTGTCACAACTCCTGTGTTTAAATCAGACCCCAGAAATTTTCCACAGAAGACACAAAGCCTTACAATTTTTCATTACATAAAAGCAAAATATGTTCATACGTTCTTCCAAGAAGAGATCAAACTCCTTCCCCTAGATGTGCCTAACAACCTGCCCACCATTTTAGTGACAAACTTCTTTCGTCTCTCCAAAATAGAAACAGCAAAATACAAGCATTTTCATATCAAAAAAGCAACTTCCTACCACACAGACAGGCCACACACAATTACAGCAGCACCCAGGTATGCTGCATCTGTGCTTTGGCTCTCTACAAAGCTGTGCACAGCCCTTCGCTGGTGTCACTTCCTTAGCAGCATCAGTTATTTCAGCAGGAAGCTCTGCACAGCGGCCATCCCAACATCAGGGCAGGCTTGAAAATGAAAGCAATTTGATTTCAAAAGCCCATTTGTTAATTCTTACCAATTGGTGCAAGTCAAGACATCCTTTCCTGTTACTCCAGTGCAAAACCACTCCATTCAGAGCACAGATATGTGTCTTACCTTGCAAATTGCAGAAGCACCCCAGACTCTGGGCTTTTTGCACCATTTGAGGCTGAAGCAAGGAAAGAGTTGCTTTTCATAGAGTTCCACCATTCTTCTCTCTGAACATGACTTCTCTGCACAGTATCTGACTGAATATAGCCCACAGGGAGAAATACAAGTACAACACATTTGTTTCTGGCTAGATTGAGTTTTGCAAGTGCAGATAACTTTTTAATATTTTAAAATACATTTTGAATTACAATTATAATTAGGCAAGGAGCTTTTTTCTCCATAATCACATGAAATGGCCCAAGCAATTTACTGTTCCAATTTTCATATTCATAGAGCAAATATTAGACTGTCCAGTTACATTATTGGACAATAGATAACGATCCTAGGTCATGCTGTATGTTCTTTTTAAGCAGATATGTAATATGGAAGGTTAAAAAAAAAGTATTCTTCTAAAATTACAAGGGGGGGTTGTATATTTTTTTTCCTGGCTGAGAATTGTAATTCTAATTAGAAAAGGAGCCAAATTATTTCTTAACATCTTCGATCCACAGCTTGTGGGACACTACAACCCTGAGCTGAAACAACTGCACATCTTCAAAGCAGACATTTAAAAATATGAACCCATTTATGTCAGACCCCTGTGAACCCATTAGTCCAAAGCTAGAGGCATGGCACAAGACGATGCATAAGAGTATCATCTGCTAATTGAAAAAATGAAGCTAATTAAGTATATATTTGCTCAGCACAAATTAGGAAAAACCATCATTCTGCCAATCCCACCTGCCAGATCCCATTTCATTAGCAGTCATTGCAAGCATCTAGTCTTCAATAAATCATATTTTCAAGGATCCTAAAAATCCACATTTCCATACATAAGAGTGTTGCCTTGAGCTCTACATATCAGTTCTATGTTTGTACCCAACTGGATCCTGTCACACTGCACTCTTCAGGCACGCAGCTGCTTTTCTGTCTTTGGTGTTTTAAACAAAATTAAAATGAGACTTAACACTTTTAATTAGATGTTTAATTCATGCTTTTGTGAGCTATTTCCTTCCAATCTGAATTTTGTCACACAACTATAACAGTCTTTCCACTGCCAATTTTTTTTTCAAATGCTAACTCAGTGTCTCATAAAGGATGTGTAACGTACAATTTGGTAAAGAATTTGAAAGTGAAAGTATCATTTGTTAGTAAAGGAGGAACGCTTCCTAACTGTCACAATCTGTGGCTGTGAAAATATGCAATGTTCAGAACAAAACCCTCCAAAACCAAAGGAACAGTTTAAAGACGTTTCTACAGAGGATACTGCAAGGACAAAGTTTAAGGAACTAGTTGAAAGTTGAGCGGAACTTGACTCTTACAAATGACACCTAAGTGTTTTTGCTACTTCTGTGGGTTTTATTTCTAAGGAAACATCTAAATAATCCTCTGAAAATAAACAAAATTGGAGTCAACTATTTGAAGAAGGCAACAGGGAGCAGCCCAGTTCTCAGAAGGATCTGTGTCCACCCTTACTGGCATTCGGTGCACTTACAAGTACTGCTTTCTAAATTTTTTGACAGCAGCTAAGTGCCATCCAGCCACAGTAAGGTCCCGTCAAGAATGCAGCACATACATACCAGGCTAAGTCCTCCTGCTGTCAGTTACTGTTTTTAACCACTCGTGGAGGGTGAGCAGGATTTGGCCTGTCCTCAGGACCACATTGCCCACACTGTATCTCAGCATGTGCTGCTTAGGCAGAGCTCTCTCCCTTCCCTTTTCCCTGCAACCTATTACCTGATACACTGTCAGTATCACCGGCTGGCTGGCACTTCGTTGTTTTATTCATTGCCCCATTGCACAGTGTGGAGGACATCTTTGTTGCTGCATGTCGACATAGGAATAAACTTCACACAGGTTGTAGAAGCAACATCAACTCACATGTTTCTAGGTGTCTTTGTAAGGGCATCTGTTCATACTTCCAAAGGCACCTGTACTATCAGCATAATGGATTTTTAATAGCAGTGAAGATCTGCTCTGTAAGCCAAGAATCCTGGTTCAGCTGCACCTGGTGCTTGTGGCCTAAAAGGAATATCCCTGCTAATCTCCTCATTCATCCTCTCACATGCATCTAGCTAACCTGGTTATCCTGCCCACAGTTTCCTGGGTGTGTTTTACCTGCACAGCCTCACTGTGCATGCTTGGGCCAGCCTCTGACTGGGCCCAGAGGCAACTCTGGGGCTTGCTGAGACCTCAACCTTGAGCTGCAGACAGTTTCTATTCAGTGATGGAGACAGTTTTTGAGGATGTTCCTGAGCTAGCTGAGTTGTTGTGTTTTTTTTGTTGTTTTGTTTTTAAATTGCTGATTCTGTATTGAACACTACTGCTCAACTATACCACAGCCAGGAGCTTTTGGGACAACATTTTTAGAGGTAAAATTATGAACTACTATTGCTTTGGCAACAGAACTACCCCAACAAGAAGTAGTCTGTCTCATACCAAAGCATCCTGTAAGGACAGGGACATTCCAACTGAGCATTACATGGCCTTGACTGCTGATAAATACTGTAAAAATAACTACCAGTTGCTATTTATTAACAGGGACATTCGCAGCATAAAGAAGGTGCCATCAGACTACAAGAAGCACTGACTGGAGGAAGGAGAACCTCAGCAATGTGGCCTGGGCAGCCTGAGAACAGGCAGGTTCATGCCTTGCCCGACTCCTTCCTCTCCCTGTGGCACAACAGGCCAGCCTTCACCTCCGAGGCCACGTTCTCCTTGTGTCAGCTAATACACTGGATCACGATTTGAAAACACAAGAAAAAGCTATGTAGGAATCAAACCCACAACAACTAGAGTCTGGATTTCACTCCAGGCGAGCGTGCAAAAGCCTACTCTAAGGATAATTTATTCCCTTACCTATGTACTTCAGCCAAGTTCTCACCAAAGCAAGGCCAAAACCTCAGCAGTCAGCAAGGGAGAGCCTGCAGAGCTCCTGAGCCCCTCAGCAGTGAGGCATGCAGGCACAGGCCGCAACCAGCGGGTCGCTGCAGCCAGGCCTCATGCACACAGGTCAATATCTCCAGGCCTGGCTTCCCCACCTGCACTCAAACCACTCCAGGCACCCCTCCCAAAGCCTGTTACCAACCAGTGGCCTAGTTAAATCACTTTAGAGGGAAATTGAAATCAAAGATTTTTTTTATTTATTTATTTTTTTTGCATCCAGCTGAAATGGATTGTTTAGTATTACCAAAATATAGTCCTTCAAGTGGACTTGTGGCTCCGTGGAGATGTGAAAAGACTGGGAGCAGTCTGAATGAAAGGCAATAGCTTTTTTGGGGAGGAGGAGAGGCATTTTTCTCTTTTAACACAGCTACTAATGAGATAGCAGAAGTGACTTATAAAGAAAACATACAAACATTAGACTGCTGTGAATTATGCAGTTTGGTAAGAGATAAAATAATAATTGGCTCACCATCAAGACCAAATCCCCAAGCTGCTTGTAGGATCATGATCGGAGTGGCGTTGACTCATCTCTTTTGCATACCTCCTGGTACACAGCATTCCCAGCATACCGACAGCTGCATCCACAAACAGACTGTAGAGCCAGCAGCCACCACAACCCCGAGCAAGCAGAGGTGGCCTCTGTGCCAGCCCACCCTTACTCTGAAAGCACGTTTTGTACGATCAACAGCTCTACACACCACCAACTCTCAACAATTTCTCCTTCCTTTATCTCTTCAGGTGGCACTTCCCTCCCACCCACACCTGCAAAGGATTGAGGCATTCAGTCAGCCGACTGGGCTGGTTAGTGGCCAGCTGGGCATTAATTTGTCGGTTGAAGGAGGCGTTGCTAGTACTAGGGGCCCTCTCTGGCTCAGTGCCTTTAAGGAGCTGCCGTAGCAGTTCTAGGCTGCCTGATAACCTCCTTGCCACCTCCCTGGGTGGTTGTAGTAGAAGTATGGCAATTTTCTTTGGAAGGGCAGGAACCTGCAATATAATTAAATATGTCAAGTCAGTTCTGATCCAGTGTGTGGAGACCCCAGGGTAATTTGCTTCCCTTTATAAACCTGAACTTGATTTGCTTAATTTCTTTCTAGATGAACCTGAACGCTAGTTTTCAATTCTCATGGCCTCTTATTTATTATTTTTTAGACAGTTCATCCCTCCAGACACAAATCATAATTACCAGAGACCGGAGGGAAAGAGCCCAAATTCAAATGAATACATATATACATGTGTGTGTGTGTGTGTGCGCACGTGTATATTAAGCCGCTGCCTGTCAAAGGCAGTTTAACGAAGCTGGAGGAAAGCTGTTAAATAAAGTCATGGAGAATGTCAAGCAACATGAAGCAACCTAGTTAAACACAGAAAAACCTGTCCTCCCTTTCGTTTGGCTCCTGATTTATGTCAAGCTGAAATAAATGATAACACAAGGTTATTAGAGTTCTCTATGATATAAATACGAAGCATATGCATTTAGAAACTTTAACACTATAAAACACAGATGGAAGCACACCATCCTTAAGTTCCAAACCATCTCATTTAAAACACACACAAAGAACACCAAAAAGAGATAGCATGAGAAAAAAAGACAAAAGTCTCTGAATTCTTTCAGAAGCACAATTTTCTCTAACAGGGATATTAGCACAAAATTGTTTGAAGGGAGAGACTGGCTGCTGTACAAAAATGCCAATATCATGTTTAATTTTCATCAAACCTTAAGAAAAACCTCCTGCACGTATATTAGTTTTACAGTTGTAAAAAGGCATAACCCCAGCAGGGTGCAGAAACATGCTGCAAAGGAGCATGAACCACCTCAGGAGCCCACTGCCCACCCTGCTCTGGTACCAAGCTGTGTAGTGGAGAAGAACTCTGGTGCTCTGTAATAGCCTTGTGAGGAAATATCACTGGTGTGAAATGGCTATGTACATCCTGCATGTGTTTCTTTGCTCCCCACATCCTGTGCGCATACACTCATGGGCCACCGGGGTTGCCCTGTGGGCAGGATGTGTGTGCAGCCCTGGTAGTTTCCTAGTGCCTCACCATTTTCCTCATTTTCTGGGTTGGAAAATCTCAGTAAAAATTTCTATGAACATACCTGCAGAACATAAATTTACAGGGAAGTGGCGATGCTGATAGTAGCTCTGTCTTTTCCCAGCCTCTTTTGCAGCGAAGCATTCTGATAGTGAATATATTTGACTATAAATAATAATAAACTTTACAGAAAGGAAATGAATATTTTTATACATCTCGGTTCAACAGGCTCCAGTTTAATTCTAAGCCCTTCATTTGAGAAATCAGCTGTGAGGGCGATTGTATGTCGGAATATCCAAGCCAATGAAGTTATGTTGATGCTATTTCAAGAACAAGTAGGAAGTGTAATTTAAAGTGATAAGACCAGTAAAGTACAGAGCCTTTGAATATTTTCCTCTACACATGACTTAAGATCTAATTATTGTTAGTAAAAGCAAACCCTTTGTGTCAGAAAGAGTGCTTACTTCAGTGGCTGCAGATTGAAACCTCTAGTTAGTCCATTTTATATTCAGAAAAATATTAGCCCATAATTTTTTTTAATACTTTCAGTGAAGATATTTTTGGAACTGCAATAAATTTCTCATTACATATAATACACTACTGTCTGATACATTTTTTTTTAATTTTTACCTTAAAATTATGTCTAAATGGGACAGTCCAATTATGCCTGATTTAATGTTCTAATGTAATCCTGTGTGATTACAAGAAAGGTCTTGGGTTATTTAACAAATGACGTTTTAGATTTATTACAAAAGTCATATCAGATGTATAGGACCTGGGGGGAGCCAATTAAACTTTCCTGGAGATCATCTGCTTGGCAGTGTCCTCCTGCCACTAACACACCACCTTACCTGCAGCAATAACCAGCTTGCTGTTCAGTGACTGTGGAACTAGACCTAAGATCAGGGCTGTAATCTTTAGGAGAGAAGAGGAGGAAGACAAAGAGTAGAAGATTGCAGTTATTTTCATTACTGAGCTTGTCAAAACAGCCACCCCATGGAAATAGCCTGGCCTCCTTGTCTGTAATATCTTCAAAGAGTCAATGGCAGTGAGAAACTCTATCTGAGTAAATATGTAAGTGGGCTGGACTGCCAGAGCTCAGGTAGAGGCTTACTATAGCTGGCAATTAGAAAAGCTAGCTTTTAATTGCAAACGAGGAAGATTTGTTCAGCAGTGGACATGTATCCATGTGATGACTCTGTTACAGCATCATTTTCAGGAGCAAACTTGCACTTCGAGATGGATTTATTGGAATTTTTATAGCTGTACTTCTGGTCATGAGATATTGATTTTACTGCTAGACATAAATGAGGTAAAATAAAGGGGAAAAAAATCCTAAGCTTTATCTCACTGACCAGAGCTGTATCTGCTGTCAAAGACTTTTGCTCATATAGGCATGTTAGTATTGCTCAGTTCTGTCACAGCAGTCTTTGTGTAGCCAGGCCATACAAGGGAAGTTTAGTATCACTCCAGTGAAGCCACTCGTAGAAGTAAAATAAGCTTCCTAGGAGAAGTGCAATTTTAGCAGAATAATTCTGTTTATATAGCAGCTTTCACTGGTGCAATTATGATGACTAGATATTACACTCCTCTTTCTCTGCACCTGAGAGGATTCATTCCTGTGCCAAGAATACCTACAGACCAGGCCAGAAGCAAAAGTTGAGTTAATTAGAATACAGATAAGCTCTTTATGACTTACCTCTGTTTTGCCACTCTTATTACACAAGCAAAACGAGAGTCATCTCATTAAGCTAGAAACTGTACCAGCACTCAGCTTCCTGCTACTGGTTTCTAGTTGGAAACCAGCTGCAGTGATGGATGAAGTGAAGAACAGGCAGGTACAGACACGGAAGGATCAAGGGAGCAGCCAGTCATCACAGGAAATACAATAATCTTTTCATCACTAGCTGTATCCAAATCATTTAAACATTGCAACCAGCAACAATCATGTCACACAACAACCCTCATACTGTCTCAGCATGCATTGTAACCCTTTATATATTCCCATTCAACCTTCAGAAATCTTATACTTGTGTTATTTCGTTATTGCTTGTTTGTTTTTCCTCCTTCGCTGCAGACCAGCTCTGCTGGTCCTGCTACCTGGCCATATTAGTGCTCATCAAGTGCAAAGCAGAGCACGCAATACACTTTTTCAGAGCGCTTGAGCATGAACTATTGTTCACTCTGCCCTGCTTTGCTCCATAACTTTTCCCAGTGCGGTGATCAACCCGTCCTCCAATCAGCTTTACAGCCTCACCAACAATACTGCTCCATAGATCAGCCCAGTTTGCCGCAGGATCCTGACGACTTTATGCCTCCAGCCTGCCACTTCGCACTGCCCCGAACTACCTGACGAGTGGAAGTCCCAAGGTTGTTTGTAAACTAGCATGTCTTGTGCAGCCAGCAGGCTGGCCTGGGCAATAATTTGATGTATTTCATACTCAAGTAGGAGTGTCAAATGTTAAACCCATTCCTTTCTAAAAATAAAAGCTACATAATAAGCCTGATACTGTAGATCACTTTAAACCAGATACTGTAATCCCTACTTGAGACAGATACATGACCTATTAAATTAAACATAGATTCCCTCAAATTACATGCAGAACCCCTCTCAGATCAGACTGACTCCATTACTTTATGCAGTAAATAGAAATATTGAACTCCTGTATATATGCGGGCATGATGTATACGGTTACTTATCAGCTTTTGTATATTCATGCTGTATTAGTAGAGCTGTGCCTTGAAACAAAAACAGTGTTGACAACATTTTCAAACCCAAATGCCTGATTCCATCTTCCTAAACACAGAGTTAATTTAGTTAACAAAATACATCTTCGTTCTCTGAAGAGGTAAAATCTGTGGCAGGTGAATATACTCAGACCTTAAAAAGGTCATCTATATTAAGGTGCTGATAAATTAAATTGTGGACCCAAATTTTAAAACAGATCTTAAAAACTGAAAATAAAATAAAATAAAATAAAATAAAATAAAATAAAATAAAATAGAGCCGGCAGCCCTGGGAATGCCCTTATATTTGAATAATTCCACTGAGATGGTCTAGATTTTTCCGACGAAACACATTTCTGCAGAATTTGCAGCTCAATAAACTGTTGTATTTTACAACTTTCTAGCTGTCTTCATTCTGTCACTGAAGGTTGCTCTGGTGATTTTGCAAAGGAAACACTGAGGAGAGCCGTAAAGTGACAACAGAAAAGAATACAGCCCTGTGCCCTGGTGTGGTGAGAGGTGGCTGCTCATGCCAAAACCTGACTCACATTTGCATCATTCCTGATATGGGCAGAAGAATCAGTACTGTCTTCATATGGATTACTGCAGAAAGAAAGAAACAGGTTATGCATATTTTATGCCTGTGTGGCACCTACTTAATGTGTTTTACCATCTACTGAGCATGGGCTGGACACTGCATTATATGATTATGTACAGGGTTAAAGCAGATTACTGCTGAGTACCCACACCCAGAGTTTCACAGCTGCTCTGTTGCTTTGGCACATAACCAGGGCTTTTGTCCAACATAGCTCAGCAAAACTGCTACCTCCATGTCTTGCAGCAACTCTCCTTTATTTATTCAGATTTATCACCACACCTATCAAGCTCCTCTCTTTAACATGTTTTTTTTCTATTTTTCTTTCTTTCTTTCCTTTTTTTTTTTCCTGACTGCCTCAAACTTTCTCATCTCCTCAGCTTTTTTCTTTTTTTTTGCCTTTTTTTTTTTTTTTTTCTGAGGGCTCACTACAAAACTGGGGCTCTTTCTGTTCTTGGTGTGCCAGAGCAGCTCTGGAATTCCCAGATCAAACTCCCAATGGGGAATGCCAAATGGGATCAAATGCATCTGAAAAACAACAGCCAACTGACCAAACAAATGAATACGAAAGAAACCTAAGTAGGTTATGTGAGGCCGCCATCCAGGTGGATGCAACAAATAATGCTTGCACTTCTAGAATGAGGATAAATCAAGATGATGCAGTCTGTAGCAATATTACTGGGGTAGTATTTTCCCACGCACTGAAACAAAGTTCTCTTGAGCAATTCCTGCAGCGGATGAGTCACTGTCTGTCTTGGATGGTTTATTCAGTATTATTTCTGTTAAGCAAGAATGGAGGAGAAATCTTATTCTCCAGTGTATGTGAGCATTCATGTTTCCAAGTACCGCGCTGATGCAATAGACTGTTCTACTCCCAGTCACTCTCCAGTTGTAGTAAGGTGTCTCTCAATAGGCCTGTGGTTTTCCAAACAGCATATCCATGTGTGGAAGCAACGAAGCTGAGTGTACTTTGTACTTTTACAGGATGATATGCTCCTGAGCTGTGTGTTAGTCATCCAGCACCAAGGCTGCAGAGGTAGCAGCGATAACATATCCCTGAATGGGGACACCAGCTGATGGTGGTGGGAAGTGCGATGCCTTTCTCGGAGGTCACGGCATTGGAGAGCAGCTGTGACTGGGAAGAGCTGAAGCCATTCCTCTCTGAGGAAGTGTGAAGCCAGCCTATATATTGGTGAAGCCACTTCAGGGAATATGCTTCAGCAGTAAGACATGACAAGTTGTGAATTACTGCACATTAATTCAAGCCTAGCATATTGTCAAGTATGGGGCCAAAGGGCTAAGAGCTATCCATACAACTAGGTGTGAATTAATTCACACTAGTTCGCACACTTAAGTGTCTTATTGTGATAATAGATTTAATACTCCTAAAATGTTATTTTAAAATATCTATATATTATTAATTAAGATATAAGACTTATGCCTCCTGAACACTGAATTATATCTCAATGAAACCATTGCTCAAAATTCTTATTAACCCAGAAGGTCACTCAATTTTTCCTGCCCACTCGGTATTAATAAATAGTATAAACTGTACAGACCATTCAATCTCTTTGTTACAGGAACTATCATCATCAAAAGGGAAATCCCTCTTCCTGTATGTAAAATTAATGCTGAAGTATGCGGTTGGATAAATGTTTCCTGCATGTAGATATTCAGCCATACATTTCTGGATTTCTCTTTGATAAGTAGGTGCTGGCTCCCACTGAGAGATTATGTGCAAAAACCATACCGAGAGGAAAGGTGCCTGTACACAAGCTTTAATCAATGAACTTTGCTACTTGTCAGTTCATATTTCCAAAGTGCATGCATTGAAATGAGAGTCATTATGGATGTGCCAATTAGTAAGAAAAATACATTGGGCTTTTGTCTCTTGCCAGTGGAGGTCAAGGTACTCTAATTTTAATAGAGTCTCCTCCAGAGAAGAGCTAAAAAACAGATTGGGTGGAGCCCAGCCCTGAGGAAAGTCTATTGAAGCTGATGGGAATTGCCCAGAGTGGGTCAGACTCTTTCGCTTCTACCAGGAATGAGTTTGGTCCCCTGGGAACAGTTAAATATTCAATCCATTTCTGGGTTTTGTTTTGTTTTGCTTTTTTTTTTTTTTTTTTAAACTGAGTCTTGGGCTTCCGAGCTGTTTATAAGAGAAAATGATGTAGTAAATTATGTAAGATAAATGATACAGTCTGGCAGTGTGAGAAATCTACTATTCGTAACTAATTCTAATTTTTTAAGCTACTGTATGTCACAGCTAAAGCAGCACATGCTATCACGGAGCTGTCTTTTAGATTTACTACTTGTGTTAGTGTTTCATCTCTGGTTTGTTTAAAATGTTTGGGGGGCTTGAATCTGTGGTGCTGTGCTAAGGCTGTGAGCTGCATATAAAAGGCTGAAAATGCCCTTCTGCAGTTGGTGGATGAGCAGAGAGGTCTGCCGTAGAAGCAAATCGAAGTAAATGACCAACAGGCATTCAAATGTTTTTGTATCAAAAGGCAGCTCTACCAAAGGGTGGCACTGGAAGGCCTTGGCATGGGTGAAGACAAGCTCCTGCAGACCTGTAGGGAGCAGAAGCCATCAGATCTGAGCCTTAGTACAAAGGCAGCCGTGAGAACACGCGCCCCCCGTGCACTGGCTAAGCAGACCTGTCTCCTCTTAAGACAGAAGGCTTCCAAGTAAAGGTTTTTACATTTTATTGATCTTTGTCTTTTATCTTCCTTTGCAGTGAACCTTTCCAACAGCACAAACATTTTATTAGACAGTTACATCGTTGTGGCTGCTATATGTTCCTTACTGAGTGCACCTTTTCTATGCCGTCAGATTTTTGCCTTACCAAGCAAGTTAATAAATTATCTAGTTACGAGCTTTGATTGCATCACGTCCCAACTGCTCTCTCCGAGCAGCCATGTTACTCGAGATATTAGCAGGCAGAGCTGCTCTGACCTCATTTACTGGGCAAGCAGGAGCGTTCCCGAACCGCAGACCCCAGAGCATAGTGAAACCCTTGTCTCCCTCCAGGACAAGCCACGGAGCCCGAACCACAGGAGTGTAACCTTGGATGTCCGTTAGCCTTTCAGGCTCTGCTACATGGGTAAGCAGTGAAAAGAGACAGTATCTAAGCATCTGGGAGAAAAGTCTATGACAGGTTTATTTGAATTTTTTACTGGAGACCATACAATTACTGGAATACCTGGATTTATTTGAATGGAAGTATTATAGAAATATTCTCTCCAGTGGTTTCCTGTATGGAGAGGAAATTTCATTTTGCAGCCAAAATTTTGTCAGAGGGTCACAACCTCGTTCCCAATGCTGAAAAACTGTTGGAACTCACCCTCTAATAAAGTGAAAGTCTTCCAAAGAGATCAACCCCTCCTTGGCCCAGGACGGAGGGAGCACGCCAGGTGCCGCCTGGGGCCAGAGCAGCGAGCGGCCAGGCCAGCATGGCACGGCCGGTGCTCTCCGTCATCAAACCCATGCAAAGAACAGCATCCTCACCAGGACCTGTGCTGGGACTCAGTGCTTGGAGGGACAGACACACAGCAGAAATACAAACATGAAATGTGAGTGAATATCGCTCTGCCTCCTGCGCGAGCAGGCACCAGCGGTTTCAGAAGAAGAGCATCACAAGGAAAGCTGTACGGGATCTTGGCCGGTGCAAAATCCAGTTGGGGTTTGCTTTCTCACGGAGTTACTTCTGGTTGCTGTCTTATTAGTGAAACCTTTTAAACATGCAAAGCTTGTGGCTGAAATGGGACTTCAGAAGTACTGGTCTGAACACTTTGAAATGAAACTGAAAGATTCATTTTGGAAATCTGGATGGCATGGTACAGCCTTGCTCTAACCTATTTGCTTTCAGTGGAAGCAGCTGCCGTGGCCATCTCTGTGCTAGTGTGTATTACCAAAAAAAAAAAAAAAAAGACATAGAAATCCTGTCCTCTTTTTTCTTTTATTTTCCCAGCATCTGTCAGACGAGATGAGAGCTAGAGGCCACCTAGTCCAGTTTCCTGTCTCTGATAGCAGCCAGAACCAGATGCCTTGAACAAATGCATCTGAAATCTTAGTTTTGGCACAAAGGGAATAATCTACCCCCCTTGATGGGTTCATCTTAATCTCTAGGAGTGGGAAAGTGTTTGAAACTCTGAGGTATGAGCTCTAACATCCTTTCTACAACTATCTTAGCGTTAATTATAGTAACTCTGGCACCTCTAAAAGCTTGTTGTAACATTTGGCACTGTGTCGAGAGTCAAGTGTGTTGAAAGAAGAAAACAGGACCTCTAAAAAAGCTGAGGCGGTGCTGGGATTATTGACTCAAAGACCTCATTGAGGGAACATAACACAGGGTCATGTTTCCCAGTAATAACATGGGTGGTTGACTTCCCAGCATAAGGAAAAACTGGAAAAATTGGAACTCATGTTGTTTTGGATGGAGCCCAAGAAGTTACTGGAGATTTACAATTAGATCATGCAGAAACTGTGGGCTGATTTGGTTTCATTTTTTCAAACAGATGTTGGAGAGGTCCCACAAGAAGTGGTGTGGAGGGTGGCTGTATTAGTAACTGAAATAAGTGTAGCTAATTCCAATTTAATACTGTATTTTATGCACTGCAATCACTTTCCTAAGTGTAAATACCAAGCATATTAATTATTCCATGGTAATTTTCTAGCCTTATAATTAAGTCGTTTTTCCTTCAAAAGAACCTATAGAGCTGTGGCTCAGATTTTCAGCAGGCATTTCTCCTATTGGCAGCAACATCATCTATTCCCATTGTCAGCAACGAGCTCTTCTGACTAAGAGGGAAACTGACAGTAACATCTATATCAGATCATCTGGAATAGGCCAACTGCACGTTGCATTAAAACACGAAGTGGAGAGCAGTCCTATGGGCCCAAGGTTAACAGACCCGTTCCATCTGCAATTCCTGTCATTCCTGGGTGCAGTCTGTAAGCTGCCACATGTCACAGGCACTTGCAGAAGATACACGAGTTACCAAAAGCTGACCACAGTAAGATGAGTATAAGCAGTTCTGGGGCTCCTGGTCAGTGTGGGTTTGTACCGTAAAATTTAATTTTCTTCTGGGGCACTGGAGACTTTTTTGGTGTGAGAAATGGCACACGGAGTAGTATCTGATAGACTTTTTCAAATAATTCATCTTATTTGATGTCTCAGGAGTCATGTCTGCTTTCCTGTGTTTGGGTACTGATGCTACCAGTCTGGTTTTACCGATTGTCCTCGAGGACAATTATTTTGTGTGGTTATATTCTTAATTATATCATACAGTACCCAGGAAGCAAGCTATTTCCCTGTTGTCCACTATTAACAGAAACCCAGTATCACCACCAGCACTAAATACTGTAGTCAGAAATCACATTATGTAGAAAACAATCTCATTTTCTTTTCCCTAAAAAAAAGAAAACAAAAACAAAATCAAAGCACGGTTTGATGTTCCTGACTCTCTGGTGTTTATTCTCTAAATACTGGAGGACACAGAGAGCCCTAATGGGGAAAATGCTCATCTGGGCAATCAGCCCCTCACAGAGCTCCCGCTGGATTCCTTGGAAGTCCTGCATGCAGAGCACAGAGCAAGCAAATCCCACGTGGATGATCCTCCCTTCTGCACAGGCACCTGCCAAAAATAAATTCTCCCCGTGCTTTTGACAAAGCACAAATAAGCTTCTAGAAGGTCTGCAGTGGTATCAATGTCCTCTAAAAATAGAGCTTCAGCCCTTTCTGAGCATAACATCAGGAAACCATCATCACGTAGCAGTCGTCCAGCCTGCTGCCATGGTGCTTCTCCCATACTCTCATGCTGCAGATTAGCCAAGCCTTTCATTCCTCCATTAGTCACCTGTCATATTTGGAAGATAGTAACCAGTAAATAAGCAACTGTGTGACTCTTGTAAGCTTGGTATACTCATACCTTGTAGCATGGCTGTAAACTGTTAATATTTACGTTTCAAAAGCAAAGGAATTTGGTGCTCCTGACTCATTCTTCCTCAACAGAGACAGCTGTGCTATGTAGCATCCTCTGTCTGAAGGTGATTAAAGGTTGATGCTTAATCAGCCATGGTTCTTTTTTTAAAAGTTCAGGGGGAACAGAGTATACTTGTGGGCTGGGGCTGGAGATGGGTGAGCTAACCTTTAGACACCTCTGACAGTCTGCTCTGATGTGTATTTAGTTAGGTGAAATGAAGACTATAGAATAATCAATTTTTCTATCCCATGACAGGTCAATTGCTTATTTTAGAACTGTCTTGGGTGGTTGATTATTTAATTTCCTTGAAAGCAAGAAAAATAATCATTGTGAAAGTTGCTAATATACTCCAGGTGAAATGCAACTAAACTGTTCATTCCAATATTCACATTAGCCAAAATATACTCACGGTTTTGCATTTTGACCCCTAGCTCCTTCCATGTCACAAAATAATTATAAAAATGATTAAATGATTTTAAACTATTGAATTCTAATTTTTTTAATGATTGACTTGACATTTCAATTCATTAGCTTTCAACCTTGAAAATTGAAATTTATTCCACAGTCCTTTTCTTATGTTCCAACTTTGTTGTTTACATGATTGTCACTAAATGAAGAAATCACTAACCAACACTTTAATTGAATGCCATGCTTTGTATGCAGTGCACTACAATGGGACTCCATTTGTATTCACTATAAACCAATCAAAACATGAGCAATTTGATTTTTCTTTTCTCATTCTTGTGAATTTCAATACAATTTGGGATTTTCATAAAGCTTTTTGTGAAAACCCAGGTTCATGTGCATTTAAATAACATTGATGGAATCATAAAAGGAAGCTGTAATTATTCTGTCAAATTTATTTTATTTCTTCAGTGCCTTTCTAGCAATATTTAGAGCTGCTTTATGTTTCTGCTACCAGATAAACCCAACTTGATTGCAAACTGTGTAAATTAAATAATCAGTTACTTTCTACATGCTGTGCCCTTTCACAGCTTCTGAGCTCACTCAGATTGTAGTATGAGAATACCAACTACCCTTGGGTGCTACTTCAGTGGATGGTTTATGGTGAGTTACACATGCCAAATAGCCATTTCATGCCCCTGAGAGAAACTAGGCAGCTCACATTTTCTGCTGTTTGGATGGAGTAGTGGACAAGATGAACTCTCATGGTTATCTCTACACCTATTTTGGTGATAAATACACACGAGAGCATGAATCTGTGAGCACATGGTTAGACTTATCTTCGGTAGAATGGAGAGTCTTGAGCTCTGCTCTTCACTGTGTTGTTTTGTTTGTATGTTTTTCTCAAGCACTGGCCCTATATTTCTAGCAGGATTGTGCAGCCCTCTAATTACACACAAACCAGCATTTTTCAATTATTAGTATTACATTCAAGTGTTTTCTTTACCTGTGGATTGAAACAGATATGTATTCTTCAGCCCATGACTGCACCTACATTAATGTTCCTGCAGCACAGAGTACAAAGGCTGATTTATTCAAAAAGAGGGGCATGGCTATGGAAAGGATCCAAACTAAACAAATGGAAGCAATTTCAATTATATAATCAAACAGTTATATTTTAATTATAATTGTTGCCACAGGGTAGCCCAGGATTACTTTGTGTGAACCTCTACTTAAATGTTTATTTCTAGAGAAAAATATTATAAGGCATCTACGGCAATTTCATTATTATTAGGAAACTAAAACAAATCTATAGTTAGCTAAGGGACCAGTGCAATTACCTACATCATCTTTCAGAACAGTAAAATGTAATAATAAGCCACAATGAGAAATTGGAACCTCAGAAATGAATCAGATGGCACTAAAAGAGATTCACTGACAGGGAGCTCAAGGCTTACCAAGCTGTTATTTATTACAGGGCTAGATTTTTTAAGCTACACTCATGAAAATAGAGCAACAAAAAATACTGCACTAGAATTAATTGTACAGATTTGCTCTTCAAGCAAAATACTCTAGCAAGAAGTAGTCTTAAAATGAAGTTCAGAATACAGAGGGTTTAATTCATCTCCCTAAATCTTCATGGAAACCATAATTTCTCTGACGGAGAGGTCTGAGCACGACTCAGACCTCCCTCCTCCCACCCTCTTCCACCTGCCCCTCCGGTGGCTGGGAAGGTTTTGTGGAGTCCTCTGTCCTCTGCTCCTACCAGAGCTAGGTAAGTGTGCTTTGAAGGACATCCAACTTAAAGCTTTTCTGACCCAGAGGAAAAGCATTTGGGGGGTTTAAAAGATGGTTGAGTCAAAAGGAGGATTCAGTGAGAATCAATCAAATTGTCCCTGCAATCCAAGTAAACAACAATTTGAATATAAACAGGAGGTGTATTTAATTTGGGTTTGGAGTTTTGATTAGCTTTTTTGTCACTTCGGTGCAAGTTCAGGCCTTCTTCTGCCCTCAAACCCATTTCTCCGTCATTGCACCTGACATGGGTTATCACCAGGCACCTTGTGGGACGGGGGCCATGGTCATGGGCAGAATACTCACAAAACCTGGTCATATTCTGTATCCTATCGTATCAGAGTACAAAAAAGCAGGCCTTCATAAATTCTGCATGCTGAGAGAGAGGAAACTGCCAGACGGCACCCCATGGCATGCAGAGGACTGTTTTTGTCTCTTTGAAGTAGGATTGTGCTCCACAGATGATATGGAACAAAGCAACTACGGCCAACACCTGAAGAAACGATACCTCTTCTGAATGTGGACTGTATTGATTGGGAAACTAAAACTGCATGGGAGAATGCAGGAAAAAAAAAAGAGGTTTCATTCAGTAGCAACATATCTACTTTGTTTTGGATAGAAAAAGCAAAATATGTTTCTCGAGAAAGCTTTTATTTTGTTTTTAGTGTTGCTTTTTGGGAATAAAAATGGACTGAAGAAAAATATGTTCTTTATTTCTTAACCCAAATTGTCATCACTCCCTACACACTTTTGCATCAGCAACATGATTTGGCTGTTCTTCGGTCAGCTTTTTCTCAACCCCAATGACTCATCTTTAGAACTGACCTGTTATTAAAAGGCTTCTGCCCTCAGGGAAAACATTTCATCTAAGTCAGATTGGAACAAAACTTTTCAAACACTGATGCAGACCCCACCAGGACAGTACTTGAAATTTCCTGATCATATCCTGCCTCACGATGCACACAGACAAAGTTTTGGTTTTTAAAAAAGCTAGATCCAGCAATGATGGAAATCCCTTCAGTATTTTATGGTGACAGAAGAACCATAGACAAAAATATTAAAAAAAAAAAAAGGAAGATTCAGTTAGATACAGTTTATGCAGAAAGGACACAGAAGGAAATATAATATGCATCCTTAATGTAAATTTTACTTACTTCAAACAATATGAAAGTAAAAATTACAAACTGCCCAAAATGCTATAATGGCAGGTTGAGGCCAGCCTTTGAACATCTTACTGCCTTGAGAAGATTTACATTGTGTGTTTGAAAATAATCGCTATCCTGAATCTTAACGTCTTGGTCTGTAGACTAACCTATGCAGGTGCTCCTACTATTGCTGGGAAAAGTAATAATAATAATAATAATTGCAGGGCACTGGCAACATAGATGGAGGAGTTTTCTGATGGCTCTTAATATCTTATTATTACTGCTTTACCACTCTATCTAACATATCAGCTTCCAAAGAATTTGCTCATGCTGATCTCATAGCTATACATGCTGTTTGCCTCTTACACAAATAATATTAGCTTTACAACTATTGTTCTGCCCTGAATACAGCTGCTCAGAAAAGATGTTTCATGCTTGTAAAATAATTTGTTTTTAAAAAGTATGTCTTGCCTGAACCACTGCCAAATAGCTGATACTTTCCCTTTATAGTTTCCTTTTGCATTGGCTTTCTGTTACAGAAAACAAACAGGAAAAAAAAATGCACGGAAGTCTTAGGGCTGGATTTTGCTCACCTTCACATGTAGGCTAATGTTAATCCAGGACATAGCTTCTTTAGAAATCTACCATATGAAACAACACCATTTAATTACCAGTTAATTACTGCCTTCAACTAGAACATTTTCTGAACAAGATCTGCTCAGCCTGGAGGCCTGGGGAAACAGCAGGAACCAGTTGCAGGTTCTCCATTTGATCCCCCAGCCTGCGTCAGGCCCAGCTCACACCTTAACATTGCTTTAAGGAAGACTTGCTATTGCGTCGCTTCTGCCATCATACCTGAGGAGACATCCCTTCACAACCTTTCTCCCAGTCTTTCCGCTCCACTCATTTTCCCAGCTGGTCCTCCTAAACCTCGTCCCTGCACAGGAACCTGGGTACAAAAGGATTTGGAAGTGGCTCTATTCGTACATTACGTGGTTCCTCTTTTCCTGGTAGCACTGCGGTGTTCCCAATGTCATTTTGCAGTCTCTGCCCTAATGTTAATGTCACGATTAATGCCACGCCAGTAGATTAAAATGTTATGCATCTTGTGTACTTGTAGAATACACAGATATTTGTAGATAGGCCTTAAACACACCTTCATTTACAAATTTTCTATAAGACATGATCTTTCCTCTGGAAATAAAGCTGCCCTCAACCAATCATGCTATATGCAGGCAAAACAGGCAAAGCAAGTTCATTTCCATAACCTCATCACAAGCTCCCTTTCAGACATTTGCATCAGATCGGACTACATTTACACCTTCTTTTTTATGCTATAATGAGAGACCATATGCAGTACAGAAACAATAAGTCTTCATAGGGACGTTTTTCTATGCCATGGTCTGAATGGCTTATGGAGGTGTCATGGCCAGTGTGAACCTGTCATTAGTGTTGTTGGTGGTGTCCTGGTAAATCAGTGGAGCAGCAGGCACTGAGACGGGAAATCATCTGCTCCTCTTCCATGTTTCTAACCATGGTGAGGGCACACGTTGTTTCAGCACTGTACTAATATATATATTTTTTTTCAATGGAAAGATACTCAAAACTTTCTGAAAACTGCCTCCCTTTTCAGTGTCTCAGGTTAGGATCTCTAAACCATCAGCTGATTTATGCACAATAAGTATATATATATTTAATGTATATATTTTGAAGCACTTGTATCAGATGGAAAACTTTGGTTTTAGCCACATTAGAGGACATTGAGAATACAGCCAAGTCACTACCTCTCTTTTATACCCTCTACTTTCACTGACAGTGGCTGGAGAAGGTCCTTGGTATCCCAGAACTGTTGTTTTACCACTTAGATTACTTTCTCCTCACCAATAAAAGCTGAGTCAGCCTTGATGTTCTGGTCTTAATTGTTATAGCACATTGTGTCCCACAAGGCAGAATATGGCACCACAGGTACATAATTAAAACACCAGGACACTCGAAGGACAGGTTGATACAGTAAAAGGGAAAGCAGGCAAGCAACCACATCTGCTCCTAACAACTGGACTCTTTGATGAGCGATTAAAATATATGCAATAGGCTTGCAACAGAGTTTGAATAAACAGATAATTAAACAAAAGTCCATCAGAAGGTGCAAGGCACAAATATAGACTACCTCAGCAATGGGGACAGGGCTGCAACGTATCAGAAGGCATTTCAGCTTTCCAGTGCTTTCTTTCCAATGTTTCCCATGTCACGGGTTTTAAATAAATCTCTGAAATGGGATGAAAAGTTAAAATTTTCAGAATTGTTTGCTAACTGAAAACAGAAAGCCACAAAACTGGTTCAAGCTAATGCAATATTCTGTTTTCAGCCCTTTCTTTTCCTTCACTCCGTTCAAATTACTAAATTTAAGTCAATCCCCCAAATGTCCCAATAGAAGATCATTAGTTATGGGGAAAAGAGCATATTTTGACAGGAATGTTTTGAGTCCAGAAATTCCTTAAAAAAATGCATTTATCTCCATAATGTTTCATATTTGATAAACCAGCATCTCTCAGGGACGTGAAATGAAACAAAATGCTGTATGGAAAACATCAGTACCCTACAGTCTGCTGTAAAGCGGAGAACAGCATCCATGACCTCCTTCCTACTCCTCACCACAGCAGTAGGATGCACAGCACAGACACCACCCCATCCCTGCCAAATGCATCGTGAGGGAAGAGCAGAGACTTTAGGGCAGGAGGAAGATGAATGGCAACATCTACAGGAATTGGTTACCTCCTGTGGGAAGGGAATTTAAAAAAGAAGTTTCCTGTTCTGTTCCCACAGCAGCGGGATCTTAGGCCTTTGTTTTTGGTAATTACTGGCAACACCTGTTTGCATCTTTACCCTTAAAAACAGTGCTCCATGAGCCAGCACAGACCCAAACATGGTGCTGCTATACTTTCCAGTCTGCACTCAGAGCCCTGCATCCCCCAGGTCTCTCATCAGCCTAAAGCCATGTGCCACATTCCTCAGGCAAATTCTTCTTCACCTACAGCTTTGAAAAATCCTAAAAGGAGACATCTGCAATAGTTTAGCCTTCCTGGCATGACAAAGTCAGTAATGGCCACTGGCTCCTAACTCGTCAGAGCGCACTCCATTTCCATGTAATTGAGAAGCAGACTAAGTTTGCACAGATTATATGGCTGGTTTAATGAAGTTTAGTAAAATGAGCTCATTAATGCAGCTTTCGAAGGAACTTCTATTTTCTACATCGCAAGGCATGATTTTACAATCTTTCAGCACTAACATTAAAATCTCTCCGATTCTGCCATGCTGCCAAATCGCAGTGTGCATGTGGAAACTCCAGAAGTTCCTCTAATTGCTTGTAAAATGCAATTGCCATCCTCTGCTAATGTGAGATGGGGCTGCAACTGGCATTTCCCTAACTGTGAATGGGATCTGCTGCTCTCGCTTCCATTTGCTTGTTTCAGGGATATAATGAGGATGAGGAACTTTTAAAAAAAAAAAAAAAAAGGAAAATCAGAAAGTGACTCAGATATTTCCTAATGATGCCATATACATACATAAACACTTTTATGATGTTTTGAACACCCACAGTTGAGTACTTACTGTATGATTTCTAATTTCTATCACACAGTTGTTTTATCACACCATTCGAAATCTCCCAAGGTGGTTTTGAAAAGAGGTGTTTTCTTAGACTGGCAGAACAACACTTCAGAAAAGCAAGCAGGTGCTGCTGTGGAAGGGAGTATGCAAACCCATGCTGGAGTACAATATCTAGCATAAAGACTTCTCGTGTCTCTGTAAGATACCCAAAAGTCAATTAACCTGCTTGTAGCTTGTTGTACAAAAGACAATCCATTGTATTGAGCAGAATGGAAATTAATTTTTTCTTCACTTTTGATGGCATGATGGCCCTTGCTGGCCCAGGTATCTGCCATATTTTATTCGAAGCATGAAGCCTGCTGGAGGTGGCTAAATCTCTCCAGATGGCAGTTTTAATATAAAGCCTGCTGAGCTGCATGAAATGTAAATGAAGACAAGGCAGAGAGCTCAACAATTTTGTAGATCACCATTGTAGGACTTCATATCATGTCAATATAGAAAATGACACAGGAAAAGGAAGAAAGAAAAGGGAAAACCTGCTATTTGAGAGGAGTTTATACACTTGCTGACGACAAGCAAACAGATGGACTGAGAAAGATGGCAGAGAGCATGCTCCAAATATTTTTCTTATTCCTTTTTGCCATAAATTTGGGTCCTTAACTCTTATTGCAAAAAATCCAGCAATGGTAAAGTGGCTTAGTCAGGTTCCTATGAAGGAAATGGTGATAGTGTTCAAGCTTTAAAATACTTTGAAAACTACTTTGTGAAGAATCGGCGTGTGCAGTCTCTGTCTGCCCCTGCAGCGCCCAAACATCTGGCAGAAGCAACAGGCAACAACTGGAACATTTCTTCTTTCCCCCACTGTCTCCCCTACTGAAGGGGGAGCAGGCCGTAGGGCAGATCTTCCTTCATAATAAAGGAGGTATCACCTTGACACACCTTTTCCTCCTGCTGTGTCCCACAGTAGCCAAGAAACCCACCTGGCAGGGGGAAGGAGTCTTGTTCTGAGGAGCACAACTTAGAAAACGCAAGAAGAGAAAAGAGCGCTTTTTCTCTTCCATTAAAAAAGAACTGTACACCCCACAACGTTCTTTGGCTAAAATACTGAGGTCAAATGGATAGCTGGTTCACAGAGAAAAAGATAGTAATTATCTTTAGCTCTCCAAATAAGCATCAATCACTGCTTAATTAAGGCCACAATGTAAATGGGCAGCAGTAGACTTCTCTACAGAGGAATAGCTCACATTGTGTATAGTTATTTCCTTCTGCTAACATGTGCTTTGGTTTACATCCACATACAGGGGCTTGGGGTGACAAATAACATCATTACTGGAAAAAAGTAAACAGCTCACAGAGAATAATTTACATGATTGAACATAGTTTCCCTTTCTGTTCATCGAGTATATGTAAACAGGTTGTGATTTTCTCCCATTATTCAATCAGCTTAACTTGACTATATATATATTTTAACTTGTTTACATTCTTTTATTATGAGATCAGTTGCAATGCACAATATCTGAGGTTTAAACTGTTGGTCCTTTGTTCATTTAAATCATAGGAAAGTGTTTCTATTCCCTCCTTGGATGGACTCGCACTGAGGATGAGGAATCACCTCTTTCCTGTTTGCTTAGCACCCAGAGCAAGCTAGTTCCAAACCTTCCTACAACATATGCATGTTGCCATAACTTGAATTTATGAGGACAACGATGAAACTGATATGAATTTGTATTTCACGGTGTTCCATGGTATGGATCTAAGACCATAGTAGAAGAGTAACAAAGCAAAAAGCAGCTGACTGCACATAGGAGTACCCAACACACTGAAAGGGGCCAATGCCTCAAATAATCATATTTATCTTCACTGGTTAAATGAAATAAAATGTGGTATTATTATCAAGAAAAAAATCAATATCGTTCTCATAAAGGATCATTCTATCAGTCACTGAAAAACACATACCAGCCAGCCATCACAAAACAAAATAGATTTTAAATGATTCTCCAGTGACTAAGACAACCAGCTTTTTTTTTTTTTTTTCCCTCAAACATCTTTGACACTTCTGCTTGGTTTTTAGAACTTAGCTATGAAATTATTACGCTCATATTTCTCTGATCTCTTAAATTTCTTGAGACTCCAGCATTGGTCATGGAGGGAAAGAGTTGCCCAGTTATCCTCGGTTCTCTCAGGGAGAAGCCAAAGGCAGAAAATTGATAAAGATGGAAAGCAAAGTGATAAAGATGATTCCCCCTTTGTGCCAGCACATCCTCCCTGTTAAATAAATAAGTAATTAATAGTAATAATAATGAAGTTCTTCTGCATGCTTGTTGTTCTCACTGCTTCTGCTTAAGATCTTTGAATAAATCGTGGAGGAGAAATCAAGAGAAAAAACAGACTCTACAGTGCTGATGGCATTAAGCCTCAGAGATTAGTTAGAGTTTATCTCAGCACAGATGGTGATCCCCCAGAGGAGACTTGGACCTTGGTGCATCTAAGTGTTATGCAAACACAGAGCAGAGACAGTGGCTCTCCCACAGGGTTTACAATCTGAGTAATCACTTTCTGTACAATTACCCTCATTGAAGTTCATTTGTAGCTTAAAGCGTTGTTTGTTGCGAACTACAACATCGGGCTGAGCTTCTACGTGGAGACAAACACAGCTCTGAGTTTGGTGACTACACTGTAGTAGTTTTGTTATTATTATTATTACTATTTCACTAGATTAAAATGGGTAAATGAGATGGGGATTGGCAGGAAGGTCACTCTTGACCTGGGAGATGTTCCCAGCACCATTTCCATGCCAGCAGGCTGCTGCCATAGCTGCAGAAAATGTTGAGGAACAGTACGGAATGGGGGGAAGTTCACTCTGGATGGCACGTTCTAGCTGGAAAGCTTCAGGAGAGCATTTGCGGTTGGACCATGTCTGTTTCAGGCCAAACTGCAGGCGAATATTGCCTGTGACTTCGCTGCGACTGTGGCCCACTGTTTCCATTGAAATGGGAACCTCTGTTCCACGCGCAATATATAACTAACCTGGGAGGAGGTTCCAAGTTTTCACCTCATTAGCCATTTTGGTGGAAAGCAGCTGTATAAAGAAATATATATGAAATCCAGGTGTGAAAGATTTCAATGTCATATGGCAACTTCTAACTAAGCATTCATCATGCATAGAAATTGTGATTTAAAGATTTCCACCAAACCAAACAGAACATTTTTGAGTGCATGCATTTTAATAGCCCACACTTGTAGAAAATTTTGGCAATGCTTTCAAGAGAATGGGCAATTTTGTAAAGTCCAAGACTTCTCTCCTCTCTCAGCTTCTTCTTCTATTGCTCTCTTTCTATTCAGCACCAATTTGCTGATTTGCAATCCCTAAAGACATGTGTTTTCTCTTCTTATTTGACTCCAGTTTTGGCTGGACCTCAAACCAAAGCCTGTGTGTTCTATGCTCAGAGATTTATTATTAAGTGGTTCTTGCATCCTGCCTTTTATTTTCCCAGGCCTAAATCCTCAGAGGGACTAAAGCCTGAAGTGGAACATGGGTGGAATTTAGGCACTTATGTACAAGAGTGTAATTCCTGAAATGCCCTGTGTAAAGCCTAGCTGAAGTCCCGAGATATCAAAATTTGCATTTCTAAAGTCTGAAGGCATTTAACTTGCCTGTTAAGAAGCGCTGCCCCCCTGAACAGCACACCAAGGTAGTGCCTCATCTGCTCCAGGCTCTCCGCCTTGTCAAACCGTGGTCCAAATCACCACAGGAACCAGTCGGACTCATCACTTTTAAAACCAAAGCTATACCACTGTGCGGGAAAACATTTTCGATTCCCATTTCCAGTGGAAGAGAACTACAACATGCATAACAGACCCTAAACTGGGGTAGGACTTCTGGTCTGAGCACAGAGAAAACCTGAGAGAGGGCTTACTTGAAGCACAGACTTAAGCCCCATTGCTCTGGGGAGCTAAGACACATTCTTTGCAGTCTCAGTTCAGGGCTGGCATAGATAGCTTATGCTCATTGAGCATTCTTTTGAAGTGAGTGTCTCTGCCCGTACAAAGTAGTTTTAAAAGCCTTTAATTCAGCTTCCAAAAGCCAGGTGCCGTGATGGCAAGCATCTAAGATTGATACTAGTCATGGAGATAAGCTTTAGTACAGTTTCCTCCACCAGGTGAGCAGTCTTTCCAGTTTTCAATCCACAAATCTGAAAGCAAAATGTAAACTCTCTTTCTCTAGCACGTGACATAAGATGGACAGCAGTCTCACCTGAAAGCACAGGCACAGTATGGATATCACCAGGTGGGCACGCACGTCTGGTTCCTGAGTACAGATGTTGTAGAGTACAGGACTGAACAGAAACTCCAAATTGTTGTGAGCCTGCCTGCTCTGTATGTTCTGGTGACTGGGAAACTGAACTATACTGTGTGCATCCCAGTAAATCTGGACAGATATGGCCAGGATGTCCATTAATGCTTCCCCTGAGAATGTGACATAAAGTAGGAAATCAGTAAATTGCCCTCTGACACAGCACTAATTCATAAGTGTTCAATCCACACATTTAAGGAACTTGTTGACGGGCTGGAAATGATCCAGAAACACTTTTGCAGAGATGTCAAGACTCCAGAACCCATCCTGCAGCTGGAGAGTCCAGAAACCCTAGTGCCAGAAGAGGTCAAACGCTGACCGACTCCTGGTCCATAAGTAAGGAAGAAGAGTCTGTATCACGAAAGAGGCGTTAGTGAAAACGCAGAAGGTAGGTTTTAGTGTAGGGAGGGAAATAAGCCTTTATATTTTTGGTAATAAATAGTGACAATAATGGAGCAGTAGGAATACATACGTAGAGTTGGAGTGAATGCTCCAGCATTTTGATTCTTTAATAAATTGTCTGCTCTTTGGGCTGTGCTCTCAGACTGTAAGAGAGCAAAGACCAGACACCAAAATGAATGGGGGCAAGTCTATGGCTCCGTGGTGCAGGAATTGTTAAGGTCATCAGAACAGCTCAAGCTATTCTTAAGAACCTATGCATCTTATGGATGAAATCCTCAACTATTTGTGCCACTATGCAGTATTCTTTCTGTTACAGTTTTACTTTGAATCCTTCAATGAAACATATGATTTTCCATCTCATTCTCCAAGACTGTCTTTTTGGCAGCGATTGTCATAGCTTTTTATCCTCTAAGGATGTCAGAAGGCTCTGCATTTTGTCAAACGTTGTGGTAAATAACTCAAATATTTACTTTCCTATTTCCCTGGCTGCTTCACAGATAGAGTGCAGGACCTTTTCCCCAAGTCAGTATATCATGTCCTGGATCTGTGAGGCTGTTCTAGGAACAATTTGAGCGGTTTCTACGGCACTGAACACGATATGATGTTGATGAGTAAGAGTGGTAAAGTCATTAGTGGCTGCACATAGGCAGCATGGTGGTCAGACAGTCCTGTGCACGGGATTTCTGTGCTGCTGCCTGTCTCTAGTGTAGGCACCATGTCATAGCTCTGTACTCTGCTCTGCTAGCAATTGCCTCTGGCTACTTTTATCACCGTTCTAGCAGTGTGATACCTGCCACTTCTGTTATACTAATTACCCAAGGATGGTTCAGTTAAGTGATACAGATCATGTATACAAACAAAATACAACTGTAGCAATTAAGGGGAACACCAGCAGTGACTTAAAAGAAGATAGAAATCTGTGATATTACACTGTTCATGCCCAAAATTTCTGTTCTGGAGCCACAATTGCAAGTACCAACGGCTCAGGTCCTGAGCAAGAACCATTGTACTTTCAAATGACTCTGCAAGGCAGTAATGAAAAGAAAATTTAATTTATTTCAATTAAGGATGTCTATGAGTCATTACTTATAAGGTTTGCTAGCAACTGTAGGATTGACTGAATGCCTCGGTGCCACTATTTGGGGTGTTGTGTTTCTCTTTTTTTTTATTATTATTTTTGAACTCCAGCTGAGCCACAGAAGCAGAGGGTTATGAAAAGCTATCTGACTGATGTGTTGAGCTCCTGGATTTCTACCATGCTAGGACTGAGTGATCTTACAGCTTAGTAATGACAGGAATGATTACCTCTCAGGATGGATGTAATGCTACATTTCAGGGCTTAGGTGCATAACTGCTTTCCTCTTATTATATCTCCCTTTTGTACTCGATGTATTCTAGTCAATGGCACTGTAATTTCCCAAGCAACTCCTGCTTTCATAAGGAGCCCTCCTAATGACTCTGCCTTGCCTCATTTTCTCCTCAACAAAATGAATAGCTCCCATGCCCTAAGCAAAGCATGTTTTTATTTCCACTCCTTTATTTTTGTGCTTGCTGTGACGGACCTTAAAGATCTGGCCATTTTCAAAAGTTAATGAATTCAGAGCTGAGAAAAAACCTCCATGCTGTCAGCCTGGGATGCTGCAATACTACAGCTACAGCTACCCGTGGGGCCTGGCCCTGGGCTCTGCTGCCTGCACCACACGGCCCCAGCAGCGAACCTGATCTTACTGGGGAGAACCAGCCAGCCCAAGGGTGGCTAATTTCCAGCCCTTCTGCCTCATTGCAACACGTTGTGGGGTTTAAACAGAGCATGTGGCACGTTGACTCCAGGGCAAAGGAGGGATGTAAGCTGCAGACCTCTGTAAACTGAGGCAGGTAAGCTACAGAGTACCATCACTGGCCCAGAACTAAAGGCAAAGCCTACGTAGGAGCTGTGGTAATTTCAGACTGGGATCAGTCAGTTGGCACAAAACACCCTCAGCCATCCTCCAACATCAGGTATTTCAAATGTACTAATACTGCCTCCCCACATTTCTGCCATTCATTATTATAAATGTTGCCTCTGAGACTTCATGTAGTGATTCCCATGCTGATTCTCCACTGATTTTTATCAGAGACAAAACGCAGTATCAGATCTACAAGCACTAACAGATCCCTCTGTACCAAATCACTTTGCCCTTGTTTGGTACAGTATGCAAGATTTATTCTTCAAACTGCTTGTTATACATGGCAGGTACTGAAAGGCAGTTGGCATTCCTGGATACATTCACAATTATGAGGGCAATCCTCCAAGTCGTAGAAGCCAGACAGCAGAAATCAAGCCCTTTACTCACTGGTTCATCTTCAAAAATCTCCTCTGCTGTATTTTACAGCACTTCAATCTCCTCTCTTTCTCTGTGGTGCAAATCCATGGAACATGATAGCTGCTATTTTCTTTCCCTGTTCTTCTCCACTAATCGTTCTTTAAAGTATCATTTTCAAAATGCTAGTATTTGTTTTGTATTTACAGGCTTTTCTTTCTTTAACATAAGCCCAAATAAAGAATCTGACAGCACAAATGACACTTGTATCCCCATTTTTGCATTCACTTCATGCAGAACATATTCATACTCACGGCACACCTCCTAAAGCACAATATCCCTTTAAATCACTCTGAACATAGTATCTTTAAAGGACTGATTAAATAGTTGCCCCTATCAATGTAACTACTGCCTGCTAAGTGTGCTGTTAAATCAGCAGCTCATCAAATGGCCTGATGCTAGGATGTAACAAGTTTCTGATGGAGTTGTGCTCCTTCAAAGAACAAGCATTTTTTTCATCACCCTCTTAGTCACCTAATTTGACTGAGATCTAAGATCCTAATGCATGAATCTTGTTAATTCTCTTGCCAGTACATAAGAAATTGAAGCAATAAACCACAACCTGTTTGTAGTGGTGTTAACATTATTATGTAGTACACCAGCTGACAGGAGCACCACTTTTCCATTAAACTTAAGCCAATGCAACAAGCCTGTAGCTCTTGGGAGTGCCTATCTTGTCTCGTCTTTTTTCTTTTCTTCTTCTTTCTAAACCACTGATGACTTGCCCAAAGTGCTGACCCTACATCCACTCTACTCAGTGTTAGTTTTTGCATGGCAAAACGCTGGCAGAATCACCTCTCATTACCAGTACTTCCTCTTTTCATGATGCTGTCATTTCTGTATCACAATTTTTAAGACTACAATTCAAACCAGCAGATGATAAACATTCTATAAAACTGTTAAGAAATCATAATGGGGTTAAAAAAAAATATTTTTGCCTCTAACCTGACTCCTCTAAATGGCTGAACCCTTTCTGTTTAAACATAAAAAAAAAAAAAAAAGAAATATCTGAGGCAAACAGCATCTGTTTGAAAATGTCAGCCGTGAAGCTGAAGTTTGGCAAAGTTGTATATACAACTATAAATATAACACAAAATATGATAACATGCAGCACTGAGGAACTGTAAGCATCACTGATAACAGCTCACCCTTGACAAACTAGCTTAATCATAAAAAAGAAGTTCAATCTCAAAATTGGACACAAAAGCTAATGTAAGCAAAGTGCCCTGTAAAAGCCTCAATGAGAAGTATACAGAATGAAAACCATAAGACAGGATTTTAATGGCAGCTTTGTCTGCATAAAGGCTACAGCATTCCAGCCCTTGGGAGCCATGGTGGTGCTGATGCATGGGAAAGGGAGCGAGGGAGGTCTGAAGGTTCCCCCCGACTCCTCTCCTTATATTTGGGGCAAACACTGAGCTGTTTCTTCCTTTCTGCAGCCCAGTTTTCCCATCCTTAATTATAGCGCATTGTTTCCTCCTCGAGAAAAAACCCTACACCCTTCTGCATTTGCCAGAACATGCGTATTCCCCGTTGGTGGTTGTTAGAGATACCCTACTAGTCTATAACTTTCCATGCAAGGGCTGCCATGGTAACACAATTTACTGTATACCAGGGTTAATATGTGCATAGACACAGAATAATGTGCAGACACACAAATTACTGCTTCCCTATGGACTGCTTCTTTTGGCACTGATTTTGTTGCTGTTGTTGGACACATGCTTTATACATTAAAGACAAAAAAAGCCTCTTTGCATTTGATCTTGTATGCTGAATGCTAGGATATATAACAGAAATGTGTTCTTTACACTTAGAGGGGGAAGAGGTTGCAAAATCGCAAATGCAGTTATGCTCTTGAAAATGTTACATGTAAGTGAAGTAAATTGTGAACTGATCTGCAGGAATTTTTACATATGGCAAACAAACGGGCAATTGTTTGTGAAAGGTCCAGTCCGCATGTAATGGCAAAAAGTTCTTTATTCTAAAAAAGGAAAGTAGCATTTTGAAAAATAAATGAATGAGGCAAAATAAAAGCTTTGCAAAATAGGAATGGGATTTCCTACTCTGCAGCTGTGTGCTATTACCAGCTATAGTATATCACTCAAATACTGCTTTTAAAGGGGTAACTGTCAGCCTACAGGGATTAAGATTGAGAATTTGCAATTCATCATCTTTATTTGGAAGTCTGGTAGCTTGTCTGCCCAAATTAAATAGTTTCTCTATCACAAGTATACTTTTCAATTAGTTAGAAACATGGACTGCATTTGATTTCGATAAATAAACAAATTATAAACTCTTGAATCTTTATTAATTTAAATCAACAGTTCAAAATTCAGTCTTGCAAAGTGCACAACACTCTGAGATATCTTAATATAATTATGCCAACCTACTTTTCCGATTGTCAGTCTCCAACATTAACTCAATTGCTTCAAATACAGCACACTTTACGCAGGCTGTCACCATCAAGCTCCTTTAGGATTTTGCCACAGAAATTTTGCAAAGGGTGACACTGAAAACAGAATCAGGCCCATGGCTATACCCTGTACTTTTTTGTTTGCTTGTTTGTTTCCCCAGTGCAGATTTGCAGTTAGGAAAAAAAATGAACTTTTCTGTTTAAAAGACCCCCAGTAGTTTTTAACCACAGTAAGCTGGAGCTGCCTTTGCTATTTTCAGCACAGTTCATATCATTCAGGCAAGACAAAAACAAACAAACAAACACACATACAAATTAAAAGCCTACTGCTTTTATCACAAATCAGTTGACACGTGCAGGAGCCTGTTGCTGAGATTACAGCTACTGATGCAATCACTGAATTTGTGGCTCAGCTGTCTGCACCACAAGCCCAGCTCATGCGTTGGGCACACGACAATTCAGCTCACTTTTTCAGAGGCATGGAGATGTGTTTATGCATCCATATATATTTTGCAGGTCATATGTCCTGGGCTGTGCAGACCTGGTTCAGTCATACTCTGTAGCTCACATATGAATGGGGAACAAGCTTCCTGAAAGGGCTTGAGGAGGTAGAGAAAGCAGCAGTGTCCTTGTTTTAATTCAGCACCACGTTTCTAAGATGAGTATTGACATTAGTGGGTGAGTAGAGCAGTTAATAACAAAAATTAATACAGTGCAAACCTCAACTGACTGCACATTTTCTGGAGTATGAGATAGAGGATACGCCAGCCCCAGGAATCTGGAAATTTTGGTTTGCCAAGTTTCCAGGGCCTTAACAAGAGCAGAGTGAGATTCCCAGGGGTACAAGGCAACATACCATGTGTCATTACATCTCTTGCAGACAAGCCATTCACGGGTGCTTAGGAGCTATACAGCTGCGGGTGTTCAGTGTCAGCTCAAGGCATACCAGTTCAGAGTCGTGCTGGCAACAGCGACACGGTTTCATGGCAGATAGAGTCCTAAACGCATAAATATCTTTTGCTTTCAGTGGGATTTAGTGTTTCTGGGAACCCCACCCGTAATTTCTGCTTCTTGGGCCTATAGGCCTCCTTCTAACCCTGTGGCTAGACAACAGCTCCTACAAATTCCCACGTGAAGCTCTTTGCTAGCTCTGTGTACTGCCAGCCCCAGGCTCCTAAGGAGATCACGGGCCTGTTTGTTTTCAGTACTGGATTCTCCATTAAAGCCGTGAACAGTAATGGCTTGAACTCCAGTTAATGAAACATAACCGCACAACTGGAGGTATTCAGCTATCGGCACAGCGGAGTAGAAATAAATCCAGATAAAATGAATAAGTGCTATATTGCAGGGCTTGCTTGGACGGTAAATGACTAAACCAGCAAGGACTGACTGTATGTCAGACTGTTCTTCCCTTAGTGAAAGGAAGTGAGTGTGAGGAAATCTCCTTCGGTAACCATAAACACAGAGTAAAAGCACACATAGGACACCAGATATTATTCACCAGCTATAATCGCTTCCTGTCTGAAATGGACAGACAGGCAAAAGTCATTAATTTGACTTCTCCTTGGGTTTTACCAAGGAGACGGAAACTTGACGTGGGAGGTCAAGCTACCCAAGGAAACAGGCAGAGCCCAAGTTGTCTCAGGGTGATGCTCCATGCCCTTCCCCAGCACCCCTCTGCCTGCCAGGGGCAGCACATGGCACTGTGCAAACTGTACCCCAGTGACACTGCTGGGGTCTTTCAGCAATTGGCTCCACAGGTTTGTAGGTAGCAGCCAGGTTTAGTATACTGGCTTGCAGCAATTTGGGGATATTGGAATACTGTTCATCTAGAACACACAGAAGCAGTTTTATTCTTTCTAGGTCTCCAAAAGTTAGGTATAAATTAGCTTTAATGAAAGACAGTCACTTATTTAACCATGCTTTTGCAATGTATACCTATTATAAAAGCACAGTTTGTTCCTTTTTTGCTTACATGTAACGTGACATGATTCCCATCTTCAAACACCAAACAATAACAATTTCAGATATGTTTTTACAAAATAGCACTCTTTGTCCTACACTCACCCCCAAAACCAAACCAGAGCCCAAAACAACAAACTGACAGATCAGGCTGAACTAAATCATATTTTTGTGTACAACAATCGGTTGCTAATCATTAACCTAGATTAAATTGTGTAATGACCACAGAGGAAGCAGATTCATTCCTCCTCCTTTTTAGTTCTATAAGAAAATAATATGGTGGCTCAATTCCATTGATTACAAACAAAAAGCACAAAAAGGCGTGGGCTTTCTGTATTTTATCACATACAAGGAATATGCTCAACTGCTTTTCAAACAAAGAAGCCCTGAACAGGACAGATTGTTCTACACTGAAATTCCTTATTGGTATAATCTGACATTCACTGGTGGTTTTGGAGAAATTCCCCACTGGCCTTACTTGGCAGAGGCTGAGGTCCTCTTTTGTCCGAATTGTGCCAGCCTCTCCCCAGGCCTCCCCAAGGAACGGCAGTGGCCATGCGGGGGGTCTGGTACTGATCTTTATAATGGCCTCATTAGAAGCTGACAGAAATTGATCCATTTATATTTTTTAACTCAATCTGTGGATTTTAATTAATTCATATTTTTTTTCCTCCTTTTTTTTTTTTTTTTTCCAGAATTATTTTCCCAGTTTTTTGAAATATTGCACTAAGAATGAAAAGGTGCTTCTCAGGACACCTCTGCTGAGTATGGTAATGCATGTGCTTAATCTGCAGGCATACTGTTGTACAGTTCTTTTCAAAACTGAAATAAATGCATTGAACACATTTCAGATTAAATACGATTATTCATTTTCCCTTGTTTCCAAGTTCATAAAGTTCTTCCTAAAAAGACACTCCATCATCCCTAACTTATAAAAGAAGACCTTTTCCTCTGCAAAATCATGATCCAAGAAACTATTAAACTTCACGATAGCTTTGGTGCCATTCAGTTCAAGATTAGGAAGTGATATGTATAGCACCTGAGTTTTTGGAGTGATGTATATCACCTCAGAGAGATAACTGAAAACAACTATTTCTGCAGTTGCAAAGCCTAATAATAGAGAAATGCTTTCACAAAACAGCCAAGTGACTTTAAAATAGAAATCAAATTCGAAACTGAAGAAACTCAAACCCAGCACCAGTCCCTGGAATAATAAATAAATAAATAAGTAGGGGAAAAAAGCACACTGTCTATACCGTGTGAGGACTGTATGTGTTCATCCAATTTTTGAGTGCTATAAAATTGGTTTAAATATAACGTGCAGGTTACATTTCCAAGCTGTGTTTCAGGAAAGGCCTTTTCAATGTCTCCTCATGGGAAAATCATGACACAGTTTAAGTGGTGACATTTCAGAAAGCAGAAAAATTGCACAGTATGAAATTGTCTGACTGTGGAAGAGATGAATATGCTATTTACTATGATAAGTACTAGTTATGTCCAATCATTCAGAATTTACTCTTTAATGTGTGCAAGGGGAATGCAAGCTACTTAGGTTGCAATTAAATGCACCTTAGGCTACTGAAGTGATGAAGAAATAGTAGGAGAAACATAAAAGAAATCTTAGACGCAAGCTACACAAGGGGCAAAAAAGCAGCTCTTAATTTCAGAGGCATCTTTTATGGCAGACATAATGAGGCAGATCAGAAAGCACAAATACCTTACAGACCTCAGGTTCTGTGAGGAGGAGGCAATGAGTTAAACACTAGCACATGGGCTGGTCAATATTTTGCAATGAATGATTCAGAGTTTTGGTAGCTGCCTTCATCCCAGATCTAGCTGTACCTTCCCAGGGAGCATGAAGCATTCTGCTTAGGTGCTTTGATATATGAAGTTACATGGAATGAAAATGGGCCAAAAAAATCACTATTTTTATATAGTTTAATTCTTAAGCAAACACTGTTATTTTGTTGACTACAAACCAAACTCTTACAATTTCTTTTAGGATTTTGAGAAAAGGCCAAAGCCCAGCTTTAGGTTGATACTATAAGAACTCTTCTTATGTAAAATTTGACTCACTTTATCAGGAAAATTAAACATTTCATATTGAAATTCTGTTTAGAAGGGGACCCCGACCAGATAGCACTCAGGTCTATACTCCCTCATTTAAACCTCAAAGATTGGCAGGAAAGGATGCAAGAATCTACATATCATATAGAGAGGGTGCACGTAGCGTGCCAATGGAAAGCATAGCCAGTGAAGTGGTTAATACCTGACTCTTCCAGCTATCCACCCATTCACAAAAGGAAAAACAATCACATTTACTAACTGCACCAAAACAAAGATGAAAATAAACACCACTTAGAAATGTGTCGATCTTCCCAGGACCCATAAGAAATAGAAAATTTCAGTTTTCATTTTAAATATGCACATTTGCAAACTTACCCATACTAACAGCCAGCCATTCTCCAGACTCTCACTCTTTTTCAGAGAGGCACAAGACGTGTTAAGCCAAGAAAAATAAGCTTGCTTGTGATTCCTCACTCTGCTACGTGGTTATAAAATCCTCAGAACCTGTATAAATAGCATAACTTCAGAATTCTGCTATGGCAAGATCAATTTGAATCTAGCCAGATGCATTTTTTTTGGAAGCAAATCTGTTTTACAGTCATTATTTTTAATGACTATAGCTGAATTAATTTTAACTGTTTGTAAAAGAACCCTATCTGTGGATTTCAGATTAATCTAAAAACAGGTGGTGGAACAGCATAGGTTTCTATTCTATTCACGTCATCTTATTTACTTGAGTGTTCTACAAACAAGTGAAGAGGGCAATAGTGACATCACATAAATCTAAACTTCAATGGCTGTTAGTTTTACATCATTTGTAAAACTTTTCTACTTCATGCCATCTCACTGATTATTAGACTGGCGATCTAAGTATAATAATTGCAATTATTACATTTGAGCTTATTGTAGAAATGAGAGCAACATAAGTTAAATGTGCATATGTAAATTAATGTACAAATATTGAATTACTGATTCAGTGTGCCTGGACTTAGATGATGCTAAAATGCTTTCTTGTGACAGAAAAACATGAGACTGAACTTCAAGAAATTAACTTTCCTGACTGTGCTTCTCAGTACTAGCTGTAAGTTATGCAAGTCAGCTCCACAACTCTTGAAAATAAAAATAGAGAACAAAGCCTCTCTTCTGTAAAACAGAGGACAGAGCCAGATCACAGGTAAAAATAAAGTGATGAAAACACTAACAGAATGTAAAGCTTTTCCTTGTTCATTACTGTTTTACGCAAACTGTAAGCATCCAAGAATTGCATGGTTGCTAATAATAAATAATGATGAAAAGTTCAGTTTTCAAGCTGTATATGATACTGAAAATTTGGCTAATAACTTTGCACCTGTGTACTATACTTGCATATTTCCTCAAATTTTAATGCAATTAACTAACTTATGAACAGCATATTTTTACTTCAGGAATGGAAGAAAGGTTACTTTTTTCTTCTTCTGGATTTGGAGGAGAAAAACATTTCTATGAAAAATGATATCTGTTGAACATTTCTGGAAAAATACTGGTTTAAAGAGAAAGTGATGGTTTCACCAGGTGTCACTCAAGAAAGAACTAGTATTAAGACTTCTATTACTTTTGCCTAATCAGTGAATGCAGTCACAAATTATTCATGTATCCACCACTATATTCAGACAGCTTCAGCAGGCAGTATTTTCCAACAAGTTTAGTGTGCTTCGAATAAATTATAAATGTAACATTCATTAGTTAGCACAGATTCCCAGTAACATCACCACCAACAGTGTTAAAAGAAACTTCATGAAGTTCTATCACAAGGTACAGCATTGTAGCATAAAGAAAACAGAGATGAGTATTTCATTACTAACTAAAAGTTGTTTAAACATAAGTGATAAATTTGTCAAGGTTTACATGCTAGAAATAGTCTTCTCATTTATTTATTTTGTTTAGCTATATTTAATGGTTACAGTAAAGAAAAGTTGAGTGGCATTTCAAAGAGGAAGAGGAATCATTAGGAATAATAAGTCACACTTGAGATAGCAGTGAAAGCTAGCATTCAAGCTTAATTTGTAAAAGCATTTAAGAGATTGGATGATGCTCAGAAAGACGGCAAAATACATCAGTGTCTGGAAGCTGAATACCTTGTAGGCAATCATTTTAAAAGCCCAACTTTTCCTCCTAGTTGAATTGATAAATGAAATACTGCACTGCCATAAACTCATAAAACTGGTTGTAGATCTGGAAACTCAAATGTTTACCTTCCAAAATGCATGAAGAAAGGAAAGAGAATTGTATTTGAAAGGCTGGTGTTGAGCAAGTTCAGTAATACCTACAAAAACTGACTACTTTGCTCTTTGCTATGTACTTTACCTGTTCTAAATTTGATAACTGGAAAACAGTGAAAACTACTGCCCTGCTACAGCTTTCTTCTGCAACTGTCTCTTTCCCTGCTTATTTCTGTGTGTGGATTTTTTTTTTCCTACAGTATGTGGCTCTCTTCCATTTATTTCTTCAGTTCCAGTTGTTTAAAAGGCGCGAAGGTGAGAGAAGGAAAGAGGGTGGACAATACACAGCCAGCAGCGGTTTATCAACAAAAACTTGCCATAGAATAGAATAAACAAAAAGAAATTGGGTTATAATTTTCAACATATTGAAATACACGGTCATGTCTCCTCCCTCCTCTAGCAAGTATGCCAAATGTTTGGCCAGTTGTCAGGAAAACTCCCTCCTGCAGTCATAAATTTATAGCTACTTTTTGAAGATTTCAATGCCCAGTGGAATAGAGATAACCATGGAAAATTATGACTACATAGGAAGAGACAGGTAGACTTTTCAATCTACTCAGGGTTACTTACTTGGGAGACTGAATTATTTTTTCCTCTGTATCAACAAAAATGCAGTAAAAAAAAAAAAAAGAGCACGTGAAATTTGCTGGCACTCATTCAAAACGTATAGTTCCATTTCTAGGCCATATGCACTCAAGCAATTTCCTGATATTTAAAAGGGGTTGGATTAAACCAATCTTTCCCCAAAGTCATTGTGAGGTTAAACATGTTATTATTTTCATTAAAAAAGTAAATAAATCAGGCATTGAGGAAAATATTGTACTTTTCCTGCAAAATACTGCATTTCCACTGTGACTAGGAATCCTCAAAACAAAGGAGAGTGTAGTAGGAATAATCTTCTATTGATAGCCGTGCTTATCACATAAAATTTCACAAGTAACACTTTTCTCCTTGATTAATATAGCTCCAAAAGCCTTTGTTTAAAATATTATTTCTAATTATTTATGGTTTGTAAATGCAATCACAAATAAAGATGAGAGGAAAACAAACAGCTGTTTAATGAATTCTGTGGAAACACTGAACTTTAAATGTGTAAAGGAATGGATACGAACATGGATTATTCCACATCTCTAGTCTAAAAAATAGATTTTGTAAGATATAGGAGTTTATTCTGCTTAGTAATAAACACTATATAAATAGCTTACTTTTATTTATGGTGAGCAGAATATAGGACAAAAAAAAAAAAGAAAAATGCTATGAAAAATAGAGTTGAAGAGGATTATTTTTTATTGACTGGTTGTATTGGCTCTGTATAGGATGAGTTCTGAAAGGATCTGCAATCTAGAACTCCCTGTGCTGCTACTGGCTTGTCTGGATTTAGCTGTGCATTGACATCATCACACTTTACTCAGCTTTCAATGTGTTACAAACAGAAAAACGGGTACAATACATAAAGTGAAGGTTTAAGGAAACACCAGGCAGTCATCATCATAGATACCAACCTGAGATATACTATATCAGGGTCCTGCCAACTAAGCGCTAAAGCAACAGACGCACATTTACAACATGAAATACATTTCAGTTCTAAAGCACAACTAAAGCCTTAGTTCTTTCTGTTACTCCAACTAGTTTTACACCAAGGTAACTGCATCCGCTTCTGAATTACCTGTGTTTTTGTCAGAACAAGATCAGGCCCTGAAATGCACAGAAAGGTTAAACAATACTTGGTGGAAGGGAATGCTCAGACAGCCAACACCTCCACAACTATCTTTGAATACTAAACAATGCACAGCAGAAACTGGAATATTCTGTGTTTGTCTTTAATCACTGAGTACCACTTCTTAAAATTTAAATTCATGCCTTTGAGTCAGTTTTTGTTGCCAAAAGCAACAGGTCTTAACAGATACATTGTGAAACCTATTGTTTAGAACTGGCACTAACTGTTCTTCCTCCCTCTGTAGCAGTAGGGAGGTTTTCCAGGTATGTGGGAGGCAAGCTGCTTGGAGCCATTATATTGCTTGTTCTCTGCATGATCTCCTTCATTAAATAATCTTTTAATGCAACATTAATAGTAATTGCAAGATTACAGTTCAAAATATTTGATAACATCACACTACGCAGTTGAAAAGCTACCGATCTCTTCTCTAAAGCTGGCTGTGGGGGGCAAGCCTACTGCGAAACACCACCAATCCCCTGAACTGAAAGCACTGCAATTCCCTTTGTTATTTCCATTCCAGGCCTCAATATCTTACAGATGATAAGTGGTGCAATCTAGCAGTGGAGGATGGAAGAATAGAAAATAACTGGTTAACTTGTTTTTTTACTAAGTTTTTAAAGGAGATCAACACGGAATTTTTTAGTGATTCGCAAAGTAACGGACTGTTGATCACCTATTAGGGGATGATATTTATGTAGCAGTACTTGTATCCATAACCTTTGTTGTCTCTTCAATATCCATAGATATTGCAGAAAATTATTTAATTTTTACCTACGTTGAGCTCCCTGTTTCTTCTGCCATATTCTTCACATTGTATACATAAGGATGATTAGGGAGTTTGCAACCTTACATCCTGGAAAGCATTAGCAAAAACATACTTAGAAGTCTACTACTCTGTCCAAGTCAAATATCCTTTCTACCCTGATTAGCATTGACACTTTTTGACTGGTGACTCCTTTGGAAGGAAGAATAAATTGTAATCTATTGTTCTCTTTGAAAAGATGCCAAATATTTAGGTTTAGCCAAACTCCATTTTTGCATTCCCACCTAAATATTCATCAGTATTCTCAAAATTGGCCACCCACAGGTAAAGAACTGGAAAACCGCTTGATGTCTCTCTCCTCTTTCCAGTAAATGTAAATCTTCAACACGATGCTTGATGTTGATTCTAAATTTTAATATCAGTAGTAGTAGTACTAGTAACAATAACATTTCTTATCTACAGAAGCACTCTGGATCACAGTTAAAAGAAAATGCTACCAGTTCTTTTGTTATTATTTTTGTTGTATAACAATTTAACATTAGACTCTCAACTTTCCTTAAGGTGAAATAATCAAAGACTTTGCATTAAGGAGCATGCCAAGATGGAATAATGAAGGAGCCACACAGAACAAGCCATGCTTTCCACTTACACAAAGGTGCTGAGAAGATTTCTTGCAAGAGCCTCACAACAGCTCTGGGTAAACTAATACTGAAGAAGGGCCTAAGCTCAAGATCTTGTATGACCGACAACATTTCTCCAGGTGAACCATTCAAAAATCTCCAGAAACCCAGGCTGAAGGTTACAATGTATCTTTCCAATGGTTGGGCAGGAGCATTGAGAAATCCCTCAAAAAAAAAATCCTAAATTGGCCTAATACAACTAGTTCAGCATAACTAATTCTTAATTCAGCATAACTACCATAACTTGAATAACTTTTCAAGAGCAGCTTTAGTTTGGAATAAGGTAATCAAGCTCCTAAACTGAGCAGGCAAAAGTGAGAACAAGAACTCTCCAGACATTGTGGAAGATGGTCCTTCCCAGACATCATTGCTGCTTCTCATTTTGAGAGGCATTTAGTCTCAAATTCTGGTGGAAAAGGGGAAACAGACTATTTGTGATCACTGTCTCTCAGCAGGAAAAAGCTGCTCTATCATTGCCAACACATCCAACCACTTATCTGTAGCAGGCTTTTACAAATACAGCTGAACTCCATTTTTGCTGTCTGCTTCCCTGTCTTGAAATAAAAACATACAAAATGGATATGTCCCCAGTTTTCAGAAAGGTGGATTTTGGCAGCATAGCCAAACTCTCCTCGTATATACCAACATTCATAGTTAGCATAAAGAAAAATACCTTTCATAATATGTGAACATACAAATAGGGGATGACATTAGGGCTGTACATGGCATTTTCAGCTAAACAGTTATTTGATGTTGGAAAGAATGTGCAGAAGCTGAGAACATGGATGTAAGTCCAGCATGCAATCACTAGTCAGTGCTGGATCGGTACAAGCAGATCTATGAACCTAGACGAAGCGCCATTAGCATCAGGAATCTGCTAATATGGAACAGATTTGTTAACTACAGGACAGAGGCTGCAAAGGAGCCCAACAGGAGTGCAACAGATATGTCTCATAAAGATCCAGAGGTATGAATTCCAGCCTCAGACCCATGTTGAAGTCTAACTCCAGTCAACATGATCATAAAAAGTACTTCATCACTCAGACTGTGGAGCAAGAGACCTATCACGCTCCCTTAGGTATTGTTGACCATAAATCTTCCCATGCCTTAGCCACATTTGCCCTAGCAGGCCATAAGCATAGAAGCAATAGTAGGTAAGGGCAGATCATTAAACATTGTATGGCAGGTAGAGATGTGCCAACGACTGACTTCCTGAGTTGAAGGCAGAGACAAATAAGAAGTTTTCTCACTGCCATTGATAACAAAACTACTGTGGAATTACATAAATTAAATAAAAAGAAAATCAATCAAAAATGAACAGTAAGATTCATCACAAAGAAAAAAAAATCAAATCAGAAGTAGCCAACCACCCATGTCCCAGGGCACTTGTAATAATAGTGTCTTCTGCAGGACACATTAGTTAGAAATTCAGAAAAAATGTAAAATATTTTATAATTTATATGGTATATACATACCGCTGAGTATGAGGAATTCTTTCTGCATGAAAAGCCAGCAAGTGGCACCTCATTAAACAGGACCTAGACTTAATCTAACTTGGAACAGATAAAAAAGAAAGGATTCATATGAAGCTATCCTGCCTGGGGGTTTAATCTCAAAGCTTTCGAGTATAATGAATGAATTAAGTAGGGCAAGTGATTAACAACAAAGAAACGATCACATAATAAAAAACAGAAATAGTACTGAATTTAGAGCAATGTTTCCATTGCTTATGGACAAGACCCTGCTGTGCTATTTTTATTGTTTTAACTTTTAAAGAATAAATAGGCGAACCATATGACAGCGCATGTTCTCCAGGTTCAAATGGAAAGATGTGGGAAAGGGCCGCGAGCAGATTACTTAATGGTGCATAAATAATGGAGTGTTTGGATATCGATATTTGTATCGTTATGAGAATAAAATTCAGTCTGTAGGACTCACCAATATTTTAAAACATATTTCTCTTAATGATGTAAACGTGGAATAAACACCATCAAAATTATGATGCTTTACATTATTTGCCTGCGCTACAGCTGGTTTACCCATCAGCTGAAGCGGCATGAGGCACACTTAGAGCGACATGATGGCACTTGGAGCTCGGCGCCTGGACCTCCGGGGTGCCCCCATGCTGCTGGTAGGAGCTGCCTGCGCAGGCAGGGGGTGCGAGGCAGCGCTGCCTTTCCTTGCAAGCCTCCTGGTTGAAGTAGGAGCAAGCACACACTGACAGACCACGGGGCTCTGTTTGGGCTTGTGCTTTTACTGTTGGCATAACTCAGATTAAGCTGACTGCCAGTTAACAGAAGCCAGTTCCCATCAGGGTAAATACGAGGCACAGGCAGGTACAGTGCAGTGCCCTCTTCCCCCTACCTGCTCCCTAAAGTAAATCATGAAACATGCTTTCTAGGCTGCTCTGTTCTAGACAGTTTCCTGCATCCCATTCTTCAGCCCCACTCTAAGATTAGTGAAATAATTTAAGCAGGACTGAGCAATGTTAAATCACAACCTCTAGCTTAGGGAGATCCTGAAGGAAACCCAATAAGCAGTGGTCAAACTAACTCAGGGCTAACAACGAGAAAACTCAGGAAATGTCTTTTGGCCTAGCAAGCTCCCAGGTTAGTCTATGTGACACGAAGGACAAATATCCTGCAGACTACCACAGGCCCAGATAATTGCCCCCAAATTAGCTAGGCAGCGCTAAGCACTTTGTCACCAGTCTTCTTCTACACAGTGCCCGGTTTCCTGAAGCAAGCGGATTTAGCAGTTCTTTGTGGGTCATCAGTTCTCCTCACGGCGTAACTTGAGCAGTATCATCTCTTCAGATCTCACAATCAACAATGTAAAACAGGTACCACAGTGGCCTACAGATTGAGTCTTGTGATCTCTTGGTTGCCTAAGTGAAGCTTGTGGACAGATAACATAACGACCAAGTAGTGTGTTTTCTCGTACTCGTACTAAATGAAGGTAAAGCTGCAAAACATGCCTCACGGTCTGAGAAGTATCAAATGAATTCCACATAATCCTTCTCTTACGGCATTAAATGACAAGAAAGAATAGTGTTTTCAGTGTCTTTTCTTTTGTTGCCTTCACAAACAATTCTAGTGTATACTGAAGTATGTCTAACACAGGGATATAAGCTCCAGCAGTTTGAAAGTTGAGATTTCAAGATGGAGATCATGAGGGAAAACCCCAGATTTTCTCAAGGCCCTTGATTGGCTCATAAATTTTGCTTTCCATTCACTAAAGCTTTCAGGAGAAAGAAAAAGAGGATAAAGCCTGTAATTGATGGTACAATACCCACAAGCCTCAACAGATGTGATCCCTCGTAATGAAGCATGTGGGCCTAATTTGGCATTACTTACTACCAGGAGGATCTTCTGCAGGGTATCTTTCTAAATCTATGTTTGGTTGGCACCTGTGCCTTGTTGAAACTGGCATAGCACCTTCTGAGTGGGCATAATGCCATTCTAGCAGATGGGCATGAGAGCAGACAGGATGCCAGAGATCTAGTTTTGCATTTGCGACAAACTTAAAGTAGCAGAGGCTGGGGTCTCATCACAGGATGGCTGAGGTAGGATGAAACCTTTGGAGACTGGCCAGTCTAACCTCTGCTCAGAGCAAGATCAGCTACAGCGGACTGCCCAGGGCCACATCCAACCAGGTTTGATTATCTCCAAGGATGCAGACTCCACGGCCTCTTAGAGCTATCTGTTCTGTTTGATCAATCAACCTCACAGTAAAAAAAAAAAGTTTTTTATGTTTGAATGGAATTTCCTGTATTTCTGTTTGTACCCATTGTCTCCTGTCACGTTACTGAGCAGCACTGGAGAGATCCTGTCTCCATCTTGTTACTCCTTTATCAGGTATTTATGCACACTAATAAAGTCCCCCTAAACCTCCCCTGCTCCAAGATGAACAGTCCCAGCTCCCTCAGCCTCTCTTCATATGACAGATGCTCCAAACCCTTAATCACTTTCATGGCCCTTTGCTTCACTCTCTCTGGTAAGTTCATATCTTTCTTGTACAGAAGAGCCACTCTTTTTATTTTAAACCTCTAGCTCCATGGGCAGAATTTTCATGGTATATATGCAGTTGTATCAGCTTCAAGATAACTTCATTGAGTTAATCAGAGTGATGCAGGATGTGGGCCCAGTGCCTCAGTCCTCATTCTCATATATTACTGCTCAATTGCATGAATACTTGAAGAGAGAGAGATTTTACTCTGTTTTCCTTGTACAAGTGATTGCTTTGGTAGGAGTGCAAGCACCTTCAGAAGCAAAGAGAAGATCACTGGAGCTCCCTAAGCGGTGCCCACTGGAGTCCCTAACTTCACAACTGTAGCCCATAACTACAAGCCCAAACTTTTATTTTTATTTTGTTGTTGTTCTTTTCTTAAACTAGTCCTCGGTGCAAAGAATGCTCCTCTGACTGAAAGTCATCAGCTGAAAGAGGAAATAATTCATCGTGGATGACAAAATGGTTTACAAATGTTATTCTAATAAAACATGGCACCAAACTCACAAATTGCTGAAACTGCAGAGATTGAAGTGACCCTGTATTATGAAGCGTATGCATAGTGATTTGCATGATATTCATTGTGTTAAGGTTGAAAACATCATTAACTTCTTTGCTCTAAACCTAACAGACCAATTTATTCTAACTGGCACTAATAAAATGTATCATTAGCAAACAGGGGTCAGTGGAAACCACAGCACATAGAATATGCAGAAAAATAACAGAGTTCAAGAAAAAAAAAGATTAAATCTACTTCAAGCTGGAACTGCACAAGTGGCTCATCAGAACGTTATTCTAACAAATGTAATCTATGATATACCAAAAGTGTAGTCATCTATTATGCTCAGTATTAAAGCAAAATAGTACTTAAGTGATGCAGAACAAAATTATATTAGCTTCTTGGATCATCTTTAATGATACCAAATTTAAAGTATGATATTTATGTGCTCATCTTCTTGTCTTCTAAAAATATTCTTACACCAATTAAATTTGCAAATTTTAAATCTGTATTTTGATTTGCTAGATTTTTTGTATTCAAGACTCCAATTACTACCACTTATTTTCAGCATGTTAATCTATTTCTGATGCCTTTGCCTTTATGTCTTTAGTTCTTTGTTTTAGAATTGACCTGAAATGTTGATAATTCCAGGAAGATTGAGGCTGCAAGGCATTTTGTTATGGTAAAGCCTTGGTTTTCTCTGTTGGATTCAACTCTTTCAGTGGTTTTTAAACCTCTCGTTGTGCCATAAGGAAAAATATGACCCACTCACCAATTAAAACACACACCAAAAATCACAAAAACTTACACGGAGATAAAGTCAAAAGACAAAATAAATATTGAGTTGAATATTCTGCAAGAAGTCATTGGACAGCTTGTCAGCCAAACTTAGGATTGTTTCATCGCAAGACACAGCATTATATCTTCCTCTAGACTGCTATGAACACCCCTACTCATCCTCCTATTTAACTTTAATTTTTGTGTTGTAAAGACACAAATTTTATAAGGTGCTGTGATTTCTAGCCACATAGAAAACTATTTGCTATAAAGAACCCTAAACTGTCTCCAAGGATATCATCATCACCACTGCTTTTATCAAGTGAAGATTTTTGTGCACATTATCTGGGAAGAAATAAAGTTCTCATAGACAGTATATTGAATAAATAAACTTTCACCAAAATCAAGGACTTGAAGTGAGCCAGGTTTTCCTCTACAGGTGCAGTAGTAAAAAGCTAGATGCTGTTTTTCTCTCTGTCTATCTCAGAAGTATTTACTCCACTCGCACTTTAGTGAACTTCCTGTGTATTAATATTTACTACTGAACACAGTCCTTAAGAAGATTTGGTTTAAATACCCAACAACATGAGATTGCATTTCACACTCATGAGGGGAAAAAATATAATGGAAAACAGAATACATAAGAGATACAATGCATAAGTGGTCTACAAAATGCACTATAAAACCAGAGAGACAGTGGAATTTTGAAAATAGCAGATCTCCATTAGGGTAATCAATTTAAACTCAGTGATAATTGTATAAAATATGGTAATGTTAGTCTCTAACCATGTGTTTTAAGCACCCTTTTGAATGCTATGAAATGGACAGAAAGTCAGTGAATTAAATCTACTGTGAGAAAAATGTCTGCTCTTACAATACTTGGCAAAAATCAGGTACTGGATGAAAGCATGTTAGACTTCAGTTCAGCATGGATAAGGCAGAGGTAATGCTGGTTGGCAGATGAAAGTGTTTTGAAGAATTGGCAAGGTCTAAGAGTACTCCCTTGGCTGAGAGCATCTGCTAACCCATGGTGAAAGCACTTTACAATAAAAACTCAGGGTTTCACTCTTCCTTACCCCTGGGGCTTCAGGTAGCAAAAAGAATCAATCAAGCACTGCTATATATTTTTTTCAATCAACAGATTCTCTCTTTTCCCCTCAAATTCAGCCTCTGTCCAGTTTATCTGATGCTCTTTTTGCTTCAAACTGGACCTCTAACTCTTGACTGTGGTTTAGTCCCACTGACAGGCTTTGGCAAGAGCAGGCCAGTGCTGCTTCCTGGGCGTGAGACAACCTGCTGAACACCACGCTACACCTGCGTTCCCTCCTGCCCACCCCTGCAAAGCAACATTTGCACCAGTGTTCACAACCACCAAATGAAAAGCAGCAGGAATGCAATAAAGCAGCTGTTTAGCTTCGGATCCCTTTGTTGCAAACACCGCTTGCAGTTTATACCCAAACACACACACTCCTGCTGTGGGAGGCTCTGGTGCCTGGGGGAGCCCCCTTCCCTTCTCTACAGTCTCCCAAATGCTGTTGTTCCCTCCTCAGCCTCCCTCTTGCTGTCCCATGGGTCTGCTGCTTCCCTTTTCTGAGAAGGTCTTAGATGTGTATGCCTAAGATTTGGTCAGGTCCATACATTTGAGGAGAAAGTGCTCCCCTTCACCCACTTCCACTGGGCCCCTCGCACTTGCAACACACAATGCAGACTGCAGAGTACACCACATCATAGCAGGCAGTTAATATTATATAAATATATATATATTAGGTGAAGTATGCATGCCTCAAATAATTTTGACCTAGATAGAAACTGCTTTTATTAAATTGCCACATCTATTACCAAGGAGAAAGAGTCAAGTAGGCTATAGTATTCCATGGGTTTCTTTTACAAGCTTCGCTCTTAAATGGGAACTTCTGAAACATTGTTCTCTCTCATCAAAGAAGATGAGAAAGAATAGGATTTAAGTGAAGAAAAGGATTGCATTGAATAGGGAAGATATAATTACACATTTTCTATGACACATGCTGGAAAATGTAATATTGGATAGTGCAAGTAACCTCAAATTTTTCATTGTATTTTAATAGAGAGCTCTCTTAAGATTTTAATATTATATACAGTATATAGTTATATGTATAGGCACTTCTTTCACATAAAAAGGATTGAAAGGGAATCAAACAAGAATAAACTCTTCCCCCCTAACCACTAAGGAAGCATGATAAAGAAGGACAATATCAGATTAGCTACAAATTTTCCATCTCATTGTTTCCTGAAAAATAAAATTTTATAATGAACATACTCCATACAAGCTGTGCAGAGCAAGCATCTCTTCCAAAAATGCACAGAGCAGTAGTAAAAATCAAGCATGGACTCAACGACATCTGTTGTGGCATTGTTATCAAATGCCATCTTTTTTACACAAATCTATAACAGTCACCAGTTTTTGTGTGGAAATATTAGTTTGTCTGCAGCATCTAAAAGTTGGCACACAAGGACCAACAGATGCTTTGGTTTTACCTCATCTTCAACTTACTTGGCTTCTCATTATACTAGCTACAGCTCGGCAAATTATTCCTCTGCTTTGGAAAGGCGACAAAATGCCATCTGTCTCTGCATGGTTATCAAAACTAATACTGTAACGTGAAAAAACTATGATCTGAAATTGTACCTGGCAACTACATGGTGAGGTCGAGAATCCTGGTAGATTACTCATACACACAACCTTGGTTAGTGGACACCTACCTATCCCATTGTGCTCTCAGCCGAAGGAAGAGCGAGTCCCTGACCTTTCTTGCGTGTAACTGTTTCTTGTGCCATTGCTATTGACTGACACTAATTATGGCTTAGAATGCAAAATGATGTAGTTTCTCACCAACTGAGACTCCAAGGTCACTATGATTAGAGTATGAGTAGCTTTTGTTTTTTTCTTATAAAAATGGGAGGCTGAATGCATGGAGGAAAGAGGTGGAAAGGTCAAGGAAAAAGAAAGAGCAAGACTACATCAGGGTAGTTCAGCATGTAATCGGGTTGGTCCAACAGCTACAGGATTCATCACTAGGGCTTTAGGGAAAAGAAAACATGAACAAGCTGTCATTAGATAAAACAGAAAAGAACAAAAAGGTATGGAAAGGCCTGACAGTGCTACCTTTACTCTAACAGAGAAGAAGTAGGCATCCTCACAGTACCTGTTCCTTTCTAAATACCACGGAAATTTCCTCACCAACTAGTGAAGTGCAGCATGGAATAAATATTTCACACAGATTCAGGTAACATAGCTGGGTTTGCTCTACTGCAGAAGTACTTAAATGTCCAAGTCCTGAGCTAGATCTCACCAAATACATTTTAGAGATAAATCTGAGATGAAGATTCTTTGGAACAGCAATGGAGAGACAGTCAAAGTCCAAGTTGGTAGACACTGCCTTCTCTTTCACGGAGCTTCAGAAATGCAGTGCTGTTAAAGTGAGACAGTACAATGTAGTAGTTCTCATCTATGGCCTAAGCATCCCCTGCTGCTTGTGGTCAGAAATAGGATAAAAGTTAAGCTGGCCTTTGGCCTGAAGCAAAACCATTTTGTTCTTACGGTTTGTTGCAAAACAGAGAAGTGTAGCAAAAACAAGCCATACATCTTTAATCAGCAAAGTGAATACTGGATCCTGTAATACTCCTCTAGTGCTTCAGGAGTAACAGGACTACTCTGAGATACTCTCTGGATAAGAAACCATCTCTCAGCCAATCTTATCATGGAACTGAACAATTAAGCCAGTATTGCACAGGTAGACAACACTAATTTTTATTCATGGTACAAACACTACAGAAAGAGCATCATTCCTTCTACCATCTGAGATACACTCAACTGAGGATTAATTCTTTCTGAAATTGCAAAAGCTTAGTAATATTTAATATGAGAAAGGCTACTCCAAAGCTCCTCTCCTCATGGGTTTTCAGTGCTGAAGTTACTCCTGCTTGCACTGAGATATGAATGATAATGAAGTTCCCTGTTGATACAAATGTGAGTTTATTTAAAGCTATCGAATGTGGGAAGATATTAAAATGAGAAAACATGCTTTGGATAAATGGCTTTTATTCTTCCGGTGGAAAGACATTCTTAATTTTACTTAACACAAAATCTACACATACTCCGAAGTTTCTACAGTTTTCCTTTATTATTTCCATTTGGCCTGATTATTTTCTAATTTCTGAAGAAAACTGAAGTGTAAAATAGTTACTATTTTCCATGCAGTTCTGGAAACAGTTACTAGATGTTCCTTATAGGCATTCATTGTCTATGCTCTAGTGAGCAGTCCTATGGCATTTGCCTTGAGAGTGATGTTACTTTAATTTGTGCTCTACTACCCCTTTGAACTGGCACCATAATACAGGACTAAGAAATCACTATATCCCACTGCAATCCCTTTCTGCAGAAGAGGCAGTGTGCACTGCCTATCAGTTACATTCACACCTCATCTAAATGAGTAGAAAAGAACAGAAAGAGGGAGAAAGCTCAGAGCTTCCTCTCTTCCTTCAAGGCTCCCTTTCTTCCTTCCACACAGCATTCTCCCTTGTGTTCTTGGCTACACTGTATTATCATGAGCTCCTTGGGAAAAGACCTCTTCTCCCTATCTACAAAGAAATCGTTAAAAAACAGTAATGTCTTGGCTTCACTGTGTAGTTGGTTTCTCCTTGTATGTTCTTGCTCCCAGCAGTGTTAAGTCCATGTGTAGCTCTTATTCACAGGAAATCCTTTTAGTCTTACAATGAGGTCTTTGTAGAGAGTCTTTGGTGTTATTCTTCTGTATTTGCAAGGACTCTTGAATAGCAGGCTGTCTGGGACACGGTATCTAGGGGAATAACTAATATAGGCTAAACGTAAACTAATTTTGGGGAACAAAAGCAGCCTTCAAGCTATATGCAAAGTTACTACAGGCTGTTTTTTCAATGAGAGTGAGTGGTAGTGACAATTCTTTTGCACTTAATGAGCCAGAGTAGCAGAGATTAAAGAAACCCTCTAAATTATTTGGCTGTTGAAAAAAATCCAATTTAAATCTTGTGGAAAGTAAGAGCTTTGGTTCAGCTGTAGAATCAGGGTGCATAAGCAAGGAAAATAAGCAGTCTGTTAGATCCAGTCCCTAAACTGGTAACTGTTTATTACATAAAAGCCAAGCACAGATAATAAGAAAAAGAATATGCTAAGAATAAGAAAAAAAAAAAAGAAGAAAGAAAGAAACCCTTGGGAGACCAAGAGGATTGCTTAATGTTACCAACTATTCCATGCAAAACAGTACCCATTCTAGAGAAATTGATATGCCTTCCTCTTATACTCCTTCAGGCCAGGACCCGTGAGAATGCATGAGTCCACAGTGAAGCCAGCATGGCAGCACATTACACAGAACTATAGCAGAAGCCATTTCTGCTCACCAGTGCTGCTCAGAAGTGCCCATCATTATTTTTCAAGTACCTAAGAGATACTCTGTGAGGACTTGGGAAAAAGAGAATGCATTGCAAGGGACTGAAACCAACAGAGCAGCAATGGAAGAGCAATTAAAAGATTTACAGTATGGAGAACTTCAGTCAAGTATGTTCAGTATTTTTCATCTTGGAAAGTCCCACTACTGCACCGGCCAGGAAAATTTTTTCATTTCTTGTTTTGTTCACAGGTAAAAAGCCATAACTTGGCAGTGCTCCACTGCAAACAATAAACACCAGTAGAACTTTGCCAATTACCACAGTGGTTGTACATCTTGGAGTCTTATCCTTTCCTCTTTACTTTGGCTGCCAGTCTTTGCAGTCTGAAGCTATTTGGGCCAAGGATTATCTGCTTCTTTGATGACCATATATGTCACCTCAGTAAAAAAGGAATGCAAAGCTGTGTGTATGAATAAACATTGACTTTTTGCCTTCTTGAAAAATATGATTCCCTAAATGACAGTTTTAAAAAATGAAAATGCACAAGTTCCTCTCAACAAAACAATGAAAAAAACATACACACATACATCTTCACAAACAGCACTGTACTGTTTATCAGAACTAACAAAGGCAGACTTCACATGGATTTATCATCCTTAGACAGATGACATCTCATCAAGGAATGGGCCATTAACATCTCTCCTTTCTGGAAATTGTGACAGTGAAACTCAGAATCCTTATCTGCTTTAAGTGGAATAATCGTCATGGTCTCCCTCGTTATGTACTTTCATGAAACTTGTAACTATACCTCATGGTGGTTTCCGTGTTTCTATGCTATTTCATTAGGATAATCAACACACCCAGGTAATAGGAGGAGGATGGAAGGAGGGCTTTAGGACATGGTCACATCAATCACCCAATTTCTGAAAGAAATAAGACCTAAAAAAAAAAAGTGCTAATAATAACAACAAAAAATGGCTCAGGCTACAAATTATGGAGTTTTCCAAGAAAACTAAGCTCATCTAATGTTTAGATGAGTCCACAACACCCTTTAGTCCATTATTAAATACAAATTTTTGGAGCAGATTGCTGTATTCAGTCCTCAGAAGGTAAGTCTGGTAACTGTAACATTCTCATTAGGCTACTGGGATTCTCTCTTCCTTTTATCTTATTTGTTTGGCTCTACAAATACTGAAGAAAAGACATGATGAATCAATGAGTGATTCAGATTTTGCCTTCAGTGTTATCATCAGGCATTTATCTACTTTTTGTCTCTGGAGTTTTCTATCCTACAGTATATTTATTGTAGTGCTTCTGAGTGTTTTTTTTCTTTTTCTTTCACTACCCTCCCCCAATACTCTATTGATTTGCTCATTTTTACAAATAAGTATAGCAATAAATAAAATTACAAAAGCTCAGGACAGAATCATAGCTAAATAAATACACTCATCAAGAATAAAAAATTATTGGCTAGACTGGGGAAGTTGTAGCTCCCTCATGTACATTCTTTATGATGAAGTGAAAATGCAATTAGTAAAGCAGAAAAATCTTGGAGTCCAGCTTCTATTTCCTATCTTGCTACTGATGTGTTGTGGTCACAAGTGGTGTATTTTAAAGTAACTGGGTAGTACTACTTAAGATGAAGGTGAGAGGTGTTTAACTCCTCTAGCACCACTATTTGACAAGAGGTCATCACATCACCATTCTGTCACCGTCACAACTTCATTCAAGATCAATGTATTAACACCAGTCTCTCAGATTGGCAGATAAATGTATAAATTGAGTGTTAGTAAGTTGATTTTTAATTTCTTGAATTGAAAGACCTCATCATACAGTGCTTATGGGATTAATGAATCACTACTCTTCTGAATATTCATTGTAGTTTAGGATACTAAGTTCTTGTTTCAAAGTATCATGGAATTATTTTGTGACCTTAAGCACTTAAAAGATCACTGAACTCTGATCAAATGTGATGGTAGGACTACTACACAAGGCAAGAGAAGAGCCAGTTGGGTACCTCCTACTGCTAGGTTTCTGATTTATACAGATAGATTTCTATTAGCACAAATAGTCTTATGATACTTGAAAAAAATAAGTTGGGTACCATATATGTAATAAACGGTTTCTGAGAACAACTGCTTAAATCTACTTCATAGTTGGTTAAGGTGCTGCATGTTTTTAAAAACTTCTAAACATATTTAGATATATCTTGAATATCTTTAAAAAATAATTTCACTAAGTCTGAAAAACTTTACTAAAGTATTTACTAGCGCATTACCTGTTGCATAGATAGTCTCTCCACAGAGGTTAAGAAAACAGAATAGAACAGTGACGGCACCTTAACCTTCCTAGCACCTTTGATGCACGCTTTGCTATGATGTGACCTGGTTCAGCGTTACAGTGGTGTCACTTCGGTGTCCGGGCCACCTCTTCCTGTGGCATGGAAGCCACAACTGCCCCAACTGTTGCCCCAAGTACCGCCCCTACTGCCCCAACCACTGCCCGGCGAGGGAGCGGCGCGCCCGCCGCGGGGCCCCCCTTCAGCACCTCGGCCAGCGCCCGCAGGGCGCTCCGGGCAGGCGGCCGCGTGCACGCGCAGGACGCTCGGGTGCGCGCCTGAGGGTGGCCACGGCCCCCTGGGGCTGCATCCTGTCCCTTTGTCCCCTCCACCTTGCCCCCAGTTTCTTTGCAAGAGGAGCAAGTAGGAGAGGGAGAAGCCCGCGTCATAGTTTTGTCTTGCTCCTGTACGTCTGCGCAGCTGCCTTCAGCTTTGGCCTCGCTCAGAAAACACATTTTTCATTCCTGTCATGAGACACATTTGAAAAACTAAAATACCAAGCAACACCGGTGATAAATGAACAACAAAGAGAAAGAAACATCAGGGAGACAGAACTGAAGGAAAACATAAAATGGAAGTTGATACTCGTTTTTTTGCTCCTCACTCTGGCAGAAGGGCCACAACGTGATTTTTCTTGTGCCTTTTTTTAAAGGGAGCAACAGTAGGGCATGGGGACAAACCACAAGACAGCTGGAGGGAAAGTACAGCAGTATTTCACAGCAAGATGCACTCACTGAAAAAAATAAAATAAAAAAGAAATCTATAATCTCAGTTGAAAACAGGGTAGAGTCTGTGGTTGAGAAATTAACCGTGCTGGACAGCAGGGCCAGTAAATGAAAGCTCCATCTGGATCAGGCTGACACTAAAATAAGCTGCAAAAAAGTCTGGCAGGCTGACTAAGCTAATCAAAACTCCCAACAACAACAACAACAAAATCTGAGAAAAAACAAAATTGAAGAATTAGAAAACTTGATGAATGAATGAGGGATGTGTTGGTGGATTGCATCCCCAAGGTAATAAGCAGTCCAGGAACTGCATAAATGGGGGAAGTATTCATTGTGTGTAAAACTACATAAAATGGAAAGGTTGATAGAATTCCAAAGGAGATTAATATTGCAGAAGTCACTCATGCAAAACTGTGTGGGGTATGAACAAGATCATAAGTGACCTCATCTCGCATCAGAAAAGCTGCCTCTGGCATAGGAAATGAAGGAACTGTTTCTGAGCACAGGCCTCATTTGTTTTTGATATATCTTAATTAGATGGACAAAGCATGCGAACTTCATAGTATGTTGAAATGAGGATAACTACATTCATATCTACACCTCAAAGTTATCAGACTTAATATTTACTACTATATAAAGTACATTTAAGTTTACTGCATCTGACTAGAAATATTACCACTACTAGAGAAATCACTTGTAGAGTCTGTAGAGCAAATGTCACTAAGTCTACACATAGAGAAATTTTACCTCTTTGTGATTGTTCAGTTGCCAAGGAGGAACTGAACTTTACATAACTAATTTTTAAATTCTGCTTTTCAATTCAGTGGGGACTTTCATTTGTTTGACAGATGTTTGTCTTTGCAAAGATAGCCCAGAGTATGTCATGGAAACTTGCCACTCAATATCAAGAATTTCTAGGAGGTCTCAGAAAAGAGCAGTCAAAAAGTTAAGACTTAAGGGACATTTGGAATGAGAAAAAAAAAAGGAAAAAAGAGAAAAATCCCACCTAAATTTGATTAAAGCTTTCAGCAAAGACTATTCAGTACAGTTTTGCCTTGAAGGTGGAATATGAAATTCTAAACTTGAATCAGTGATAGAGGGTAAGTTGAAATAAACTTCATTAATTGGAAAAAATTGAAAAGATCACCATGAAGCAGACCATATCATTTTGGCCTAATCCTGGTTTCATGGAAAGCAATGGTGTTCCTAAGCTGCCTCAGCCCTCAAAAGAAAAAATGTTTTATAAATAAGGAGGGTCACAAGATGTACTGACATGCCAGAACAGATTACAACCAAAGATAAGTTTCAACCACACATTCCTTCCCTATACGGGGTACTAAATTGTACCCAACACAGTGGTAGTTGAGAACTGATAAAACACAAGGTCCCTTTCCACAGGAAGAACACTTTCAAATCAGTGAGAGTAAAACACGGTCAAGTGATGTACGAATAATACCCAGTTTGCTTCTCTGTATTACTGTAGGAATCTTTTCCAATTTACTTGAACGTGTACCTGGGACAAAACTGATGCACTAGGATGGAGAGAAATCTCTGGATTTTCAGTAGCTTGAGGGCATGTGGTGCACAGCAGAATTTGGACTTTTCCTTAACATCAACAGAAATCATCACAGTGGAGGTACTCACTCATATTTGACATTTAGTCCAACATATACAATAGCAAACAAAGAACCAGTAAATTAGTAACTTTCATATAGGTAGCTCTCTACATTATCTGGGTCCCTGACATTTTTTCTATTATGAGTAAACTTGCAGGATGAACTCAAGGCAAAAAAGCCCATCTATCTTCTCTCCCTGGACACCCATAAATATAAAGGTATCCCCTCCTGTGTTCTGTATTCACTATTATTAAATTATCTATTTCTTAGGGAGTAGTTTCTTATTTTCATCTATAAGAAGCCATATAGGCTCTATTGAGCATTAAATAACAAACCTATATTAGGAATAGAAACAGCAGGTTTTCTGGCAAGATGACTCCTGATGTGAAGACAGGACTGGGAGATAAAAGTCAGAGCTCGTCACCTCTGTGCCACTACTTCCCTTGTAATCTTCACCAAATCCATTAATCTCCCTGGATTCCCAGTTTCCTTTTTCGCACAAAGCTTTCTTGCCTCTGGGGGACATTGAGAAGACAAATTCATTAATCTCTGTAAAATGCTGAGAGGTCTGCTCACCACGAGTTTCAGGCAAATATCGTCATGAGACTAGATCAGCTAGAAGAGAAAGAGCAAAATTATTTTGCTTGGATCCTACCTAAGGGTTTTGAATTAGCAGGACTGATGGAATTACGTTGGGCTGCAGGACAAACATCTCTGGTGGTACTGGGAAAGCTGCAGGAAAATACTTGCTGAAGCAACACAGAAAGAGTTAAGAATCTGATGGAAAACTCCCTACAGTTTTGAACTTAATGTGCAGTGACAATGCAGAAACCCATCCGGATGTAAAGCTGCAAGAAATACAAGCCATCAAGAAGGAAGGTATTCATGCTTTTCGTGAGTTAGAAGCTATTGTATCCAGCATTTGTCATGATATCTTAGATAACACAATTGTTCTCCAAAGTGCTCTGCACAGAGCACATGGAAGGAAGAAGCTTTAAAATGCAGGCTTTGGTGGGAAGAGTTCATGGTCAACATGAACATTCTTTGCATTTCAAAAGGAGACAGTTTCAATAATTTGAATTAATTCTCCAAACTGGTAACAGGTACGGGAACAGCCCAGATAGTACTTACGTCCAGGAAGGTAATCAGAGCTTTCATCCTTCATGTTTTTAAATCTGGGGTGCTGGTCTGAGCCTTGCAAATAGGAGATGTGTGTGTAGCCATATACTGGGTCTGCTACACAGAGCCACCTCCAGCAGCAGCTTGGCAGGGTCAGCCGTAGTTCCACCATAAAAGAGCTAGGACTTGCAATGGATGAATGAAGAACCAAAGTAAATTAATAAAAACAGCATGGGGTTGGCTGCCTGTCAAGTCAAGAACAGCAGGGGCAAGGAGGAGGAATTAGAAGTATTTCAGTTTGTCTACAAACTTTTCAGGGCAGTTAATTTTGTATTTGTTGAGGGGACAAAAAGGACCATTTGTTCTTTCTTTCCTTCCTTGCTTGCTTGCTTCCAGAATGCAGCTGTTTGTGTGAAAGCAGAAGGAGCCTTCGCAGACCCAGCAAAACATGTTCTTGTAGAACTGAAAAAGATAGAAGTGTCCAAATCCATGAAACCAAGAGTTCAGATGACATTGTAGGAAATGAAAAAGACTGTATTTAAGTGGTATTTATGGCAGGGTGATGAACTGATTGTAAGGCAAGCTCACAAGATAGTTCTGCCAGGCACACCTCTGGACTTGAGTAAGTCATTCAGTCAGCATTGCCCTCACCTATATGAGGTGAATCATCCTTCAGTGTCACATAGACACAGTAAACTACCTGTTGATACCTGACATGCTCTGACACTGTATAATATGCTCATTACCATAACCTTTAAACAAATATGTTATTAAACATGTTTTAAAATAACGCAATTTAGAGGGTGGAATTACCAAGTAAATAAGGTAGGAAAGCTATGTCAAAATCACAATGAGCAACACACACTGCATATTCCTTGAGGCTGCTTATGTTTTAAATGCTTCCTTTTAGAGAGCTGCTCAGTACTTTCTACCGAACACGACAGCATCCGCTGGTGATTGACACTCAGTCATTACACAGTGCAGTTTTGTCAGCAGGAACTCAATGAAAAAGTGAAGCCGAACACCTTTGGATAAGTGTGCACTCCTGAAAATGGCCATAATTTACTCAAGCCTCTTCCATTGATACTGATACGAGTAACATTTTAAGATCGGCCTGTAAAAAAAAATGTAATTTTCTGTTTTTTTTAGAAAAAAAAACTTGTTTCTTTCCCTAGTGCTTTTGTGGGAAGAGGAAGCCCCAGGTATCTGACTGCAAGCTCTCAGTCACCCAATGACTCTGACCTACAGAGTATAATACAGAGCAATCACACCTCCATGGGGTAGCTATTCAGAGACACTCGAGCCTATACAGGTGAACTGGGTTTCTACCCCCACCCCCTCCCCTTTTTCCTTCTCTGGATTCCTCAGTCTGGGCCAGACTCTTTTTTTCCCCTCCTCAAAGGTACAATCATTACTCCAGTCTGAGCTGGGAAAGGAAGGCTACTTCAAGGTCACTGTGTAAAATCCCTAATGCTTTTCAGTGAAAGGGAAGGGAAAAGAGGCCATAAGTGGCTTCCTGTTTCTATTCATTGCTTAGGGAAGCTCTTTAGGAAGGAAGGAGAAAGTATGCACGGGGGAAGGCCGTATGGCTAGAGGAAGGGGGAAGGGCCATTCACAAAAGGGCAGTCCATAAAGATAATGTCCCACAAAGCGGAAAAACTTATTGGCATGCTAATAGATGAGTTGGAGAGACATGAAGGGAAGGACACAATTCCCTAGGGACAAGCAGTTCCCTTGTGGCCAATGGGCTGTGAAAGGGGTTGGCGATCTTTGACAAGGACAAATACCACAGAAGGGAAGTTGGGGCACCGCCACAATAAATGCAGCATGTTTCTTCCGGGATTTTCTCCATGCTGCTGGAGGAGCTGCAAGTAGCAGCTGCCCTTCAGCTCAGCCCTGACGTTATCCCTCGAGCTAGCTTCTGCTAGCACTTCAATGGTGCAAGCAGAAGCACTTCTGCTAGTGCTTCTGCTTGCACCATTCAGGTGGGTGCACAGGGGGAAAAGGAGCTGCTGCCACAGATGAAACTTGGTACCTGCTTCCCTTCCTTCCTCTTTTATGTAAGTGATCTGCAAATGAGATGCTGACGCCAAAGGAGTAAGGGCAGCAGAAGAGTTAGCTGAGTTTAGCCACGAGGTACAAAATGTGGTAGTGGACTTGGTTCTAAAGCCCATGCTACGAGACATCTCCAAAGCTGGGCTTCTGTTGCCCAGTGCTTTGAACTGGGATTCCTACCATTAACCTTGGTGTAACATGCACAATTTATATTTTGTATTTAAAATTGTGTTTGGCACAGCTTTATGTTGTTTTACAAGTGAGGAAATATCATTCGTCCTTAACTGAAGGCTGGATTAAGATGCATATATGCAAGGGTGAAGCTAAGTTACTCCATACTATTCTTGTTAGCTGAGTATTTTGTAACACTGTTTTCCCTAGGTTTAGGGCTTTGTGTTTTCTTTGACTATGCGATCACAGGACAGGCAAGCGAAGTGTCATATTTTTTCTTTTTATATTGTTTACCAACTACAGGCTTGCAATAGAGCCTTTATATATCATCTTTCAAAACACATTTTGAGTACTGTTGCTGTTGAAATATTAGGTTTCAATACCTATTCACATACAGTCACTCACAATGACACTCTTGTTCTAGGTACCCTACTAGCACAGAATAAAAGGCAATCTTTATCTCCAAGAATTATAATCTACAGATTACACATCAAATTTATGCAAATCTTTTCAAACAGGTATTCTCATTTTATTGTTGGAGAATTTAGATATAATCTTTGTTCCTCAAGTGAGATTCTTACAGGTGTCTAGAGCATAGCAGTGCCATTACAAGGGAACTGTGGTAAAAGAATACACTGATATTTTTTAAAATGTAAATATTCCTGCTGAGCCATAGAAAATGCAGATTATTTTTGTCACGGAGAGAATAAGAGTGATTAATAATGCAGGCATTCTTGAACTTTCATTTCCTCTCGAGTATTGCAATATTTGCTTTCTGATTCTACAGTATTCCTACATTACGCTACAGTGACAAACCTCTCATCTTTAATTATCAATTCCCCCACAAAACCAGAGAGGTAAAACACATCCGAGCCAAGAACCGGAATCTAACACACCCCCCAGCTGCCCTATTGCACCGTATTTCGGGGAGTCCATGGAGAGATTGCAACACAAGAGCGCTAAAAAAAGACAACCCTGGAACCTGAGATAAGGAAGCACTGAGAAAAACAGCAGCCACAAGTTCTCATGGATGAGGCTTGGCTGACGCTAGAGCAAGAAATACATGAAAGAAACAAGTGAGCCGCACCCATGAAGTGACAGCTTCTGTTCAGTGATAAAGACCCAGATAGGCTCTTGCAAGCTGGGTCTCTGCCTTGGCTATTTAATCATTCAAATAGGAAAGCCTACTAATAAATAAACAAGAAGTCTGGAATCCAAAGTACTTGCAATTATCCATTTAATCCTCTGTATAGATTAAAAAAAAAAAAAAAAAAAGCATACCAAGCATAGACTGTAAGGAAAGTTTAAACTGTGATAAAACCAGTTTCTAAAATGGTAATAAGCACATTAGTGCAAGACTACGGATAAAATGTGTAAGATTTTCAGTCTTGGTATCTCTGCCCCACCACTGCTTTTGACAGTAGGGTAAAAAGGTCTTGCTAACTTAAATTTGTATTTGCATATGTATCAACTGAATACAGGAAAAAATTATCAAGCACAGGACATCCTTGGTGCACAAGAACAAAGTACAAAATGATGGTAGAGGCAAACCACAAATTTTGATTCAGAGTATAACATATCAGCCTGAAACTAAAACCTTGTTAGTTCCCCAAACACCCATGTTTTCTATCATTAGAACAATGCTCCCTTAGCACTTCACATCACTGTCTCCATAAAATAAGCAGTTTGCCAATTGTTTTTCCTAAAAGGATAGACAAAAAGGTTTTTTCTTAATAAAGGAAAAAATTAAAAAATACAATTCAACATGGCTATGATCTACAGTATACCTCTAACTGGTGCATTAGGGACAACTGCAGCATAAATCAAATTGTCATTTTGCTTTGATTATCCATCTCAACATCACCAAGTATGTAAATTAGAGACCCAGATCTCCCTTTACCCCACCAGAGTGCTGTAAAGACAACCATGCACTAGTGCTTGGCACGCCAGGCACACATTCCACAGCTTTTAGGACTGATTCTATTTTAACGACGTTGTCGTTATCAGTAAGTTTATACACTTAGAAAGAAAGATTCCTGTAGACCCAAAGTGCTCTGTTGATGCCTAGGGAAGTTGAAAGAAAGTTTAACTTTGTTGGAGAGGTCTTAAAAGATTTCTCAGTGATGAAAGCACTTGACTTGGATTAGACATTCAGAGGGATGGGTCACACATTTATTTGTTCATACACTAATGAATACATACAGCACACACCTACTCTCTTTCATCTTCCTTTCTCTCGAGATGCCTGTTGATTCAGCTCTGTTCCTACATGTTTTCTTTTGCTCAAACCACCTGACCATCTCTATATAAACCTCTCAGCTATGCATTTATTTATGTTTCGAACCTGCATTAAGTATATGGAAGTAAATCTCAGCTGTGCTTCAGCTTCACTTGATACCTGTTCTGTGCAGGGAAGAGACAAATTAAGCAGAGCCCAGAAGTTCCTTGTCCACAGTTTCATCACAGAGAGCAGAAGAGTTCTTGCTCAACTGGGAGAGGATGACAGAGCATCCTGGCACAGGGAACAACATAGATGTCCAGCCACACAGCTAAAAAGAGAAGCGCACAGGAGGTGAGGTGCAGTCATAAGAGAGCAGGAGTTTGACAAAAAATAAATCTGTCTAGATTCACCTCCATGCACCAAGCCTAACTGTACTGCATAAAGGTATTTATCTTCTCATATGGCTGGGTAAGCTCCTCTTACCTCAAGAAGAATTAAATTCTGGAGTTAAAGGTTTTGGAGATTTACCCTTAACAGTCTCATCTGTTTGCTGGATCATACAGCAAAATAAGAGCCCTCCAGCATGCAAAGGACAGGACTGGTTAGGGCAGAATTAAAAAAAAAAAAAAAAAAAAAAAAAAACACAAAAAAACCCACCACTGATTATGTTCTAGGGTGAAACAAAAAACAAAGGAAACAAAAAAACAAAACTGCATTTGAAAGCAAGCCCTTCAAGTACAAAAAGATTAGTGTAATTAGAAGACATGGTAAGAAAAATGATGAAAACTGCAAGATGGACAGAATTGTAATGATGACATGATTTAGTATGTAGATTAATGCGTTCTGAACAGGACAGAATTGAAAGTCAATACTTTAGTTTATTGATTTTGGCGATGTTTTATATTTCTTATGTCTTTCAACAGTATGAATGAAACACTATGAAGTTACCGATGAAAAGCAGGCTTTATGTTTGTAATCTGAAGATTAATAAAAAATAATTTAAGAAAACTGAAATGAAAGCAACAATATGGTACTATACTCACTGTTCATCAAGGCAATTTTCAAGCTTAGAAACAAGGGAAAAGCCATGAACTATAAATACTATTTACAATAGATCTGTTTCTAAACAAGGTAAGGGAAAGATAGAAACATCATGTCCAGTAGTCACACCTCTAAAGGTTAAACTAAAGAACACTACCATGTTTTCTTTATTTTTAGGCTATATTCAGAAGTTTCAAATCATTTGTCTCTAAAGACTCAACTGACAAAAATAAGCTACTTTTACAAGTATGTATGATGTCTGCTTAAAAATTAATTGGTTTAATTCTGCACTATGAATTGCATTTATGGCTCAACCATAACACTTTCTCATGCAAAGCCCAATATAATTCTAATCTCAGAGTGCTCTCTACTGGTAAAAATTATGTTTAAACTCATTAAATATATGCAATGCCAGAGCATGTAAAGAACTGCATTTGGCGTATATCCTATCTTCATATCAGTGCAGGAGTAAGTGGTTTAAGAAGGCAACATGAATTTGAAATAAAGAGTAAATGCAAATGCTTAAGCCAAAAAATGATTTCACTTTATATTGACCCATCATGGTCCTATTCCTGCTCCCAGGGAATTTAATACCAAAACATGCAGCTGTCCCAAATCATTTGATAGAGGGCTGGTCTTTTGGACATAAATAATTACTTCTGCACTCATCCAGGCTGGTACTTGCAAGAACTAAACATGTCAGCTGCAAGTGGAGGACATGGCTGATTTGGTCCTTTTGCTACTTCACCTTTTGTTGACGACTTGATATGTCTTTATGAAGTACCTCAAGCTTCTTGTCCTTAAATTTGAATAGATTTTTTTTTTTAATTACAGCTACTGTGTGCAGAGTAATTCATCAATAATGGAACAAATTGTTCCGTAATACTGGAAATCCTAAGCCTAACCCTGTAAATGTAGGCTAATCTGCACATATTGCAGCACCAACATTTTTCTTTTCCATGTGGCATATATGTAGTCCATTTGGTCATAACACTAAAACACACTGTACACAGTCTGCTTTTGCTTCCACTGAAGGCAGTGGTGAAACTCCTCCTAAAGCCACTGGGAGGCGCACATGCTCTGAACCGCAGGAAAAAGAAAGAAAAAAAAAGTGGTTTGGCTTTTTTTTTTTTATTTTTTTCCCCCTCTAGGTTGCAGAGTAGTTAGACTTTGCCGAGGTCCTAGCTTTGAACCGTATTAGTTCCTGAGACATGAGCTCTTAACATAGACCAGGTACAATCACCAGTCAGTCTGGTTCCTATTTATCTTGGACCAGCTTCCAAGAAGAAAACTTTTCTAAGCCAAGTTGAAGTCCTCTCCTCTCCCTTTTTCTCTTTTTCCCACTTATTTCAGTGCTTTACCATATCTTCCCATTACTCTTTGAATCACCTCTTTCAATCCTGACACAGATTTGCAAGAGGAGGCAAAGAAGATAATGGTAGGGATTATTCACCCTGTCCAGTGCAGCATGTGACAATGTTGGCCCGGATACCTCTGTTGTTCTACTTAATGTCTTATCCCACCTGTTGCTCATTTTGTTTTCCACGTTCTTCAATAACTGCCCAGACATGACTCTACTTCTTGACGGAGTCATAACTTACCTTCTGTTTTGTTGCCACTTCCCACAGACTTCCTTTTCTAGGATGTTTAATTAACCAGTTTTTAAGGCTGGTGAATATAGTGTATTATTTTGTTTATCCTTAAATCTGTATTTTTGTAGTTAAAACAAACCAAAATCTAGGATTTAAAAAAAAAAAAAAAAAAAGGTGCAGAAAGCAAGTCACAGAACAAAAACCCACAAAATCACGGTTAAAATAGAAGTACTGACTAATTTGTTACCTCACTCTGTGTCAAATTAATCCAGAGCAATAATCATTTGCAAACATATGGATCCCATGAGAAAACTGAAAACTTTTGTAGGTCTGGAAAGTTCAAAAGCATCTTTCATCATTGGATCTTGCTTCCATTGAACTGAACTGGATTCAATTCGTTTCACAGTCTAGTAGGAATTTTAATGAACTAAATCTGAGTTGCTCCATGAATCTAGAATAATGTAAACAGCATTTGGGACCTTCTTAATCATGAGATCCTACCCCAAAATACCATAGTATTGTGTGACACGACCTTTCCAGTGCTATCACTAGAAGGATAATCCCCCCCAAAGTCCCTAAAGCTGACAGTCTTAAAACCTATGCTAGAGGACACCTCCGGGGTGGACCCTTACACCACAATGATAGTCTCAGTGGTGTTCAGAGAATCAAAACCACGACAAGATCTTACTATAAAATTGAACTGCACTTCATAAAGGAGAAATAGCCTTCATTTTTCTAGCCACTGAATTTCAGAGGATTGATACACACTAGCTATCACCCTGTTGAAGCAGCTTCAGCTGTACCAGAATACTTCTACTCTCATTGTAAGAAAGGGTTATTTTAAATTTTATAGACAATGCACCATCATATCCTGAGCTGTTCAGGAAGCATGGCAACGTAAAACATGCAGCTAAGCATTAAGTTGCACAGTAACCCATCACAACACCAATGAAATAGAATCCACTGGTGGAAGAGTTAAAAACAAACAAAAACAACAACAACAAAAAAAAACACCACAACAGACAAAACCTGAAAACACAAAACCAGGCACTGTTCCAGCTATCAGCCAAACAACTCAGGTTGGAGAATTTACTGCCCAATTATTATGTGACCAGCTATTGGATAGAGTTGACAAATATTTCCTCCTCTTTCCTCTGCTTCGGAGTTGGCACTGCTCTTCTGCCTTTTGGAAGAACTGGAGCTCCTGCCAGACTGCTTGGCACTGCTCTAATTGACAATTTTAGGGCAGTAAATTAGCAGGGTTTTTCATGTTGTTTTATTTCTAATTTTAATCAGACATACAGACACTTGGCATGCCAAGCCACACACTCTTCCATGCAAGTTCATAGTGCCTCCATAAAAATGCCCTCATTGAAATGTAACTTAACTTTAAAAGAGTCACAAAAAAGCAATGCGCTGACTAAATACACTAGTACAGTGCATTGAGAGACTGTGAATTCCAATTTCAGCCATGCCAGTCATTTGGCATTAAAATATGCACCAGCTGTGACTGTTTGGATCTCGATAAGTCAGACTGTGCTGGAAAGCTGACAAGATACTGCTGTGAAAATGTTTCCAGCCCCTAATCTCTGCTCTGTCTCCTCTTTTTCATATTTTGCTACCCATGTTGATGTATAATGCAGGGAGAAATAAATGCAAAACCCAAGGAAGATGTGCATGGGGTGACACCAAGTATTTATAGGACTTGTAAGATAGTGCCGCCACTCACAGAGCTCTGGACTCTGCTTTGATGGGTTGTTTCTGGTCAGCCTTTCTACATTGCTAATTTATTTTCCTTACAAGAGGAAGAGCTTTGTATTAGTAAAACTGGGAGGCATAATGTTGCCAGGAAAGGCAGGGATAATGGGAGTGAAATCCACAGACAGTCCTTCAAACTGGGACGCTAGATACTGTCAAAGGATCTGAGAAGTGAGAAGTGAGTCTTGATGAGGAAGTATTTTTGGACTGATTTATCAATAGAGCACATCATTCTGTGAGCTCTGTTTTGTGCAAATATTTCTCTTTCTCTTCTATTATTACCTATCCACATTAAATCTCACACACAAGCGGCCAGATTCCAACCTGCTGTGGAGGGCAGAGCGGTGTGCGTCCCATCTGTTCTGCTTCGCCAACGAGATGCTCCGGATCCCACCCTGCCTTCCAAGAAGGAAAATCTTCCTCCCTTAGAGCAACCACCTCCCAGCCCACAATGGGGACAGAGCAAGGGCGGGGAAGGGTGCAGCTTCACAGCCTCAACCTTTTGTAGCAGAAATGACAAAGGACTGCCTAAAAGTAATAAGCCACTGCTTGCTTTGTGGGAGTTTCAGCTGCTTTGAGGTTGAGCTCAGCGCTCCATAGTGGGTAACCACACCACTATCCTCCTAGTTTTTTTTTTTATTTTTTCCAGTTTCAAGGGATAGAAGAAAGGACAATGTGCAGAACCGAAGTGGGCTGGCAGAAAGCAGGATTCCTTCAGCCTACACCCTGATATCCCCCTCCTCACTGCTTTGCACAGGGCTGGCGAGTGAACAAGGCTACAACGGGAAGGAAGCTGCAGCTGGAGGCCAGCCCTGCTGTGACGGGACAACCTGCAGAAGGGCAGGGGCTGATGGAGGAGCTACAGGGCAGCTCCGTGCCCACGTAAGACATCAGAATTCTTTATTATCCAGACAAAAATCTTGGAAGATGGCAGGATTTTAGCCTTAGCTCAGGGATGTTGTAGCAATGTAAAAATCTCCTAAACCCTCTGGCCTGAAGAGAATTTCATCCACCAAGGCGAGGCAGACAAGTATTGGTATCGTGTGTTTATCCAAAGGTGAAATCATATTCACCATTCCTCCTATTTCCACAACTGCAGCTTCAGCTAAGGAAACACTCTCCAACCAATCCTACACACACACTCACACTATTTACTCACGATTTTGATAAAATATTAAGTAGGAGGTAGATACTAATTACAGAACCTGGCTTTAAAAAAAAAAAAAAAAAAAGGAACTGCCTTGTACTAGAACTGTTTTCCCTAAATGAGGTCTGCAGAGGAAAAATATAATTTAAGGTATATGCACAAAATTCTGAGCTAGACAAAGGAGCGTTTTATAATCAAAATACCATTCCACAAATGCAAAGGTCACCTTACATAAAACTGAGCAAAACTGAAAAGAAGTCATTTGATAAATCAAATACAGGAGCAGAATTTTTTTTTTTCTGTTTCTCATAGAAATACACACACACAAATGCCTTACGGCCAGTGTCTGAAAGTAGAAAAGCAATCAGGTGCAACAGTTAAATCCAGAGGAGTTTCCCATTTCAAGTCAAGCTCACTGCAGGGAAAACAGAGCAAACTAATTATGATGTAAATCCACAGTGAATGATGCTGAAATAGTATGCAATGTAAACAATAATTTTGAAATTCCCAGTTTACATCAGCACTGATCTGTTTTATACACTCCAGAAGTATAACTCAGAAATTAATTTTTGCACTAATGAGAGACTTCTACTTTTTAATCAAAGAATAAATTGAAGCATTTTCAACAGCATGCCAGCCTCATTAATTAGTTCCATTAAAATGTAAAAGATGACTACATACATTTGCTTCACTTTGGGCTTACAGCTCTTTACCTTAAATATCCTATCATGTATTATTACAGGCATGGCTGGAAATAACATCTATCATTAATATTCCTTGATGTTTCTCATTAGAAGATTCTGTTTTCAATTGTTTAGAATTTATCGAAATTATAACTATTTGGGATGAAGGTTTCACAGTGGGCATTTTAGAGATTTTTAAGCCAAAGTGTTTCTGCCTTTTCCAAGAAAGTGATAGGGAATATAAAGTATTTGTGGCAAGAAGTTCTAGCAATTGCTTCTTGAACATAAAAAACTAAATTTATCCATTAAAAAAACACAACCCACAAAAAAAAAAAAGGAAAAGGTTTGAAATCTAAGAGAACGGCCCTTCACACTGACCCTATGAAAATCCATCGGCATTTAGTATGTTATATTCCATCCTGCTTTTCACAGACCAATGTATTCAAAGGCGGGCTAAGTCTTTAAGCTTTACTCCTGGATTGCATGAACCTAAAAGTAAGAACGAGGATGGGAATAATGCGGATCACCCACCCAGATACAATGACTTCCACTGCAGGCTCCCTCTCCTACCAGGTTAGGATTTCCATTTGCTCCTGAGAAAGTTCCTGTCTCCCTGTGCAGGAGGACAGCATACTGTCTGGGCAGCTTCTCTTAGCTGAAGTGAAGGAGATCTCTGTGGATTTAGGCATTTCAGTACTTTCAATCTACTGATACCTCCAGCGGGTATTAGGACAATGCCTCGGGACAGAATTGCTACATATTCCGCTCTCTTTTCAAAAGCTATAAAATCACCTTAATCAAATATCCTTACGCAATTTTCTGAAATATCTTTGGATGGCCACACTTAATACTCAAAAGTGAAAAAATGCTAAATTTAAGCTTGCTTCTGCAACCATAAGTCATTCCTCTCTTTGTAAGAATTATCCTAGTCTCGCTATTTTTCCCACAGGGCCAATTTCATCCAGTGCACAGCAGGAATCACGTTCACTAAATGAGCAACGATTCAATAATTTCTCCTTCTGTCACTGTTCATTACTGGTCTAGAGCCTTATTTTTTTTGCATATTATTTAGACTAACTTCTAAAACCAGTGTTGTTTCTTTGTGTTTGCCAGTGCAGTATCGGACCATTTCCAATACACTAATTGACTTATTTTCACAGTTTCCCTGCAAGATGAGGGGGTTTATTATTCTCACTTAGAAATGGCAAACTAAGGCATAGAGTCCTATTGTGTGTGTGGCATAAGCTAAAAGAGGAGTTGTACAGTATAAGCCAAGTGAATAGTGCAGGGGAAAAAAAAGAAATGGCCCACTATGTTTAACTACTGATCACACTCAGAAATCAGGGAATTGAATCCGTTTCTAATTCTGCATTTCTATACAGAATTAATCGAACCTGCAAAGATACAGGCCCCACTATCTGCATACAAGTTGCCAATAGCACTTGTGCACCAAGGGTAACAGTCTGGTTTGCAAAGCTCTACCAGCTTGTGAGGACACATGCTCACTTGTAATGGGAAATGTACTCGTGTTACTAAGGGGCAGAACACAGAAAGTTGCACAGGATCCACTACAGCCTGAAAGACAGCAGTCCGTCAGCAAACACATGCTGAGCAATTTGCAAATCAAGTCCTCAGCTGAGCTTCCAACCAAACAGGTGCCAGTGTGGCTTGGCAGAATGCTCAGCAGCTTGCTTAAGTTCTTCTACACGCACATTTCAACTAAGGTCGCTTCTGCAGGCCACCCTGGCTGCCCAGGACAAGCCTTGCTCCAGCTCCAGAGCCCCCTCCCGGCCCATGCAGGCACGCCTGCTGCAGGCAGGGCTGGAGCAGCTGTGCTTTTCATGAGAGAGGCAATTCCATTAAGCTAACAGCTGTGAATGGAGCAAGAATTTACTTTGCTCTGACTTTATTTTCTGTGATTCTATCTACTTATCTTTACTGAATAAAGCAATTTGAGTCTGATTTTATTGTCTCATTGGTCAGACGAACAGGTGTCCCAACTGCAAGAGTCACCACAGGACACCTCCACTGAAACTGAAAGAACTTCAGACGTTTTTTGGTTCTGTATCAATCAAAGGGAATCTTTGGAGAGCATAAATCAGCAAAGCAATGTTTGTTATTACAGTATTAGCACCAGACGTTAATTGGTAAGAGTGGCAAACCCAACCCATTGTTAGTGTAAGTGTAGAAAGAGTCTAAAAATGGAATCTCCGTGAGCATACAAACACTCTCCTTGTGATACTAAGCCCTAGTCTGTGTGGGCTGACAGTACCATCACATGTACCACAGGCTGACAGCTGAGTTAAGAAGTGTAACACTACGATACAGAGGTGTCAAGACTGCTGAAATTAATGCTGGGATGCGTGGTGTTTAGCTTGTTGACTCAGCTGACTTAGGTGTGTTAGATGAGTGGTATCATATGACAGTAAAGGCACTGCAATTTAGCATAAAGTAAAGCTATTTCTTTTGGGAAAGACTTCTGATGCTTTCTTAGAAAATGTATTTTATACTAGTTCAGGAAACTGATATCTTCAGCTAAAAGACAAGCATATGTCTGTTATTACAGATAGAGAAAATGTCACAGAGACGAGGTACTCAGGAGGAGAATGGCCAAGTGAATGATTTAGGACTCTGAATTGTGATTCTCTATTCCATCCTCCCACTCTAACCAAAAGGCACTAAGCCTTGGAAGACAAAGGCTTTTAACTGTTGCAATAAGCAGTATCCTTTTAGAGCTCAGTCATTGTCACTGAGCTGAACCAGGAGATGAGTAGGAACCAGACTGTAAGACTTGGGGAAAAAACCCAGAACCTTCTTTGTCAAAAGAGTACAAGTCTACTGCTTGATCAGAGGAGAGACTACTCAGCACATACAATCGAGGATATGGTTTCAGGTTGAACTTTTCCAATACCATCCCGCAGAGGTAAGAGTAACTCTCTGCCATACATCTTATCAAATCAAGCCTTGCAATGGCTTTACATACTCTATTAAGGTTAATGGTAAAAGGACCTTGATACCTGAAGAGCTCTTAACAGAACATTTCCTCTTTCTTCCCTTTTGACAAATTAGATCAGTCTAATGTGAGAGATTACTAGAGCATCTTGATGTCAGTAAACATGCTCAAGTAACAAATCTGCTGCTTTGAACCACATAGTAAATACAAAATTGTCTCCTAGTGAAATTGTTCCAGTATAGATGACTCAAAATTTGTAGAGGAGGAGAGTGGAATCTCCTGTCTTACCCAAAGAACTGTGAAATGCTTTGCATTTGCTTTGCCTCACAGACCTCTTGAGATCAGCCCAAGTCTTGGGAGAACAAGAGAAAGCCTTGGACATCCACGACACTGATCTTACTGAGCTACTGGCATGAATACCACAGCTTCCTGTGGAAATAGTTTTCTTCCCTTCCAAGAACACTAAATTCTCACTGACTAAACCTTAGAGTAGGCCATCTTTTAATGACATTAGCATAAATGCTGACCCTACTGCAATGAACTCCAGTATTTCCTCATCAAATTGTGAATAGATCTGTGCAGATGATGACTTTCCTCAGAACACCCATGTTTCAGAAGAGCCTGCTGGGAGCTGAATCACCCTGGGCTGAGCAAGAAACTGAATGCAAATCTCTCAGTCTAGGTACGTGCTCTGCCCACTGACTGTTGTGTAAACCCCTCTACCTTGATGCCATCCTTCTGGGTTTGTTTTCAAAGAGGAAAGCAAAAAACAACCCACCGTCAGACTTCTTCACCACCCACTGGTCTCCAAACAGCTCACCCAACATTTATAGAGTCAATTTATGGAGTCTTTCCTGAGTCCCAGAGGTATTAATGTAACCATATTAAGTTTTTTTGCTCAGGTCAGTAGGTGTTGCAAGCTCTGCAATTCATTACTGCTTCAAAGCAAGAACCTTACAACCTGATCTTGTACGCACTGGAGCTAATGACAGTATTCCCATTAGCCACAACTAAGTCATTGCACAAATTCCGTATTAAGGGTCTCCATGGAAGAGGATTCAACTGGCTCAACCAAGAAATTTTTGCAAAAATGCAAACCATAGAGGCATGCTTTGCTACTGTCAATCAGGAGATTATACCCCATTTACTAAATACAAACCATGAGGGCTTTAGAAAAACTGGATTTTTTTTTTTCTTCCAAAATGACTACTTTACCACTTATTATCCAAAAGAAATGTTTTCCACTGAGAAACTCTCAGAACTGCCCTCCAGAAAATGTACTTCTGGCATTCAATTTCTCAGGATCAGCTTGAGTCAAGAATGTAACCACCTAAGGAAAAGATGAGTAGTGGCCCTCCTCTTACCAAAGTCAGAAGATTACTTAGCCTGACCAGGTGTATCAGAAATGATAACAAACTCGTAAAAGAAAAACACATTAATATAGGGCAGATTTTTGTTGTTGTTAACCTGACATGAAGGTGATTCATTTCTTCTTTCTTCTCTGTACGGTTAAAAACATGATACCTTTCTAGCTATTTCAACCTATATATCCCTATCTATCTGTATTTAGGCTCAACTTACATTTTCTTCTTGGTTTTGAAATATTCCACTGGCTACCAGTTACAGACAAAGGAAAATTACCAAAAGTCTCAAGGTCCCTTAGCCAGCCACATGTTTTAGCTTATCATAAAATACCTGCAGAAAGATACTTGTGTTCCAGGCTCTACCACAGTCACATTTTGGTTTTAAGTGCATGTAATCTCCAGACAAAGAAATCTGAGGTTGTCAGTCATACATTCATGTTACCTGAACATCTTGCTTTTTACTAGAGTTACCATGCACAAGCAATATCAACATCTGTTTCAAGGATCTCTGCTGGGAATTGGAGCTTCACACAGGCCAAATTGCCTATGCTTCCACTGAGGAAACGGCTATTTATTTTATGCAGCCATCTGGGCTCTAAATAGCATGTTTTGTCATTTGTGGTCTTGTTTTCCAGGGTCTCTTGTAGGAAATTCGATTCCTTCATAACTTATTTCTTCGGTAAATGACGTTTTTCAGTAATCAAATTTGAGAATAAATGTTTCATAAAAGGCTTACACCATCAGTGTCAATTCATAATATTTTGGATCTAGAGCCAAACCCCAATTGCACAGCTTCGATGGTCTACATTTCCCTGCACCCTCCTCCGCCTCCCCCCATGGAATCATACAGAAAAATAGTCTTTACAAAACCCTCTCCCAGTTAGATAAATGACTTGTTATTACAAAGTTAATAATTCAGGATGATACTGGTGAGTCATTCACACAATTTGAACACAGACTCTTGGGGTCTCGGAGCCCTCACCCCTTCTCTTTAAACAAAGGAACCGATGGTAATGGCTAATAGCAAAAACATACCTACAACCTTTACCTACAAGAGAAAGGACATGACTATACTATTTTTTGCTCAGATTATGATAGAAATGCCAATATTCCCCCCCCCTTCCCCCAATATCATATTTTCTCAGATTTTTTTCCTCAGCTGATTTTAGTCTCAGAGCTACACATCATAATCTGGGAAGTATCAGGGACCTTGGCAAGCCTCTTACAGAGATGGTAAGAAATCCCAAACCACAGATGAGAACAGCTGAGTTTCCTAATCCCTGTTTGCCACACTTACAAACTTGTTTGTGTTTTGCCATGGGGCTCACAGACTCATTCAAGGGACCAAGAGTTGAAGCCCAGGCACCCTCAGTTCAGCTCATAGCTCTCCTGACACACAGTCAACATTCCCCTTTTACCCACAAGAGTCCTCTATAATGTAGACCTAATGCTCCACCTTTCCATGCAAGGAAACCAAGAAATCCGTCCTCCCAGGTATGCTGACACCACAATAATCCATCCTCTGCATGTCCTTGTACACCTCTTGCCTGGCCACAGCCTCCAGCAAGAGAGGCTGTCTCACTCTTCGCCCCAAGAGTAATTTTCTTCCCACTGTTACTTGCTCTGTCAGTCACACAAACAAGGTAACACTAACCAAGCTACCCTTCCCTTTCTGTGAAGGGATGAAAGATTAAGCAAGTAACAGCCTATGTCACAAACCTGCACCATACTAGAGAGACTATGGGGAAGCACATGGCTAAACCAGGCAATACCAGCTCACCCAGTTTACTCTCCTCCTTGTTACAGACTAATAATAAAGCAGGCAAAAGCCCTATTTACTCCCCTCTTCATCAGCCATGATGCATCCACTTCTACAGGCTCCACATAGCCTTTTACAGGCTAAACATAGGCTTCAAATTTTAGGAGACACAGAAGAACATATTACTATCAACTCTCTAGATCAATTTATTTTATCGATTTACCTTGACCTTCACTTTCTGTTACTTGTCTTCCTTACAACTCTACACAATCCACACTGTTTCTGCCTCTCAGGTGTCATGTTTATCTTCCTTTTACTCAGGCCCAGTGGCCTAATCATTAGGTTCGCCTGCTTTCACCTGGATCAGCCACCAAATGTTTTCCATGCAGCTATCTCAATCTTTTCCTGCAAGGTATTTCTTAAAATCTCTTCTTTCAAAAAAATAATTAATTAATTAATATATATATATCACACACACACACAATCAGCATACCTTCAAAGACATTGGTCATGGTACCAAGCATTAATACAGAAAATCCAAGCCTTTTACATTCAGAAAGAAAGCAAAAATGAAGTATATAATGAGTAACTTATGAATGGAAGAGTTACCCAGAAATTCCACAGCATTCCATAATTCAATAGTAACCTTTCCTGCAGCTGGCTCATGGTGTCCTTTCCTCCAAAGAACCCCTTTCAAACTGTACACTTCCAATCTGTCAAACCACAACAGACAAAGAAGGAGGAAGCTATCACAAACTCAGAGTATTGTATTAATAGTAGGTTTGCTTACAACGCTCTCAGCAGGTCCACAGGATTTGTAAGGAGACAATCAAACTTGTAAAGAGACAAAACCTTTTTCTGCCAGTTGTCTGAAATGGAACCTTTCTCAGCTGGTCGTCTGAATGAATCAAAAAAATAATTATTCTTTCCTCTGAGGTTAAACTCAGCCAGATTGGCACATTTCTCTCCTTGCTCAGCAGTAGAAAATATGGGTAAAACATGTCTGGGTGGCTCTTTGCCACTTTAGGAGCCTTGGCTGTAGGAAAAGCTTGACCTCTCTTTACTTTTGCCTGTGATGGAAAACACAGGTCTCTTAGGCACTGCAGTACTTTCATTTATCTGAACTCATTGAGCTCAGGAAGGCAACAGCTAGGAAGAGGCCAACATTCGGTGAGATGCAAAATGTTGGATCAGACAATGTAGTTCACACATCAGAAGACAATTAACAGCTAGGTGAGCATGTGAAAGACACACGTTGGAGAGCTATATGATGCCTGCCAGCACAATACCTGGCTCAAGCAAGGGCTGTTCCCATTCATTGGCAAACAGCAAATTCTCCTTAAAGTAGAATATACTGGAGACAAGAGCTCTGTTTCTATTATTATTATTATTTTTTAATGACAGGAGAGTACAATAAAAAAAATTTGGAAACCCCAAGGAGAGGTCTTCCAGATAGCACCAGCTGAGCTCCAAACTACAAGTTGTGCTGAAACAGCAAAACAGCTGGAGTAGGTAAGTATTAGAGTAGTTACTCTACTCACAAAGATAACACTAGCTGGTGCTAGGATCTGAATATCAGCCAGCATAGAGATTGCAGTTCTGTAAATGCTGCTCTGGATAGTAAAGATATACCCATAGAACAAGGAAAATTCAGTTGCTTGTTATACCCTTGCTGCTCCTCCAAATAATTGCATATATATGAGATTTATTCTTTAACTACCATCACCTGTCAAGATGAACTACAGGTGAAGCTTTCAACTTACCTTAGCATTTTGTGCAGGCTTTGCAAATTTTAAGTGTGTCATTCAGTATTGGCTGCATGCTTCTTATTAGCAGTGTATCAAGTAGAAAAAACAACTGTTTAAAGGAAAAAAAGAAAGCTTATTGAAGTAAAAGAATAAGAAAGTTGTTGCAGCACATCACCAGAATTCCTTTGGGTTTATCTTTGCATTCATAACAATATTTATTACTTAAGTGATAGTTCATAACATCTAATTTTGAGCCACTAGGTTCATTACATGAATATGTGGTCAAGAGCTCTTAAAGTGCAGCATCACTGCTACAAACCATGACAGCTACTTTGGAGGTGTCAGCCTAGTATGTCACAATCTATTTTAATCTGAAAAAAATCTCAATTACTTTGTAGCTGCCAATGGACAATTTAAACTGATTGCTCGGTGTCATAGCTGGGCACTGTTTGAGCATGGGAGGTGAAGTACTAAAGCAACTATGAGAAACAGACATCACTATCTTCAGATGGGTCACAGGGGAATCAAATTCAAAGTTAATAACGGAGATACCTGCCATATTGCCATCCTTTTCAGAGGACAAACAATGAGAAGAGAGAGGATGGGTGACAGATTATTACTCTGTTTAACTCTGTCCTCAGCTAGTTAGAAGACTAGAAGGAATCCTTAAGGTTATGTTTATAGTTAAGAGGCAGTAGCTGCTTGCTACTCATCCCTTCCCTGCTCAACTGCTGCTGGTGAGCCAGCTGGGAAAGAAGGTGCTGCCCAGTTCATCCATTGCAGCAAACTGGTTGGATCTAACCAACACACAAAGTTTACATCGTGGTATCTCAACAGGAAGAACAATAACACCATGTCCTTTTCCCGTGCTGTGGCCCTTTGACACTTCACTTTCCTTCTCCTCTGCTTTGTAAGTACAGACGAATGGTTTACAAAGCTGGTTATGGGGCACAACTTTGCATTTAAGAAATGCATAGAGTTCAGAAAGCACATTTCTAGCTGCTCTTAGTGCAGGCAAGAACTAATACAAAATGTTCAGAAAACCAACCTCTGTCTCTCACTCTTTGCTCAAAACATGATTCTTTACAATCACGTCATTCAAGCAGACTTTTGCTAAGTACTGACAGAAAAGTGGCTTCCTTTGGCGAGGGGAGAAAAATGCCTGTTGCTGCAAGCTATCCATCATCTTAAAGTCTAAGATGTACTAAGCTCCCTAAATTTTTATTCCCAACAGAGCCAGATAAGACCAGTGTTTTCTTCACAGGCATTGCTCCCATGTCAAAATCTACTTCCCAGCACAGTTTTGCAGACATCCACTTGCCTGCTAGGGTGGACAATAAATAAATGTCCATCGTGTCTTTATTTGAGAAAGATTTTCTTGCTGTGCCACCTTTTTTTTTTTGTTTGTTTGTTTGTTTTGGGGGGGGGAGTGGGGGGGGGGGGGGGAGGCTGGTGGGTAATGATGGGGGGAGCACGGTTGTGGAAAGATCCCCTTCCCCCCAGCCAGGAAATAGCCATTTCGAGGTAAGACCTTAAAATTGATGATTTTGAAAGTTTTCTCTACTGCCATGCTGTTCTGCTCCTGCATTCCTGCAGTGCCAACAGATGAAGTTGTAAGCCTGCTCGCCTCCCTGCATCTAATCCTGATACTACTCAGCAGCAGGGAAGGTGGGCAAATGTTCACTAGCAGTTGTTGGCAAAGAAACACAGCAGGATTTAAACTGGATGACGCCACTGCATGTGTAAAACAACCATTTGAGCAAATGCTGCTATAGTAGCATCTTTAACCAGTAAAACAGAATTTGCTGTTAACCTTTTTCTTGCTAGCTGCACTGATGAGCTGTGATTAATTGTAGTTGTGCTGTTTTTGTTTATAGTGCAACTGTTGATAAAAAAAAATGATTAATGTATGTAGCATTTGATGTGACAGACCTTTTTATGTGACCACAGTAACAAAAATAGATTTTAAAAGCCAAATTGGAACGAGATCCTGCGGCACTCTCCACATCATTTTTCACACGGTTATTTTTCCCTTGATATTCCTTCTCTTCCTTTCTAGCTGGCACAGCCTAATCTTTAGTTGACATGCCCCCAGCCCAGATGTTTCACAGTTTAACCACAGTCATTTTATAGCATTCTAGGACTGTTGTGAAAGAGGGGAGCCAAAACAGTAATTTGCCATGCTTATCCACTGTTCAAGAGCTAGATCTCAGTCACCTACTGTGTCATCAAGATAACTGGTCAACACCAAGCTAGTAAATGCTTTTCCCCAGGCTCTCAGGTTTCCTTGCCTTTGACAGTTGTTCATACAGAGCAGCTTTGATAAGAGATCTCTCTCTTCAAGCTGAGCTCTGCCATTCTTTACAGCTACTGGCTTGGTATCTGAGAAATATAACTTGAGAACCTGAAATATCAGCTGACAATGCACACAGCACCCCATTTTAGGAATGAGAATTAAGTTTTTCCTGCTGTGCCTTGAAGAAGACCGATAAGGTTGGATCACATAACCAACTGCCATTCTTTTTTTATATGCTTAGTTACTGCAATTCATAAGGCCATGTTTGATTGAAGAAATTGCCTTTCAGTAATGCTGCCACCTACCTGGTGCATCTCAGTGAAGCAGGGATTTCCTACTAGGAAGGGTATGGAAGAGCTTTTTGTGGAAGCGTGCTCCTTCCCCTGATCTCCGAGCTGTGCAGTAAGTCCTAAGCACAGGAGGTTATCTGTCCTGTTAGTTGGTTTAGTTCCTCCACACCACATTTAGATCTTGCATGTTAGTGCTAGATCTAGTACCTTAACTAAGAAAATGGAAAAAAGCTTGGAGAGCCAGTAAAAACCTCAACTAGAACCTGGGCAAAAGTGTAGTGCTAAATGGCAGGACAAATAGATGCCTCAGAAAATTAATTTCTAAAGGAAAGATATTTTAATTATTTCACTTCAATTCAACTGATGGTCTACATAGTAAGTAGTATATTGAGCAGCTCCAGCCTTATAGACTGAAAATCAAATATTTGAAAAATCAAGGAGATAAGGATGTTGTAGGAATACAACATGTGTAGCCATGCTGTCTTTTAGATGGCAGCTCTAGATAGAATTGCCATCACCTTCCCAATATCATCCAATTTTCAGCTGACTGCCAAACTCACAAAGCTTCCAGGATCTGATGGTGGTTGGTACTGCAGAGAAAAAGCTGTCGCAGAGTGAAGCTCTATGCCACTTACCTGTTACACAGAACAGAACAAACACATCGGCTCAAAGATTTATCAGCTTGGATGGAAGATGTATGTAGGATAGTGGATTCTGCAAGGAAGCAGTGCTGTAGGAAGCATGCCTTTTGTGAAAGAACTTGGAATAAGTACAATGAATCTCAGAAGACTAAAATAGCACAGCTGCGGACAGTTTTTCCACTTTCATTTCAACTGAAACCATTTTTTTTCCAGTGTTTTGTGAGAACAAAAAAGTTTGGAGCAGAAAGATCAGAAGCGAAACAGTTGGACGGAGCCACTCACTCCACTGGGACCTTAGAGGAGAACATGAAACACTCTTTCCAGGGAGACCTTTGCACTTCGTTTTTGGTGTGCATCCAAGCCTAGGCCGGCAAAGGATCAGAAGACTCCTATCATTTCAAAATTGCATCTCTTACATGGAGACAAGCTGGAAAAATATTTTTGAGCAATGAAATACATTCTCCTGCTACATCTGCACTACTTGGCATTGCATGAATCCCAGCGAGGTAAAACAGGTCTCAAACTTGAACCTCAAGCCTTAAAAATATGAGACAAGTTCCCCAATCACAGGGATTTTGTTTAAATAGATTTCAATTTGGCTTTGGATTTTTGAGCTTTACACAGTTCAAATCCATTCTCTCAATCCGCTCATGCCACAGAATTTAAGTTCAATTCTCATGACCTTGAAAGCTGTCTGAAGGTCAGAAGGAGAGAAGTACCAGACATTTCCACAGTTGCCTGTAGCATGATGCAGTCAATTCATACTGCTCTAAAACTTTCAAAAAATCATCTCAACTCTACCTCTTCCTGTTACAGAAGGCGGTTAAAGGTGTGGGTTAGGTTTCTGAGGGAAGGCTGAGACACACCCTTTGTCACCAGACCTCTCGCAGGCGCAGGGCGATGCGCTAAAAGAGCTGTACTGCTGTTGAAGTCTTTTCATAGCTCCTACCTCTATGGTAGCAGCATCCACTCTTGGACATTGCTATTTTGCAGTAAGTCAGGTCGTTCAGCTTTGTATTTATTTAATCTTTGTGAAGATAAGGAGGGATGTTCCACTGAATGCTCTTTTGTTTCATTCTGTATCAGTTCAATAGGAGGGAGAGCAGATCTAAAGCCACCAGCAATGGTTTGTATATCTTGTAAGTCTCCTAAAGCCTTGTCATCATATGCTGTATTATGTTGTCTTTTTTACTGAGTGACCATTGCTCTATTGTACACTATCCGCCTTCTTGTGACTTGATGAACCACATTGTGAAAGGCAGAAATCAATAAAGTTCTCCAGAAACCAAACCACTGAGGGAAAAATGTTTTCCTGCAGCACCATCTTGTGGTCCTCAGTTTTAGTACGAAAGGTATCTCCCTCCCCTAGTGCCTGGAAGGCAGACAGTCTGCCCTGGCAGCCTTGGAAGCAGTGCACAGCGTTGAGCAGCTGCTTTCACTGACCACAGAGGCACTGCCAGCCTTGTAAAAGTGTTTGTGCCTTCTTCTAGCCGACTGGGTCGCTAACCCAGTTCTTCGGAGGAACAGAAAAGTCAAAAAAAAATGAATTTGGCTCAGCAACGTGCAGCTTGGTATACAAGAAACATGTCAACAGTTTAGGCACTTGGGAAAAGACATGTTCAGGTAGGTCTAGGTCAACTCCCTATTGACTTTTTTCTGTAGTACACTAAAGTCCAGGAGTACAGAACAAAGAAGATAAAATTGTGATTCTATGAAATCATTATCAAAGCAATTGTTCAGAAATTTTAATTCCTCTATTTACTGGTGGAAGTAAGCAGCTGATCAAAACATCCACTTGTATGTGATGGTGTCAGTGTGGTTAGCATCACTAATCCATGAAAGAATATTTGTGATGTGACCTTAATGTGATAACTTTGACCCCCCAGTAATAACGAAATAGATATTATGACATTTTAGGCAGAGATAGCAGTTATTTCTGCAATACTCATGCTGGACAGCTGTTGATTCAATGAACTGTCAAACCAGTATAGAAATTACAACTTAAATTTACAGCCTTTGTCTTCTCCAACCAAAAAGCAAAGTTGTCAGCTTTAAGAACATCTTTACTCTTAACACTGTACTCTTAACTACTGCCCCAATAGGGGAATATAAGCTTTGTTGGGTCTTTTCCATCTCATGCTCTACTCTTACAATGCATATATTTTGCTTATGCTCGTTTTGTTCTGGTTCTGCCAGATTCGGTTACTGCAGATGTGTTGATTGCATACTGTTGTTTTACGTGTCCCTTTGTCAGAAAGTTATGTGATGTTGAAAGCATCTGTGCTGTCAATGACATGTAAACAAAAGGAATTTATCAACCTACAAATCAAAATCATGAAGCACCATACGAAAGCCTGACTTTCTCCGGAGCACAACTCTCTCTCAGTCACCATCAGCCATGAGGATCTATGTGGTTTGCCACATGCGCATTTCAGCTGCAACAGTGCCCCTAAATTCAGGCAGAAGGAAATTGCTTTTATCTTTGACAAAATATCTGTAGACATACTACACAATTCATGAAAATAACATCAAGAAACAGCAAACACATCAGATTTGGAAGGCAAAACATAGCCCTTTTCAGTCCCCATCCTTCTGCTGCTCCAAATCAAAAACATCATAATTCTTTTGCTTACAAATTATATCCAATCATCTCTAATACAGTGTTACTGGCAATGGTTGCAGTATCAGGCTTTAAAGCTCCTGCATATGGTTATGTCTGATCATCAGTATGTGCTCTGACAATTTCACGAGACTGCCCATATGCATACTCCACCTCTATTATGCTTGGGTTTTAAGTGGTCTTTTTTTTTTTTTATTTAACAAAACTAAAAATGTTATGAAATAGGGAATTCTGTAAGTACATAGTTCATGAGAATCACTAATAGCATTTATTCTCCAGCTTATGAGTAAAGATCCATTCCTCACAGTTGTAGCTCTTGGAAATTCTACTGCACGGATTTCACAGACCCAAGGAAAAGGGACCAGTGACTGCATTACTGTTGTGATACTGATTCCTGTTGACATTTTAGATGCTTACTCTTATTTTATACTCATCTGTTCAAAACTGTTATTTTTTTTTGGGGGGGGGGGGGGGGGGGGGGGGGGGGGGGGGGGGGGGGGGGGTGTTTAATTTGTGTGTGTTACTCTACAGGGAGTAATTTTCAAAATTACATTTTGAAGTCACCTACCTTGGGAGACAAGTCACCTGAAGATCAAAGGAAGTTCTGTGGTGCAGTGATATGCCAGGGGCAGAAAATGCCAGCAGAAATGCTACTACAGTTTCCTGAAGTTCTTCACATTTTTGCCCAGTATGTCTTTAAAGGAACTGCCCAACCACAGATTTCCTAAATCCTCTGCAGCCTGGTAAATAATTAGTTGTTCTCCTCAGTAAGAGTAGCATTGCTGTGCTACAATGGTATCCAATATTGGAACACAGTAAGCTTGCCACTCAGTACCGAATTAATGAATGACGACTGTCTCTTCTTAATCCAGATAATACTCTAAGACTGACCTCTAAACTATGACAGGCACTTAACTGGTATCTTCATATCCCTCCATAGGGATGTTGTATTAATAAGAGAAGAGTGGCATTCAGGAATTGCCACGAGCACTTTTTGCCTTTCAGTATTAACATATTTTTCATACAGGAGATATGGAATGAATATGAAGAAATAGAAATGAACAACTTCTAATACAAAATCAATAGCATTATCAAGGGTTGACAACATTGTATTACTTTGATACTAAAACAAAGCATCTCATTTTCTAGAGCATACTCAAGTAATCCTGGTGTCCTTCTCCTGCTTGAGGTCTTTAAAATCAGGTGGGTGCTCCTCTACACCAAAAGAGAGCAAAAAAAACAATAAAAAAGAAACCTATATATCAGTATAACTAGATTACTGGATTTATGGACATCTTTACAATTTTGTTAAATCAATGCCAAATGAATTCAGTCAAATCTCACTGAAATATTTCCTTAACTACCTAATGACCTCATTGACACTTTTTTTTTTTTTTAAATTTGATTGTCACTTTCAGCAGGCTACTGTTTGGAACAGTAAATAGCATTTAATTCCCAGATTACATTTATTTCAGCAGTCAACTGCAGTTCAGCGTTAAGTAATAATGGTAGGATGCAAAACTATGTGAAAAAGTCAGCATAAAATACCCCTTTCCATAGGAAAGATTTCTCAGTGCCTGCAAATGGATCCTTGTCTCCAGCAACACAGTCTGCTAGGACTTTGACCTAGGACTGTAATATTGTTCATCACTTGCTCTGCTCTCATTCAGCATCCTAGGACAGGAATCAAATTCCTGCAGCTTCATTACTTGTCCCGCAACAGAAACCGAGGGTGACCCCTGATAAACACTGCCTTTTTGACAGTCTACTAGACTGGGAAGCTAGCAGGCATTTAGTTCTGCACATCTAGTACTCTATATAGAATCGATAGGCAGATAACAATACTAAACTGAAAGAACAAAGAAACACACCAAATTTAGTTTACCTTTTTCTTGTGTTTATGGTCCTCAGAGTCTTTAAGTTAATCCGGTAACAACCTATGCATATCTTCACTACGTGCTCTTTTCTTCTGCACAATTTTCTCTATTTTTTTGTTTGCCCTTCGTAAAGGATTGACACATGGACTGCAACATATTAAAACAACAGCAGAAATTGGTTGACTTCCACAGAAAGAATTTAGAGAAGATCACCTAGACTTTAGCTGCAAAATTCTACCTCCAGTGACGAAAAAGTCAAATACAGTTGATTTCAGGGGCCATCACAAGATTTCACAAATAGAATGTACAGTGAAAAGGCTAGGAAAAGCACTTTGATAAGTTTTTCCTATCTCCGACATTTTCTTCATGAATTTCAGTTGACCTGCTGATTCCTAACAATGCAACCATTACCAGAAAATTCTCAAGTAAGTAATCAACCAAAATCAAAAGCCTGCTTCCCACAGCTGTACTAGGGAATTTCAGCAGAAGAAAATGAAGACTTTAATAAATCTTACTCTGTTTTAAAAAGCTACACAATATTACTCAAATACAGCATCAGTTAAGTGCACATCTTTTCCTTCCCTTCTCTATCTTATAGTACTCATCATGGCTTGTGGATGTTAATGAAAAAAGATACTGACAGAACAGAGAAAGAAGATAGGATAATACAGTTACAGGCATAGCAAAAACATCAGAGAATGTGTCAAGAGCCATTATGCTGATAACACACGAGGAACTGCCAGGGCACGAGCAGAATTAGCTCATGTAGATACTGCTTTCTGTATAAAAAATAACACTGAAAAGAGACAAAATACACAGGTCATCAGTGAGGATATGTAAGTAACCCAGCCTTGCTAATTTGGGAATTTACCAGGGCTGTGGCAAAGGGAGGAGTATTCAGACTGCCATTAGCCACAAAACTTTGCTATTGTAACTCAGCCTTGGAAAGAAAATTAGTAGTTCCCTTCAAAATTTTACAGGAATTCTATGTTCCTACATATAGGTTCTCTTAGCCTTGCCACATCTAGTCCTGGGCATCTCTAGACAAAGCCACCTCTAGCAACACAGCACAGATGCCTGCAAAGACCTTCCATAGATAGTCACCCCAGATTGGAGTCTCGCTCTTTTGCCTCTCTTTCTCTCCCTCTCAATACAAACTCGTATGTGAAACCTTGGAATTTGCTCTACAAGCAGCACAGTGGAATTAATCAATCATATGTTTTATTAGCAAAAGACCTCTTATTTCTTGGTAATTCTAGAGAGCACTTTGTACTCTTGTGCATGCTCATTGCAGAACAATTTTTGCATTGTACTTAGGAGCCTCTCAACAATGACCATCCAGCATTGTTAATGAAAACAAAAGAATTTCCATTCACACAAAAGGTTCTATGCTCTTTAACCAAATCCTTTTCAAAGCCACATCTTCTATCACCCTAAAACTGGTAAAACCTGATCAAAGTTACCATGTTATAGGACTGCTTCTTTCCTACAACTCAAATATATGATGTTGGAAATTAAAACCATTTAGCATCTGGTTAATCACCGCATTAAAAAAACAACAAAACAATAAACAAGTCATAGCAGAACAGCAATATTCCTAGTTTCACTGGCTATGAAAAAACACAGAAATCATCATTTAAACATTAATGTAAATTCTCTAAAAACAAATACATATTAATTTGTTTTCCAGAAAATTTATGATAATTTCATGTTAATTCTTTGCCTCTCGTTTTCAGAGTCACTGATGACTCAGTGTAGCTATCTGTATGCTGAACATCAGCTGTTGAGCACAGGGTAAGATGTAACGTGGAGATTTTCACAGCAGGCTTTGTCTAAATGTGGAACTCCATAGCAAATAGCCATCTGCTAAGCAGCCGCATTAGTAAAGTCTGTGTGTGTGTGTACGTGCATGTACGTGATCCCACACAGCCTACTAACATCTCAGTAAAGCAAAAATTTAACACTTGGGGGAAAAAAAAAAAAAAACACCTTCACAGAAAAAGACAATTCTGTCATATTAACCAAGCTATAGCATTAGCCATACAATATGAACCACCACTTTAGAAAAGTAAAGCACAATTATGTTAATACATTCCATCTCAGTTTAAGGATTTTGATACTGTGGAGTTTATGTTCCCCCCATTATTGTAAGAGTGTATATGCATGCCAAAACTCTGTGCAGAATCAAACACTGAACTGCTTGCATAGTACATATGGGCTGTAATGTGCCCTACACATCAATGAAAAAAGACAACCAGCACCACCTCACTGCATGCTGGCAGCATTACAGACCATTCACTCACTTTTATCTGAAGAATACCCCTCGCCCATCTCTCTGTCTGCTAAGGCCTACTATTTTGTCCCTCCATCATGTTACTCCATCTTACTGCATAGTTCTGTGTTAAACCCACACAGAAACGTATTTATACTTCTTGTTCTTTACAAGTTGCCTTTTCTCATTAATTTCTTCCCTATTATCTTTCAGATAATTAACCCCTGTACATGTCATTCCCTCTGTAGCAGTCAATTGTATCCCAGACACAATGTCACTCTTGAAGAAATATCTTTGGAGATAGCGGTAAGAACAATTTTTGTCTCCCTTTCCCCTGTGGTTTAGAGAGCTGGCAAGTGGCTGGAAGTTCTCATTTGTTTCTGTTTAAATCTATGGTATGAAGTGAGATGAACTTTTCCTCAAATCTTTCCCCCTTTTTTATTTTAATTGATGTTCTTGGTTTTGGAACATATTTTGGGTAGCACAGGATATAGCGTCGTAAGCAGCCCTATAGCTTTCTTTGCTCTTCAATCTCATTTACCACCTTTTTTGATTGCAACTGGTAGTTGGTGTTCCCTTCCTGCCAAAGAGATGAATGACTGAGAGAGAGAGACTGTACAGAAAATTGGAGAAGAAAGGGAGCAAAAGCCTGGCCTTCCATACCTCAGCATATCTGCCCAGGCTGGGATCCACTTCCTACAGGCACTCAGGTTCAGGCCCTACTGCTGAAGTCCCGCCCCATTCGGGCCTTGAAGTGGAAGCTTCTCTGTAAGCCTGAAGGCAGCATGCTTTCATGTCCTACATGCAGCTTCCCAGGCAAGGGAAGTAAGATCAAGTCCAAGTTCTTTATAACTTGATCTTTAGAAGGACTACTGGGACACTAGCACACTTCTTTTCCTCAAGCCAAATCAACTATGTTTTATGTAGCTTCAGAATAGGACTTTTTATGTTGGCACATTAGCTTCTTGCCTTTTTCCTCCATTTTTTTTCTCCCCTCACTGGCTTTAAACATGTCAGTCGTCCATGTTTTCTGCCTTTAGAGGTGATATATCATAAATTTGGTTTGGTCGTGCACTAATGCTTACCTCCTTTGCAAACAGACACAGCAACACGATGGCAGACACCCCAAAATAAAAAATCCTACTGCCCCAAGCACAAACAGTCGAAATGTCAGTTGCAGATCTGTAGAGTCAGAAGTTTTCATTAATTATAAATCATTGCAAGATAATATACTGAGAGAAATGACAGAGATTAGCCTCTAAGACAGTCACAAATGTATTTCAGCCAGCAACTTAACAGAAAACAGCAGGTCCTAGAAATGCATTGACATAGGAAAGATCAACTCTTAAATTTGACCACCGGAGTTCAAGCAGCCCAACTATTTGATTAGTTCAGAAGCAAGTGTTGAGTAACCCCAGGGTGTGCAAAATCAGAGTCCTTTATAGGACTACAGAGCTTTTTAAAAAAATGGAGACAAAATCATGCAAATTAAGGCTATTTATTTCATTTCAAACCTTTTGTAGCATTTTCTAAAAGCCTCCTTTTATTCCTACTGAAGTTCAAGACAAGATTCCCAAATAAGAACCATTCAAGTGTGTAGCCTGTAACCATCTAACAGAAATGCAACAGCCATGAGTCTAATGTCTGTTAAGTGCTCCTATTTTGTCAACAGATTGCTATGAGGCAAACAGCATGTGCTCCCAGGGCAGTAAATGTTTGTATTTTCTTTGGACATATGTTGTACATCCTGGAGCATTCAAGTAGCTAATTAATCTATGAACAAATAATTTGGTAAAATAGTCAGTCCTTGATGTTTACTTCCAAACCATAAAAGCTCAAGTGGAATGGGGAATCAAGCAGTCACAACTGAATAAGGAGATCCAACTTTACAATTTGCTCGAGTATGTCTTAACTATGAGTAAAACAACTACAATTTTCACTGTATAGTTTTTCTTCTCACTGTAGTTAAGAGTCTTTTATACATAATATAAAAGCCCAGCTGAGAAATGATTATTAAAACATTTTTTTCCTTTAGTGTGCTCCTAACAGATTCTGATGGCCTCACACTCAGTGGTACTTTCTTCTATCAAAAGTAGCATAATAGTTACAGCTGCCCTAGCACTGGAACATGGTGCTGTTCAACTACAGGAGAAATTTCAAAGTTTAGTCCTTACCTCTGCTTGCTTCTGGGCAAGTGCAAACAAGCAGAAAGAGAATTCTTAGGATTTCATATATCATAGAATCATTAAGGTTGGAAAAGACCTCCACGATCATCTGGTCCAACCGTCCCCCTACCCCTAATATTACCCTATAAACCATGTCCCTAAGTACCACACCCAACCTTTCCTTAAATACCCCCAGGGATGGTGACTCCACCACCTCCCTGGGAAACCTGCTCCAATGCCTAACTACTTTTTCTTTAGGAGAAAGAAATTTCTCCTAAATAGGAGAAAATAAAACAAAATAAAAGGAATTGCTATGTTGGAAAAATGAGATAACATTTATCTCTGTTCTTGTTAAAGTCTCTAAAAAGTATGCAAGGATCATTTGAATATTTTGACATTGTTTTGTCATTGTTCTTAACTGAAAACTGTAGGATGTGGGATGTGTCTAGTGTCAGGACAAGAGACAAAGGACAAATTAAAACACAAAATTCCATCTGAGCACAAGATGGAATTTTTATTTATTTTTAATTGTGAGGATTCTAAAAGTACACACAGGAACAGGTTGCCCACAGGGGCTGTGAAGTCTCCATCCTTGGACATATTCAGTGTTTGGGTAGACAAAATTCGAGGTTTCCTGGAAACCTGCTGTAGCTGACCTTCCTTGAGCAGGGGCAGTTGGAGCTGTATGATCTTGATAGGTCCCTTCCAAACTCACTGATTGTGTCTAACAAGAGCCTCTAACTTTCCACATCTTTCAGTTTATTGAAGCAAATTCGCAATGAAAAGCAACAACAGTTTCTAAAAAGCTGTACAAACAGGAAAAAAATGACTAAAATTCAAGTTGGATTCAACCCTTTTAGTGAAGCAGAGTTTACCATGGAGTTATGTGCAAAGGTGGGATCCATAATAAGATTAATACAGGATTATCATCACTGTTATGTCAAGTAACCTGTGTCTTTGGCCAACCCTGAAAAACCTTAAAGGAAGGTGACCCCATCATCTTTCTGATGACTTGTTCTAGAGGTTCACTACTGTTGTAATGATTTTTTTTTCCCTAGTACACAAGGTGAATTTTCCAAGCATCAATTAGTGACAATTCCCCCATGTTACATCATCTACCAAAGAGATTGGCTCCCTCATCTTAGTTATTGCCCTTCAAAACAGTCTTTATAGCTATTAAACAACCATCTAGCCTCCTCTTCAGCAGATTAAGTACATACAGTTCCTTCAACTTTTCTTCATAGCACTTTCATCGAGTCGCTTCTTTGGATTAAACTCCTCACACACCCTTTCCACAAATAAAGCCTTCACTCCGTTCTTTGTACTAACCTACATAGTTATATCTGTTTGTATTTCATCTTATGTTCTTTGCTTGTGTTGAGGTTGACAAACAATTCAGACAATTCTTTATCAATGAATTGTTTTCTGCATTTATATGCAGAAATAAATGCTAGCTCACACTTACTTTGAAGAGATTGGTGACCTGAAAAACTAAAGGAAGAAACAAATGAAAATCACATTGTTTGACTAGAAGAAGCATATGGCTATGAGGCAACAATTTACAGAAGTATACTTACTGTCTTTAAATGGGACATAACATGCCAGTTCATGTCTGTCTTTGGAAGGGCAACATTTATTTTCCAAGCACTCAGTTCTGTTAATGCTCCCTCCTACAGCACAAGGAACCAAGGTGCCTTTTTCTTTGTGACGGCAGGCTTTAAAAGAAGTAAAATGTGAGATTTCTGTTCCAGGAACTATATGCAGGTAAAGGAAGGTTATAATTTTTATGTCCCTAGTATGTTTTGAAAGAGTAAGTCTGCTAGAAAAGTAGCGTCATTGACTTTCATGGAAATTTGCTCACAGAAGTTAATCAGCCTTTATATTAAAACCAAGAGAAAAGCTAAAATCATGTCATACGAGATCTTAAATAATTGGCTTTATTTCAGTTACAATCAGTTTTTGTAAATGTTTGTTAACTACATTGTGCCTTTTTTTTGTATTTAGGTTTGTAAAGGGGAAAGAAACTGTTTTCTGAATGGACTGTTTCTAATTTAAGAAAAACACACAGACATTAAAATACCTTGTGTTTTCTGAAGGGCTCAGCATACAATGTATTACAGTTAGCCATCTCTCTGTTTAGCACTAATTGCATGTTTCTAAAAGCAGCTATTAGGAACAAAAACCTAATATATCCAGTCCAGTTATTGAACACAGCATACAATATTTAAAGCTTTCTATTTAATAATAGATTTATTAATAATCATGAGATCTTCTGTGGGAAGGGCTATATTTTAAAACACTTATAAACAAAAACAGTAACACCTGTAAAACTTGGTATTACAACTCTGATGTGACACTGTCACAGAAGCTGCAAAACATCATTTGCTTCCAACACCACTCCCAAGATTGGCTGCACTGTCAGTCGCACTTTTATCATAGACATCACTGGTAGTCAGATTTAATTAAATGTGGGGTCAGGCACTTCAAAAGACCTGTGTTTATTTAGGCCTAGTTAGTAACAACAGTGTATCTTCATCGTTATTACTAATCAGCTATATATTAAGTGAAGAGTGGTATCTCTGCCTTCTATTTGTCCATGAAACAATTATGGAGTCAGGCTTGACTTAATTTTTGTACATGCCAAGCTCTCTCTGTAATCACGGATTTTATCTTTTTTGGTGATATTAATGAATATATTCCATTTTGATTTCCTTCTCAATAATTTTCTCAAATAATGAAGCTCTCGTTAATTAACTTCAGCAGTCCAAAAGGTGAGCTGTTCAGCCTAAGCTAATGGCCCTGAATTCTTCCTGAGCCAGGAGTGGAAAAGACTATTACTGAGTAAAATCCATCTCCCGCTTAGGACATACAGAACATTTATTCTCGTGTTTACACAAGGAGAAAAAAAAGTAGTTCACATTGGATGCGAAAAGGGTAGGGAAGGTGGATGCTCCAAAGTGCACAACACTGATGATGAATGGTTTTTATAGGCAATGCAATGGAAGCAAATTTATGATCATTCCAAAGGGGCATTTAATATTTTTTTGATGAGACCTGGTGAGTTTTACAGTGTCAAACTGGCGGTTTTAAATACACTAAATGCTGATAGGTAAGGGGGTGGGAGGCTGTAGTGGAAGCAAATCAGTAGTAGAGGAAGAGGGAAGTAGTGCTACAGTGACGAAGTGGCACTTACTCACTGGCCTGAAGAAATTTAAAATAGCTTCAGATGCATCTTTCAGTTTCATTTTAAGTTTGCTGGGCACCACTTCACTTTTTTCTAAAACTTGATGAGTTGGTGATGTAAAACCTGAAAGCTCATAATGATTAGCTCATTACCATCAAAATATCCATAATTAATTAAATGGAATGACATTTTCATACTGATTATCTTTCATTATGAAGGCATTTATAGTCATTATGAATTGTGACTACTGATGGCTAGCAAGGTTAAGCATAGATGTCTTTTTGTTGTAGTCAATTATATTACTTCAAATTGCTTTATGAACCACAATGAGTAAAGAACTAAAGCTGTGAAATTTAAATTAAGGAATCAATTCATGCGGAAATTGTCAAGAGAAAAAGCACTACTGTTCAGATAGAAGGTGCAGGTTATGGGAAAATTCTATGTTATAGCTGTAGATGTATTTCTCTCCTGTATGCAAGCAGAACTTTTGGCCTTTAGATCAAGATCAGATCCCAGCCAAAACACAGGAAAAAAAAAATTACAGATGGCAGCTTTATCAGGTACAACCAGACAGGCATCTATCCTATTATCTCGTTTCAGATAGTGGTGGATGCATAGAAAAGAGCAAAACACCCATGAATATAACACTAGTGGAGTATTTTCCTAAACTAGTGATTTGTTGCTGTGGGACTTCTCAATCGTCTTTCATCTACACTAGTCTGAAGAATGTATTATCCGTAAGCCTTGTTGTCTCACTCTACCTCTTTTTCATTAAAGCACAAGTGCAAATCACAGTGGGACTCCCTGGCAATCAACCATTCCATAATGCACAAAAAACTCAGAATTCCAGTTTTCTTGCCTTTTTCTTTTAGGGGAAACTTAGCCAAAGGAACTCTCTTTAATAACTTTCAGTGGCAGAGTTTATTAAAAGACATTTCATGATTTTATAATTCCTTGTGAACACGAGTGAGACCATAGCCTAACCAAAAACTAGGGTATTCAAACAACTTCATTTTTTGGGGCAATGCTCCACCTGGGAGCAACAAGAACCCCAAGTACGTAAATCCACCATTTCTCCTGGAGCAGAACTTGGTTTTTCAGTGCCACGTCTTCTCTGCAGAAAAGAAGCATTTGAGAAGGCTGAACCAAATTCACGTCAAAACAGGTACTCATATTAACGCATAACAGGAGTGTGACCAGCAAAGCTCACACTAGCAGTTACATCACTGTCTCCCCACCTGCTCCAGTGAAAAAAATTAATGTTTTTCAGTATTTTTCAATCACTGCAAGACAACAAAATTTGTAACTTTAATTCCTGCTAGGAAAATTACTTGCTTCTTCTATGAAAATGCTTTTCTCCTTGCAAAACTCACTTGAATTGATGCTATGAAGCAGTATCAATATCACATAGTTCCGTACTAGATGAACGCCAATTACTTCTTGCAGCATTACTGTAATAAAACCAACAGTGATAAGGTATGCGAGTACACGCAGAAACTTCTATCACTCCTTTAACTTTGTATTTATAGATTAGAAGAAACATGACAGTAGATTGCTGCACAGAGCAAATGCTCTGCTCCCTCTCCCCCTAATTAAGGAGGCAGCCAAACCCAGTAAAACATTTTGGCAATGTTACTTTGAAGGAACTACTCATTTAAGAGAGCATAAAGAGATGCATCTTGTTAACAGACTAGCCAAAAAAGTATATAAATACAACCTCTTAAGTGTCCCAGAGCTGGATACTTAACACCTTGAAGGAGCACTTAAGTGAGTGTTTTAATCCAGGTATAGTGGACAGAATCAGGACTGAAGAATTAAAATTTTTTGGAAGTTTTCAATAGAACTCTACTTTGGCTTACTGAGTTCTTCAGTCCTTCTAACATCAAAGAAAGATGCTTTGAAAAAAAAAACATTTTGAAAAGTTGGTCCAAAAAGGGTATTATGGATAAAAAATACTTTTAAAAATCCCTGAGTCATTCATAGCAATTAAACAGCAGGTTTAAGTTGGGTTTTACACCTCCAACCACCCCCTGAAGACTGCTTTGCCAGATGCTATATTTCATTTTGCCTGCTGCTTCTATTCTAAAAGGATCTTTTTCAATTATTACAACATATATTAAGAGCTTAAACTAGACATATTTCTTAGCATTGGTAAGGTGGCAGAACCCCATTTTCTTAAGTGTTGTACAGAGAAAAGATTGCATTTTATACAAGTATTGTCCCTTGAAGGATCTGTTCTCTCTGCACTCCTGCTGCTAAATGAACGAAGCTTTCCTGCAATTCAAGTGTGCCTGTTTCATGGAGTAATATACAAATACATTCTCTGTCCCAAAGAGAAACTTCACTTTGGCAGGTAAGCGCAAAATTCTTTAAGAGGGCAGGAATCACATTTTCCAAGACACCTATTAAAATCTAATGCCATTCAGGACAAATTGGGAGGAGCGAAACATTTCCTGGGAGCAGGAAAAACAAAGGAGATATAGAAAAATCTAGCCCTCCCCTGCCCCTTACACGCTTCTTTTTCCATACCTTCTCTGTTACTGTTGGAACAGGCAGATCACAGCTACCCTGAGTACAGCGACCTCAGGCACGTTATGCAGGACAGCGCGGAAGCAAGGCTCATCACAATGGGCTGCCCGTCACCTATGATGTAGCTCAGAACAGATGTGTAACTGTATCTACCTACTGTGTGAGGGACCAGAAAAAAAGTTGCATATGCAGTTTGAAAAAGTCAACCTCCCACAGAGCAGACTGTTAAAAGCCTCAGTCTTTAATTCACTAAGTTAAGGCCACATTTGTGTCATTACCAATATGCAATGCAGGAACATGGCCTAATAGACAGTAGTGCAGACCAGGTAATAGATACCTCAAGCCATCAAAATACACTCCTCAAAACAAAGTTTGGGCAGAGTGCCCAAGTCAGATTTCTCAATAATTCCAATAAACTCATTTTATAATAAGATTTTCCCATGAATTCATCAAATCTCTCTATGTTTGAAGCAAAAGTAAAGTCTAACCTCAACCTTCCTTTTTCTTAGAAATGTCCATTCCTTTTATTAAATGAGACGTTCTTTGAATAGGTTAAGAACATTTTTTTTTAAAAAAAGACAGAAACCTAAGTAAATGTTGACCATCATCCCATCTTACCCACCGAAAAATTCAAAAATAAAAAACCAGCAGTTCTCTAGTCTGTTATGCTTTAGGGAAGGGAGGGCAAGCGAGGATGCATACAACAGCCACCTAAGCAGGTAATTGTCTTGAAAAAGTTATATACATATTCACATGCAAAAGCTTTTCTTTTTTTTTTTTTTTTGGCATTTTAGTTAGTTAAGTAATGACTTTAAAGGGTATTTTTTTTAAACCTGTGTTTGTAGGCAGCATTAGCTTTCTAATATAAATATACAGCATCCTCGGTTTGTTTCTTTCATTCTGCACACACTACACACAGCCACTCCCAATACTAAAAATAAGGAGACACTTCGAAACATCTAATATGGAACAAACATTCTTCACTTTCTGAAGCATTTGATTTCACATGCAATTGTGATTTCTGCATTGATTTCTTTCATGGAACACTACATATATGATATGATGCATTTATGATGTACAAATATGAGAGTCTGATTCAGACTGCTAGAACCTGAGAAAATTGCCTACACATTTTATGGTGACTGCTTCATTGATTTTTGTTGTTATTAAATTCAGGACTGTTGACTCTTGTTATTGTAACTGTAGTCTGTACCTAAGACTCAAGCTAAATCCACCAGCCAAAAAAAGGCCATCTAACATGCCATATGACCCCAACCTCATTATACTATTTCTGCAATGGTCAAGTTCCTCGTCATTTATAGAGACTACATCACATCCATGGGATGCTTTTTGTTTAAATTAACTGCTTTTATTGTAAATGTTTCTTTTATTCAGAGAAAAAAAAGTCATGTCTTATTGAACCCTCAGTAGAAACACAAGGCTTTCATCTATTTTTTGTTTTTATGATGCATTTTCATACAGCACTCAAATTACTACTTTTGAAATTCTTTACAATAGGCAAACAAAAGGAAAAAAACAGTAACAACTAGTTTATACTCATAGTTTAGTAGCAATTATCTCCATCAGGAACTGCTCAAGATCAATAGTCTTCATAACATGCAAGCAGGAGTGACAGACATGGGATACATATAAAAAAGATTGTTAGGAGTAGAAAAAGGTTCGTCCCCTGATGTGGGCACAAGATCCACAGGCTGCTGATGAAAGACTAATACTTCTGAAGTCAAAAGTTGATGCAGTAAGTCTAACCCTTTCAGCAGTAAATACAGTATAAAAATGTCACATGAAAACTAAACTGCAAATAACTAAGCCTAGCAAAACTCTTGTAAGGAGAATCCTGCAGATCAGACTGGAATCTGTTCAGAACATTTAACTCAAAAACTCATGTAAGCTTTCATAACATATATAAAGCTGCATTATACTTGAAGGTATTAGAATTCTTCCAGCCATTGTGATTTTCATGGATGTGAATATAGCCGGAGAAGGCTGTTTGGCCAGCATCTTTTAAGATGAAAACCTAAGTAGTGTTATGTTCAAGTGGATGATAAGCTCATTACATGCTACTGCAAAAACCTACATCAGGTAATAGAACCAGTATCAAAACAAACACACGCTGGTCTACCATTACAGGTGTTACTGTTTTGAGAAAGTCTTCAACAATACACAGGATGATAAAAAAAATTAAAAATCTTGCAGATTAATACAGAATGCCACTTACCAGAACCATAAAGAAGGGTTCTTGAAGTGACTGAGGAATACTCACTGGAAGCTAATCTATTCCCTTTTAATATTCAATACTGAAGAGTTCTGAAGAAAAATGTTGCAACTCAGGAAGTTACCTTTCCTAATAAGCACTCCTACAAAGAACGCAGAGTGTACAGTCAATATCATACTTGGACTATTAAATTTGTTTCTGGCTTGTTGAAAGAAACAAGCATGGTACACATTTGATTTTAGAGACAGCAAATAGCAGAAAGATAATTTATAGCTAGGCCATTAAAAGTTTCTGTACACAAGAACTAAACTGATTTGATTCCTGAACTCATGAATGCTCATCATCAGAAAAAAAATTTCAAACAAGCCATATAAATAGAGGTCTTTTCTTGACAAGATTTTATACCAACTCTGAAAAGTTACCATCGTTAAACATAAACGCATTCAGTAAAGAAAGGAAACACTTTCTATTTTCATAAGCATCTGTTAATTTATAGGCTTTGATGTTAACCCTACTGAATTTAAACTTTGGCATCATTCACAAATACCTCTCATTCTTTTTAAAGAACTTTATTTTTAAAATAACTTTAATTCATTAGACCATACTTTATAAGTTACCAATAGGACGGACCTGAACTCAAGCATCAGACATTGGTTGCACTTTCAAGTTTTTTTAAACAACACATGATTTTTCAAAATAAAACTGTACATTTAGATTCACAGTTTAATTTGTTGAAATTTAATAACATTTAAAAAACACTGGAATTTGAATTGAAAGGGATACATGTTAAGCACACAAATACTGAAAGGTCATAATCCCAAAATGCACTTGAGAATGGAATGCAACTAATTAGTCAAGACTGTAGTAGTTTAGTAATTTCACATTTAACCTAGTTAGCACCTTAGTAAACTCAACCACTGAATGTAAGAAATATAGTGCATAATGTGACAACTCAACAGGTATTGTACCATTTCATAATGAGATTGTTTCTTGAGCATTATGTGCCATATTTTTCGAAAACTGGTAATATTTTAGAAGTTTTCTAGAATGTGTAAGTAACAATGACTACAGTTAAAGTCTAAACAGAAATATTTTCTCTACTTGTTTTGAGATTTTTAAAGCAATCATTTATAAGGATTGCATCAACATCAGTTAGCAGAGGAAGATCAAACTTTATTGAAACTGCTTGCATACAAAATATATTGCACTATAACCAAACAAATGTCAACATAAAATCCAATCTGTTGTAGCTAATATGTACAGAGAATATTGCCCAAGAGCAGTTACATTACAAGGTCAGTCTACCTTGGTTAATTATCTACAGTATTTTAAACCAAACAGCTTACAGATGATGTGTGCAAGGTACCAATTTCTGTTTTCAAATACTATACATTCCCAAAATAAATAACTAGAAATCAACATTAATGTTTGGCAATACTTTTTAAGACATTTTTATATTTGTTAAATCATGTGCAGTTTGTTGCCATTTTTAGTATGCTCACCTGTATGCAAGGAAAACAAAGAATGAAGAAAGCAAAAGAAACAAAACTCACAAAATACATCAGAGGCAAGGTCAAGTTTGTACAATTCTGTACACAATCAGTGGCTCTCCTTCTGGAGTAATTTGAATAAAATGGATTAAAATGGAGGTCCTTATACAGCTTTGCCCAGTGAGTTTAATGCATGATCAAAAATAAAAGAAAGCACAGCTCCTCCCACCACTTCCCACCTTTACCTGGTGTATGACTGTACTTTAGATCAGATTCTGCATCGCCTTCCAATGGGCTGGTAATTCAGACCTTGTACCTCAAAATACGATGGATTTGTTCTACCCCCAGTATCTCCAGTTAGTACACCTGAACTTTTCAGAGTGGTGGTTTTCTTCCTACCTCTCCTGAAATAGTCCCCAAATTAAAATAGAAATTCAAAACTTTTGGGACGATGAAGAACATTAGCGCTTTAAACTGGTCATCCGGCCAAATAGCAGGCACACATTACTAGCTTGTGAACGAGTTACATTTGTTCCCTCAGTAACAATGAGTTTTTTAGTTTTCCACAATGGAAAGTTTTTTTTTCTTTTTATAAAAAAAATCTGTACTGCCTACAAAGAAAAAGTTACACCCCTTTTTCAATAACACTATTTGCCAAATCTTCAGTGCAAAATTTCCTATTCTTATAACTGCCTAACCCAATGCTTATGTAAGGAAAAAATTATGGAAAGCATGCACTTGTCTATAAAGTACTAACGTCTGACAAGGATTGCTACATATATTTTACATTTAGTGTTACCAACTCATCTTCCCTGATTTCTGCATCCAAATATAGTATTCCTACCTGCCAAGATATAAAAAAGGCACAGATCATACAACTTTTTTGCTAATGAAAATGACAATTGTTACATCACACATTTTTCAGGGTCCACTAAAATACTGAAAAAGGTGGACCAGAATGTGAACTGACACAGGACATAAAACGACATAGCATTTCATGAAGAACTTGTAAGTTAGATTGAAAACAGAAGCCAATTTGATTACTGCAAACACTATTTATTCTGAAAATTGAAATTGAGCAGTGATTTTGACCCGATGCGTTAAAATGGTACAACTGAACAGAAAGTTTACCAATGCACAGCTCAGTATTTTTAAAACAAACAAAAAGATTCTTTCATTGTTTGAAGTGCAATATGTACTTGAAAGCGATTTTCGGAAATTCAGATATTTTTATGCAAATATTTGAATAACTTCTTATTCTGAAAACAACTGCATACTGTTGATGTTAAAAAAGGCTAACAGAGAACATATGTTCATTTCATGCCCTGCGCCATCTTGCCTACTATTTGTCTTTGGCCTAACAAGTTTCTCTAATGTGGAATAGGAATTACTGAAACAGTATAGGAAATATGACTTCAGAATTATGCAGTTTAGGGTACTCCATTCACCAACGGCTGTTGACCATCTGCGCTGTCCGCTTTCTCTTTCTTCTGATTACGTTCTTTACCCGTGCGCAGCCGACTACCTTCATTGGAGGTATTCTGTAATGTTTTAGTGTGGACACTCCTTTCATTATTGCAGTCAATTCTGATCTGGAACAAGTCAGAGTTATATAAAGCATTCTCCTCCTTTCATCCACCCCTTATGCATTCATTACCTTTGCAGCTTGGCAGGAGTGCTGTTTATTAAATCATCAGAAGACACAAAATAGTAACACACCCTTAAGGCTCTGTTAAAGGTAACTAGCTAAAATGGAGCATGTCTGATTCTTTTTCTGTTTGAAAATGCCACATACTTTTGGCCATAAAAGAACAAACAAACCCCCATAAACACTCCAGTCTACCTAGTCTTGGAAAGCTCTGCTTCCTCACCAAAGCAAAAACATACTGTATTTGTGCAAGATCAAGTTGAAGAACTTATAGCACATGGAAGTTTGAAACATTGTTTCACTTTTACTGCAAGTTCCTAGTTGTTGTATAGAAATATTTATTTTTGAAAAAATAAACACAAATCATGAAGTGATACTAACACCCCAAAAATCTTCTCAGCCACCTAGGAAACCCAAAAAAGATTTCTTATAATCCACCAAAAACTTACATGGCTTTTATAAATGGCACTAAAAATGTTCAAGGGAGCATTTTGAAAGCAAGATTTTTATGCTTGTAGGGGGTAAGCTCAAACTCATTTCTGGCTTATTCCTTGAAATATTACAAAAATTTATTACGACTTGATCAGTCAGGTTTCAATCATATGTAAGTACTTATTTTAATGTAGAAAGAGTATCATCTCCTCCAAATCTCAGAGTAACAGACAAAACCCATGACTTTGGTTAAGTTCTCCTTAGTTTTTTTTTTCCCCGTCTAACATCAACATTCTCCTTTATCTGCTTCATCCTCCTTTACTTCAAATTTTGCAAGTGAATTGCTGACTAACAGTAAAAGTTGTGTGGCCATGTACGTGCATGTATTTTTTTTTTGCATGCTATTTGTTCCAGGTATGTATTTACATCCTCAAGTTTAGCACTCCCACTTCAAAAACAAAGCGTTTGGTCACATGCTCCAAATTTTTTTTTTTTTTTTAAAACAGCCTAAACCAAGACATTGAGAATCATCTGAATCTCCCTCCAGATCCATGACTCCTTGTAACACCATATAGAAGGTGGCAGCTACAGATGCTCATTATTCCTCCCACCTAACACAGCCCATCCTATGTGGTAAGAAATGGTAGGTCTGCACATTAACACAAAGCATTTCCATTTGGGGAAACTTAACATATATACATAAAATATCATCATGAATAACTTCACCCAAGAAAACACTTGAAAAATCTCTATCGGTATATTTATAAAAATCTATAAGGCCAATATTGAACTGTTTCTCCATTTATATTCTTAACTTGCTTTCTAGATTGCATAGCTTTGAATTGCAAACATTTAGTAATAAAGGTGCATTTAAAAGTGTAAACTTTTTCACTCTGGAGAGTTTGGCTACAATACAAGCACCCCCGACCCCTTTTATTTAAAGCATTAAGTATTCTTTTTGCTCAGTTATGCTGCTTCATTTTGAAATGAAAAAACAAGAGCAGAAAATGCTATGACAAGGGAAAGTGAAAAATAAAAAAAGCTAATTAGAACAAAGAATCAAATACAGCTGTCTAGTAAAACCTTAGAATCAGTGTTCTAACTCAAGGGAAAGAGCTAAGTTCCAGAAATAAGCTCTATCCTGTAATTTGAGTTGGGGTCAGTCTGAGCTAGCTTCAGAAGACAAGTTTCTCATCTCAATTCACCTCAAAAATTAAAATTAAACTGCACTACTCTGAACTTTTAAAAACTGTCAGCAAAACAAAGTTGTCAGTTCCACATTAGGAAGCTGCATCTTTACACAACTTGAGATATCAAGATTCCTGTGTATAGAATACAAAACAATACAGAACTGTGCTATTCCTCTAAACATGATTAGGTAACAAGGAACCAGAAGGCTACTTTGTCAGCTGCAGTTTTGAAGAATCCCATGTTAGTACATAAACACTAACACTTATGCATCTTTAAACAGTGCAGAGTTCTAAGAAGAAGAAAAATTACCTGAAGAGATCCATCTGCTGTTCTCCCTTTTGCATCTCTTGAATTACGCTGACGGTTATCTGTTCGTGACTGTTCATCGTTTCCTGCAGAAAGAATTAATCAACTAGATTTTTCCAGTAAGAACATAGAATTTTCTTGTATTCAAGAAGTGCACAAGCATAACAGTTAATTACTTGTAAATTTTCATCCTAAGGGACATTAAACAAATACCCTTGATAACATAACAACAATGTTCAAACTATGGCCCAAGTACCATCACAGAAAATCTTTTCATGCAGTAAATCACAGTAGACAAAACCACCATTTAAATCCAGTATAGTTTAAGAAAGACTTTTAGTTGCCCTCAGGAGACAAACGTCTCTCAAAACCATCAACCACAGGAGAGAAAAGCGCAGTCAACTTTGGTAAGCTTTAACATATTTACAGATCTTTCCAGGATGGCTAGTAGGCTAAAGCATGTTTTAAGACAAGAGGCTGAGGAAACTGAGTTTGCTTAAGGATAACACTGCTAACCTTCTCTTCTTCAAAGAGAAGTCTAGATTTACCTTTGAATCCTCCACGACCCCGTCCTCCTTGTCCTCTTGCACCACCTCCACGTCTTCGCCCATCTCCTCTACGTAGGTAGTTGTCTCGCTCCTCTTCTGCTGGGGCTAATGACCAATCGCTAAGTTCATCTCTGTGATCAGATTCTGTTTCAGAAGCATTTGATGCTTCAGAATTAGTTCCTATCAAGAGGATAAAAAAAATCCAAAACGTGCCAGTGTAGCTAAGCATGAAAATATTACAGTAGAACGGAAAATACATCTGTACACTTAGAGATTTCTCTTTTTAAAACAGTTTTGAAATTTTTGCCTCTATACATAATGCAGAGATGCGTATAATATGCATTACTTCTTCAAAAAAGTCGATATAGACATTGTAAGTTAGAAGTATGTTTCAGGTTAAATTATCTGCCACACTTTTATAGTTAGTATTATTACTATCCATTATTGAATTTATTGTGCAAATGCAGTTCGTAAAAATCACATCTAGTCACATTTAAAAAACTGAAATTCCTGAATTTAACTTGTCCTGCCTCCCCTCAACCCACCATGAAACAGCCTGTAACACACACTACAGAAGCAGAAACTGAAGTCAGAATGCTGTAAATGTATCAGATTCAAAATAATTGTCCATTACATAACTTTTGTAGTTAACAGATCACTTTTGCTGATAAAAGTTCATTCTTTTTCCAAATTTTCATTTTCCTATACCCGTTATTAGCCAGGTGAACTCGTGTCTTCTAAAAATCATAAAAGGGCTTCACCAGAATAACATCAATTCTGTATGACATTGTGTGCATGTCATCAAGCTCACACAGACAATTCAATAAGTGCAAACATCAGCTGGCCTATACTCTGGATACTGAGGTAACAGATTGCTCTAAAGAAACACGTTCCTTAGAACTATTCATAAATAAATTATACAAGATTTAAAAGAACAGTATGTCATTGACTGTGCTCTTCTAGCAAAAGCACCCAAGTTCAACTTCATGAGGTAAACATCTTACTTTCACCTGCAAGTATTTATACTAAGATAGCCTCTTACAGGGTCAAATGAAAACCAGGTTTTATTAAGAGCCGTTCAAAATACAGATAAATTAACAATCCTTGCCCTTAGTAGTTCATGATATAGAAGACAGGCTATACTGTAAGAGACAGAAGCTGCAGTAAAATAGCGCTAATGTAATCTAACCTATTGTCATTCAGAATATTTTTTACAGCATAAAGCTCTAACTAATCTCCAAATATTAGTACTTAATTGAATTTCTGTTTGAACATCTGTTTTTCAAGTTCCCACAATAGCCAATCCTTAAGTGTTAACTACTAACAGAATGGTATTCAAGAAAGCAAGAGACCAAAGCAGCATCCAATAGGCTTCTATTAAAACTGTAAGCATGCTTCTTCTAGTTACCTACCCGAAGCGTAGCCTGGACCACGTCTGCTGTGCCCTCTGTTTCTGTAAGGTCGACTACCTCGTCCAAGTCCTGGACCATCATCAGTCATATATCCTTTTTCCTTATCTGTACGATTTGGTGGTGGCCTAGAAGTAGCTCCGATCTGTCGAAGCTGCTCATCTATTTGCAGTCTTTCCAAACGTAGCTGGTCCACTTCCTACTCAAACACAAGCATTGCAGGTGATGTAAACATATGTGAATGTACAGATGCATTTCTCAGGAAAAAGAAAAAAAACTAACGTATTGCTGTTGATAATGTATTTAATACTTCGTAAGTCAGCTTTGAGAATAATTTGTTTACCAAAAAACCCTTTTAATGTTTAAAACTGCTGCACAGTTAGCAAGCTCTCCAGTAGTTACACAGACAGGTGAGTGCTGTTATATGACCTTCTGTTCAGAAAGGTTAGTACAGCACAAAAAAAATCAACTGAATTAACTATGAATTGAAGAATCTAAGAAAAAAATTCTGGGCTATTGAGCACCTTCCGCTCCCATGTTAGAAGCCATTTAAGAATCAAAGTAGTAAAACTTTTACAAGAAGCCTTTAATGTAGATTGTAGATTGTGTAACAGCCACTTTTCAACAGCCTTTTGGGCCTGAAAAGATTTTGTTCATCATCCTGTTGTTACCTTATTAAGTATTGTTAGACAAATTTCAGTGGTAGAGTAGCATCATTCTCCTCACCTTTAAATAATTAAGATGATAATCCAGAAGAACAGTTGCATTAGTGATGCTATCCTTGGTTCCCACAAATACAAATGGTACCATTCCCTACAACACAGTAACATTAAACCTATGATTACTGATTAGGCATCAAATACTGAAGAGAACCAAACATTATTATAAATTTAAAATAAACAATTTTTATAACATGCATAAGCACAAATTCAAAAATGAAACAATACTATATTTAATTTTTGATGCTGACTAAAGGGAATTACCCTTTTCCACAAAAAGATAATCTTGTTTAAAAAAATTCAGACATCAATATCAACATTTATTATTCCCATCAAGTAAAACATTCAAAACACTTCAGGTTTCCTCCTTTCCTTCAAAACTAATACCACCTTTGCTGATTATGTCTACTCTCTCACACTAGCTACTTTTATGCTGCACGTCAGTAAAGAAGCCTTTGAGCTTTTTTGAAAAGTCAAATTAACACTGTCACATAGCAAAGCTTATCTTCCTTAAGGTTCTCTCAAATGGTAAAAGGCACGTAAGTTAGTACATCAGGCAACAACTACTAGCTTACATGCCTATTACCTTTCAAACATTAAGTGTTTCGTTAGTTACCTGCGAAACGTAGGCCTGGAGTTGATCAAATTCTAATGCCTGAAATTATGACCCTTACAGATAAGATATCTAAAGACTAACTTCAGTGGTGAAAAGTGGTCTAAGAAACCTACCTAAAAGAGCCCCAAGTGCTGAAAACAGCTAACCTTTAGCAGATACAAAAATAATTTCCACAAGGATAACTCCAGACTAAAACTGGGCTAAGCATCAATTCAAGAGGTGGGACTATTGCCCACACAAACCTAATGAACTAAACTACCTGATTTTTGTACCAGCTGAAGCCTCACCACAGCAGTACAAGCTTCACTGTAAACTGCAGAAGTCAACCTAAGTCTTGTAAACATTCAGCTGCTGAAACCCATGCATGGGCAGACAGAGCTCAACTACCCCTAACTGAACTGATAACTTTTTTTAAAGTTATTATATTAGGGTATCTCATCATGAGCTCTGAACACCCTTAACTCTCGCTGCACACATACTCTTTACGGGATTGCATCCAAAAGATTTTTTTTTGTCCCTCCACCCGCCCCCAGCAACCCCCAAGAGTGAAACAATTGAGGATAATCTCTCAAAAAGAGAAAAATATATTCACAGTAGGGTGAAGTTCCTTAAAAGCAACAACGAAGTGACATGCCTGTAATTTGTCCTTTTTTTTTTTGCCCCTTTTTTTAGGGGTGGGGTGGGGTGGTAAGTGGAGTACGAACAAATGACTTGTTATATCTTACACATATTAAAATGTGTAATATTAAAATAATATTCAGTCCTTTAATCCTAAGGAAACGCTACACTAACTCTAAGCTTCTGATCTTATGAGCTTCAGAAATCTTTTATCCACTGGTGTGGTCCACTGAAATATATTATCTTATTACCTGCGTCATTTTGTTTCATAAATATTTAATACGACTTGATGAAGAGTAATTACTTTTACACTAAACTGGCATTAACTAGTATATAGTATCAATTTTTAAAAGACAACTGACTTAAAATAGCATGTAAGGAAGAGGTAGATGCTTGTCACTTTCAGCAGTGAACTCTAGGCATAAGAATGCCAACTCTTAGGAATTTGAGCTAGTAGCAATGTGAAGCAATGTTAGCCCTACAAAAACTCCAAACTCCAAAACTCCCCTACAAAAACTCCAAAGCGCTTATTTATTGAGGCTTATTTCTGCCTTCAAAGCAGAAGCGCCAATCTTCAACTTAGTTTCAGTAGTGAATTCTTATGCCCATACACGTCATCTGCTCAGAAATTTAGAAATAAAAATAACATATACTACTATAAGAAATAAAACCTATTTTAAAAGATGAAAAGCCTGGAGACCTCATATAAAATTATGGGAGTTATGGAACCACACCCAAATTTTATGGGCAGGATTTTGAGATCTCAGTCTTAACAGAAAGAACCCAATACTGAATTAAAAGCAACCTACTGTTCTTCACAAAAAGAAAGTCTGCAATGTATGTGTCTACACACTGGAAGATTCCTACACATTCATTTTAAATATGACAGAAATAAGCTTACAGGTACTAACTTTTACCTGCCAAGTTTTGACATCAATTTCTTCGATTTCTCCTGGTATAAAACATAACACAACTAACACCTAAAGCAGCATAAGGAATGCCAGTGTTAGCAATGTCATTATCAGGAAAAAACAGAAAAAGGAATGCAGAGCTTGGCAGGTGAAAAGGCTTTCATCTTTAAAAGATGTATTTTGGATTGAAGGACATCAAATTATTTTTTTTTAAGACAGAAGAATGAAAAAACCTGAAATCCAACTGGAGCCATGACTTATTCTTTTACCCAAATTTTCTTCTGTAGGCAACATCAAAAACTTTGAAAGTTTTAGCTTGCAGCAAAAGCAGCACCCTCTTGCTTATTAAGACAGCTCAAGAATTTTAGAGTTGTAAGTTTATTAGAAATAATAATTGAAATAGAAGTGAATCTTTTAAATCTAAACACTGAGTTGACTTTCTTACCTTTTCAAACAGATGTAAAAGTAGTAATGAAGTAAAAAAAACTTACATAATTGCTTAGCCACTTTTTACGGAAAGAAATTGAAATGTGGGTCTTCTGTAATAATTTAATCATGATGATACAAAAGATGAAAAACTACTGAAGCAAGAACATAAGTGTTCTAGAAATCTATTTCATGTCTTATTCAAAGGTTATTTAATGAGTACATATAAAAATTTTTGGGTAAGAGAGTTTGATCTTTAAAATTCAAGCACATTTCACATTTGAAGTGCAGGGACTTTTCGTGAATTGAGATGTTAAAACCTTTTTGCTTAAAGCTTTACTTTCAAACCTGTAAACTTTCCCCCACAACATAACCCCACACAGAAGTGCCTTAAGTTGTTAAATTACAAAGTTCAAGACTTCATTAAAGCCTTCTACAAGGCTGGTAGGTAGAAAAAACCCATTTTAGATAGCCTTTCTGTGCAAACATGCCATTTCACATTGTTCATGGTTGTTTTTCCTTTAAGTTACAATTCACATGCTACTGTGAATTCAGATCATGTTTAAAAAGAGGGTTTAGGGGTTTATACACAGAACACAAACTTTTCCTTACAATGTAAGGACTGTATGTAAGTATGTAAGAATGTAAGTAAAATTGAAAGCAGGTAAAACCCCAAGAAATCAGTCTCGAGGCAAATTAATGAATGGGAACAGGAAGATTTGCATATAGTTATTTACAGCTTAGCACATGCCGAGAAACAGTATCACTGCTTCTAACAGGAATAACATGAAATCTCTAAGAAGGTGCATCACAAAGTTTCATACAGCATTTTAAAAAACAAAAACAACAAGTCTAATTTACATAGAAATGCCCCTTTAGCATTAACGGGGAAATACAATTCCATAAGGAAAAAGAAGAGTAATCAGAACTTTATCTTACCACTATGAAAATACAAAGAAAATTTCATTTTAGCACTGGGTAGAATATAACCATCAGTTAACATACATAGAAATCACATGAACTAAGAACATACCTCTTCTTGTGGAATATTTTTATCATTTTCAGCCTCAATTCTCACTCTTACAACACCAGATTTGTCCACTATCTCCTGAATCAGTTTTCCATTTTTTCCTATTACTTTTCCTACAGAAAGAACATACAAAACATTCCATTTTCAGGGTTTTTCCCCTAAAACCTGAGAGCATTACTATATTCTAGTTAAACACAACCATTCAGTAACAGTGCAAGAACTTGTCAAAATGACTTAATACTCCACAACAAAGATTTAGTCAATGAGCTATGAACTATAATGTCTAAGGCAGCCTGGGACGTTAACTTTGGTAATGTTCCAAAGCAATCACTGCAGCATACAGGAAGAGAGGTACTTTATTATGAAGGTTCATAACTGAGTATAGTTCCCTTCCTTTTCAAAGCTTCTACAGAGAACAAAGGAAATGAATCACAATTCTGTACTTCTGTATTAAATCATCAATCCCATTTTGAAAAAGGGTAGAAAGGAAGACCTGGGGAACTACAGACTGGTGAGCCTCACCTCTATGCCTGGGAAGATCATATAACAGATCCTCCTAGAAGCAATGTTAAGGCAAGGAGGTGATCTGAGACAGCCAACACAGCTTCACCAGGGGCAAATCATGCCTTCCAGTAGCCTATGACGGAGTAAATGTCAGTCAACAAGGAAAAACCAACCGAAGTCATCTACCTGGACTTGTGTAAGGTCTTTGACAGTCTCATACAACATCCTTATCTCTAAACTGGAGAGATAAGAAGGGTGGACTATCTGGTGGATAAGGAATTGGCAGGATGGCAACACCCAGAGAGTTGCTCCAGGTGGAGGCTGGTGACAAATGGTGTCCATCTTTGGACCAGTGCTGCTTAATACCTTTATCAATGACACAGACAGTGGGATCAAGCGCATCCTCAGTGAGTCTGCAGATGACACCAAGCTGAGTGGTGTAGTTGACACACCAGAAGGAAGGGATGACTTCCACAGGCACCTGGACAAGCTTGAGAAGCGCGCCCATGCAAACCTAACAAGGTTCAACAAGTCCAAGAACGAAGTGCTGCACGTGGGTCAGGGCAATCCCAGACATGAGCACAGACTGGAAGAAGAACTCACTAAGAGCAGCCCTGCAGAGAAGGACTTGGGAGCTCTGGTGGACGAAAAGCTCAACATGAGCCAGCGGTGGGTGCTTGCAGTCCAGAAGGCCAACCGCATCCTGGGCTGCATCAACAGAGGGGTGGCCAGCAGGTCGAGGGAAGGGATTGCCCTCCTCTGCTCTGCCCTCTTGAGGCCCCACCTGGAGCCCCCAGCACAAGGATGTGGAGCTGTTACAGTGAGTCCAGACAATGGCCACAAAGCTGATCGGGGGCTGGGGCACCCCTCCTATGAAGAATGGCTGAGAGAGCTGGGGCTGTTCAGCCTGGAGAAGGGATGGCTCCAGGGAAATGTCACTGTGGCCTTTCAGTACTTAAAGTGGGGCTTATAAAAAAAAACATATAGTGACTTTTTACACAGACTGATAGTGTTAGGACTATCAGGAAGGGGAAATAGTTTTTTAACTAAAAGAAAGATTTAGATTAGAAGTTAGGAGGAAAATCTTCACTCAGAGGGTGGTGAGGCACTGGAAAAGGTTGCCCAGAGAAGCTGTGGATGCCATCCCTGGAGGTGTTCAAGGCCAGGATAGCTGGGGCTTTGGGCAGCCTGGTCGGGTGGGTGGCATCCCTGCCCATGGCAGGGGGGTTGGTGGAACTGGATCTGTAAGATCCCTTCCAAGCCAAGCTATTCTATGATTCTATGATCTTAGTTACAGAACTATTCACTATCTTGCATGCTTATTTGGCTTTGCTTTGATATGTTTAAATTAACTTCAGAGTCATTTAAGAAACTTCGTTGGTTACATATTTTTTTAAACTTTTACAATGACCTACATTTGATGTTTCATTACTTTTCAGGTAGAGAACAAAACCAAACCATTGGTTAGTTTGTTAAAAAATTAGCTAAGGTTTTCCTATATTATAGATTCTCTTAGAAACTGAGCTTTTCTTTGGAGATAGTTGAAAATAAGCTATAATTCATTAAAAAGTCAGATTAAAAACAGAAAAATTATACTCTAATGTCTGCAATGCCTACATTTATCTTCGGAACCACATTCTCATTTGAAACAATAAAAAGTTTAGCTTTGTCCAACTTGAACAAACTAGCTTGTTGTCTGAAAATATACAGGATAAATGAGCTGCTTGGGAGGTGAGTAAGGAAAGGCCGTATCTTGCAATCACAGGAAGAAAGAAAAGCTTAGAAGAGTGATATCAAAGATGTTATCTGCATAGAACAGGAATACAGAATCTTAAACAAAACTGCTGAAAAGCTTAGGATGTAACATTTTTGCAGGCACATTACTTAAATAAGGGCAGAAAATACCGACTACAGGACTGCTACTGTTTTGTTGGTACAATTAATCCCTGGAGAGCAAATTATAACCCTCTTTTAGTCGCACAGGACACCTACTATTCAAAGCTAAATAAAGTTTCACTTCTGCATTTCAGTTTTTCTACCATGAACTTTTAAATCCGTCACATTTGTAGAAAACATGACAAAAGATGGACAGTAAGCTCTTCCTTGATCACAAAGGCCTGCTCAGAGAGTCAAAAGCTGATTTGGAATACTTTATTCCCTTACACACCTTCAGTAAATATAACAGCTTGCTAATAAATATTGAAAAGCCTTGGTGGTATATAAAAATGTCAAGTAAACCAAAACACTAAAATGAACATTAAATTGTTTGTGCCAATGAAAAAATATTTAGTATTTATTTTTAGGTAGAATTCATCAACATACACAACATTCATTAAAAATTATGGACTGCATGCATACATTTTGTAACCTACATTTCAGGTTATTAATTTTCATGCAGCCTTTAAAAAGACAAACTTTTTATGTTGCTTGATTTTTTTTTAAAGGATAATTAAGTAGAAAAAACAGATGCTGAATTTTGTTTTACCTAAAGAAAATGCAAACATTTCAGAAATGTAGGAAAAGGGCCTTTTGCCTTTTTAATGAAAATTATTTAGTTTTCTGGCAAATCATTAGAAGTTAGAAAGTAAATTACGAAACATTGCTTATTTTGGATACTACATATGGTTGGTCTAATTTTATATTAGGAGGGATCTAGGCCAAGAAACAGACTAGAAATGCAAAGCTGCCAAAACCGGAAGTAAGTTCAGAGATCTAAACATAGAATAGAAACAAAGAAAATAAAACTTCAAGTTAAAATAATGATGGCAGCCTATCATTTCACTTACCACCATCAGAAATGTGAGGAAGTGGGATGGAGAACTTACCCTAAAAGCTACTGTTTTTATATCAACTCCAGAGCTGAGGTGCCACATTCAAAAGTACTTGTCCCATTGCAGAACTCCACATTGCTTCCACACCAAATTTCATATACTGCTTCACAAGCTATTAAAATTACCTACCTTTCAAAGTACATTACAGTGTATGATATTTTCCCTTCTCTTATCTACTGGGTTACACTATGTATTTTTAATGTTGCTTTATAGCAACAGAAGCTCATTAAAAGTATTTTACACACACACACACCAACAAGTGCTGCATGCATTCTTGTGGACTGTCTTGATATACTTGATAATGGAAGTCATTAAATTGTCTTTTGAGTGTTTTCTTGACCTTTGAGTGCCTTAACCAGGCCTTCAGTTCATCCCACACTGCTGCTTCTAAACAAACAATATTTCAGAAGTAAAAGCACAGGAGAAAAGACAAATACAAGTCAGAACAATAATGACTCATCTGTTGTACAGCTGAACAAATCTCTTCACATCTTTGGAGGAAATAATTTAATTCTTTGGCTCAATCTAGAAACTACTTTTACTACTTCGTATTTAAGTATAAGCATACTGCTTCTAGTTGAAGATCTTTCTGAACCGCAAACCAGTAGGTAATTCCTTAGTGTAAACTGGAAAACTCAGCAGAGCTTGAAAAAAAACAAACCCCAAGCTTTGTACCACCTATGAACTATTCAAAGAAAACTTCATTTTTTTTCTTTTTAATTCTAAAAGTAAAAACTTGTTCTCTAAAGGCATTTTTCTTTAATATCACATCCTCCAGAATTGACATACCTACTAAGTTTCTTGGGACTTGTATGACATCTTCAGCAAATTCAAGGTAACTTCTTGCCTTTTTCACTGCATCTTGATCCTAAAACACAAGTATATGAGAGAAATGAGATAAATTCTCCTATTGTATTCTCTGCTGAAAGGGTAAAGAAGCGAACTTACCTCTCCGTAAATATGGAATGTACAAGTATCTTCATCAAGATCAATAGCAGTCACTCCAGGGACTTTTCTGGCTTGCTGAATATTAGCACCATGAGTGCCAATGGCCAAACCCATTAGGTCTTCACGTACAACAAACTGTTCATGAAATCGTGATGCAAGTTGTCTGGAACTCTGAAAAGGATACATTTATATAGATTATTACAGCAAATCCCATGATCTCTGGCAGAAAAACACACTCATTTCAACTGTTAACGGGAAAGAACAATAACTCAGTTAATAGGCACAAAGAGACAGAGAAAATGTTAACTATATAGGTATCTACTGTGCATAAAAGAAATAAAATGAGAAATCTGTCCATGCAAGACAACACAAAATTAAGGTGTAACTGCAATACACTGTTTGGATCCAGAGAACACACTAAAAACATACTAGAATCACTTCTACCCATACAGAAGGATCAACCTGAGAACTTCAGATTCATGCTACTAAGAAAATCCCCTGCTTCACCAAGTCAATAAGAGTTACTAAAAACTATACCATTATAACAACTCTCAATCATTTTTGAAGCTTGGGTAATCTCAAGCACCTGGTTTTGCAACTCTCATCACCTTCGCATGAGGCTGTTATGATGTAGTTGAACAATACAAAATGGCTTACAGAATTTTAATGAGGATCTTCTATATGAAATAAGATACCAAGAAAAAAATAATTCAAAATAGCTTTGAAAAAGTATTGCTAAAAATCTGGATAAAACGTGCAAAAATAATGAAAGGAACAGGTTAAAGATACCTTTACTGACCACAGTAAACAATTCTGTAAAGCAGCCCCAAGCTTTCAAGAAAGCTATGTTACTGAGCTCCAACTTACAGGATTATGCATAAACATGCCCATACATAAAACAGTTTCAATGTTTTCCTAATTGTATGAAGCTTCCGTCAAACAGCATGCATGCAGAAAAGAACTGAGAACAGAGGGAAGCTTTTGAGAAGTATCTTGCAGCACGTTGTAGAGATGGATCATGTTGAAAGTACTCAAACATGTAGGAAAGCTAGATTTTGGCAGAATCATACAATCCTGTATTGATGTGAACAACCTCTGCCCATCCCAGGTACCTCAGATTATTAGCATGAGCAGACCTTGTGGGTACAAAGAAAAATACTTGGGAAGTGCTGCATTGCATACAGCAACCCACCAAGCAAGCAGGGAAGCCACTAAACATAAATGGTGACTTATTTCTAAACAGAAAAAAACACCATAAAAATTACTTGTTTATAAAGACTAAAACAATGGCTGATAAATTTATCCTACATATCCTCTTCATACTATCAAAAAACAGTTTTCTTAAAGGATGCCTGTGCTATATGAAATGGGAAGACCACTAAGTTTGGTTACCATGAGAACTAGAAGAAGCATATGGAGAGAAACCAATAAGAGACGAATACACAGAATAACACAGACATTGTTTATGACAATGAAGTTGTCATACATTTAAACAAAGTTACAGTACTTAAACCTACAGAGAAAAGCAAATATGAAGTACGTAAAAAAGTCATGGATTACCACAATGAGTAAAACTATGTACAAATGCATGTGCCATCCACTAATGTCTGAGCACAAGACCGTGTAACAGACCACAGGAAAGTAACAGCTTAATGCATCTATGGAAGATACATTATCACAGATGGAAAGTCTGTATTAAGTAAAATGGAAAGAATGTTTTGCAAGAAAATAAAGTGAAAGCTCTGTATTATCTTTTCCAAGCCAAAATATAACTGTGCATTTTTCTGCATTGCAATCAAAGTGGTGAAGATGTACACAGGTGCACTTTAAGTTAGTTTGGGTACTAACAGCAGTTTAACCTCAGCAACATGAAACCCTACAGAGGTTGAAAAAACATGATGGAAATGCACACGTAATGGTCTACTCTGTCCCATATGAACCGCTACTGTTATCCAACCTCATCAGCTTAAAGATGATGATAAATACCCTGTGGAAAATCACTGTCAGACAGAATCTGCTAAAATGGATAAATCATAAAGTATCCAAGTGTCATGAAATACTTCACAAGCTTGGGGACCTCTATCAAGCAGTTCTTTAACTGGATTACAGACAACTCAGAAAGCAAGCACCGACTGCAATGCTTACAGATCTACATTTCAACTGATAATACAAAAACTGATTTACTATTTGATATGTTACAGACCACCAAATGAAGAGTAGAGAACAGGACGATGGTGTCAATCAGTCCTTTACACAGCTACCTACGATACACAGAAAATACGAAACTACATCATTCCTAGGGACCTTGACTATGATGGTCGCGATGCAGTTATATAGCATGTACTAAAATATCATTAGCTTTTCTGGAAATTATATATTACAAGATGTACTGCATCTAAACACAGCAAAATCTTTATCTATTTTCTTTGGCAGATTAATGAGAAACGATTATGCAAATAGTGTTTTAATACCTAGATAGAGGTCATGTCTTAATTGCATTCAGAGAGAATAAGATACAAACCAGAATGCAAAAACACATTTCCAAATTTGGGCTTTTTTTTTTTTAAATATTAAAAGCACAACTAAGACACACCTACTAGGAAGGGATGCAAACAAAAAATAACTGGTTGTTTTACTTGATGCTCTAAAAGCCATATTTGAGAAGGAAGGCCATGCAAGTCAAGAAGCTAATATGCAGAAAAGAAGGTACAAAATACAACAAAGGGAAGAGAGGAAAAAAGCTGGTGTAGTGATTATAGCTTAGATTAAGAGTACTCTTATAGATTAAGAGTACAAGGCATGAAAATGAGTTTATTAATGGTTCATTGTTTCCATCAAATAATAATGCAGTAAAAGCCCAAAGCATTCACTAAGCGTTTCCTCTGCAGATGGACGTGTGCAGTCTGTATGTCAATTAGTGTTTCAACAGAAATTCCGAGTATGATTTTTAGTATCTGAAGTTTTTCAAATTTAGCTGAAATTGACTTCATAGTTCTTGACGTACAGGAAACAAATGCCAACATGAAAAATGTCTCCCAACTTTTGTCACGCTAATTATAACCATATATATTTTTCTCACAACAACCTTAATTTAAGTACTGCTTATGTAGAATAAAGGCCTTCAAGTCAGAATCAAATCAAGTTGTCCAGTCTTTCACAGCAGGAAAAAAAAAACGTTCAGTCTTAGAATGAGAGCAAGAATCCCACATTAGTTTGGGAAAGGAATCAATTACAGCAGCTGCTGCTGCATGCATTTGTGGGAGCATGTACAGAGAATTAGCTCTAAAAAGGCTGTTGTTCTTCCCACCTCCAAAATAATACTTTGCACTTCAAGAGGTAAACTGCCCACACAATTGTCAGTTCTGGAGGAAGACAGAAGAATGGATTGTACTCAAGAAGGAACACCAATGAGAAGAGACTAGTTTTCTCAAGATCAGGAAGAGACCAAGACCCAAAGAAACTTGGATCGCACCTCTCAAATACAGAAATCAAAAGACTAATGAGAATAATGGAAGAACTTCTTGTATACAGTAGGTACACACACAGCTGCTTACAAGAGTCCTGAATGACTACACCACATCCCATTTCAAGCTAAAACCAAAACTGGTCTAATCCCTGTTGGGGTCGTGGGGTGGGAATAACAAAATCTGGCTCCAAAATAACAGAGCTGGTATTCACCCAACGTAAAACTTTAACAACAATAGTTTTGGTGGTACTTCTAGTTCTTGCTGATGAATCTAAAAAGAAAGTTTTTTTGAAATGTTGCTATTTTTTTCCAATTTGTAGATAGGAGTAAAAACATAAAGATATGTTAATTCTACTGTACAAAGATCCCCTGATTTCTTAGCCTACTCCTTTTTTTCCATGGACAAATATGAGTCAAACTTCTTGCCAGTCAACACCCACTCTCCAGTTACAGGAATATCAGAAGCTGTACCTGCTGTAAGACAATTTCCTAACATTTTATCTAGAGACAAACCAATCCCTCTGTACATCCTACCAACATCAGTCTCACCCCTTCCTATAGATCCACCTCTCATTTTCACTATGTTTGTTTTGAAAGATTCAGTTCTAGTCCATCTCACTATCAAGCCATATTCACTCCAGCTATTTTTAAAAACAGTTACTAAAAGCTATTTAATATGTGGCACTATTCATGCCGTAGTGACTATTCCATGGTTCAAAATGCAAAATAAATGCATGTTTATACATATTTGTATTTAACACAAGATCCTGCTTGATGGGCAGGACTGGATATAAGGTTGGATAAAAATGATTATTTGTAAGAAGAGGCCCTGTAACTATGAGCCTCTTTGTTAGGGTTACATCTTCATCTGCCTCTTTTTAACACTAAGAATAGCATCAGTATATAATTACTTTCTTCCCCATACAAATCCTAACAGCTAGTAAGTGCCCGTGTTTTCTTTTAAAAAAAATACTTCAGAGAAAAACAACGTACCTCCAGCTGTTTGCTAGCTTCTTCATTCCTCAAAATCAGGGATAACTTGGTACGAAGACTTCGAAAGTGCATATCAATCAGCATATTTGCCCGCTTTGTTGTTACATCATTGATTGACTAAATTATTAACAAAGAAAACAGCATTTTACATATGCACCTTTCAAACAAAACACTGTATTTGGTATAGTTAACTGTTCATACTTACTAAAATAATAAGCTGATGGTTTTCAGAATCATATGTTACAGAAAAAGCTCCAACTGCCTTTTTGAAGTCCTTATGTGCAGACTCTTTGGCACACCTAAAGAATAAAAATGCGACATATTTAAAAATAATAATTGCTGCATTTATGGTTCACAGCTAAAAAAAGATTCTTTTCTTAATACAATGAATCTTAAAAAAATCATGTATCCAAGTCCTCCCTTTTAATGCAGGTATTGCTTCATTCTGACGTCATTTACTTTACTCCGTTTACTTCCAGTGGTTTTCACAATAGTAGAAAGAGTTTTTTTTCAGAAAATTTATCTGTATGCACATCTAAGAAATGACAAACCAGATAAGGAAAACTTCACATTAAAAAAAGCTAGGATTGTCACATCCAGCAAATTTGAGTTTCAAACACACCATGAACCAGTATATGCAGCTTCACTGCATCCACTGCAGCATTCTAATGACCTTATGGTCATCTCATGCACCGTTTTGCTTCTCCAGCCTTCTTCTGTATACTCATTACTTAGTGAACTTGTTTACTATAACATTAACTTGAGAAACTCTGAGTTTAATCTGAGTTTATAGCTTATTTCACGTTGGGGTAATAAAATGCATCTCAAAAAAGCAAGAATTTATTTGAAGCTAAAGAAGGGGAGATGGTATTAATCCGTGGTTTTAGAGCTATATTTTGAAGAAAAAGACATGACAGCATTAAAGGAGAAAACCAATTGTTTCTGTACCATATTATGGGAGGTTTTGTTACTGCACAACTATTTCCAGAGCTATCACCAAAATACCTTATGCCCTACAATATAGGGCAACGTTTTCTATTGTCATTAAATACCAACTTGGATAGATTGTCAAATACTCTTTCACTGATAGAGTGACCATTTGCAAATTATCAATAAAGTTGACCAAGAATGGATTCATATTAATTTGTGTACATCACTGAACAAGAATACAAATAAGAATACATATTGTACTGAATAAAAATCTTAATCTATGCTGCACGTAAGCCATAAAACCTTAAAGGAAGTATTTCTTCCTGCAAGACTAAGTTGTATTTCAAAGATCATTTTTATACTTCTGATCACATTCACATTTTTATTTTCTACATTCTTACATGAAAACTGTAGAAGTTACTTTCAAACAGTAAGAAGCATTTTTATTCCTTCTTTTCTCACACTCAAGAAGTTACCCATGTTTTGAAACAAGTTATAAAGAAATTCTTGCACTTACATTTGCCTTAAATCCTCTGGAACTTCCAGTTTGATTTTATGAAAAGTATCTTTTGTTGCAGGTTTATTGGGGTTCACAGATCTCAAACGCTCAATTGTGACAATTTCATTGTACGTAGCATCACAGGCTGCATATTCTATTACGTAAAACTGATATAAAAATAATAAAATCATCCAAGACACACATCTTATGACAAGAGTAAGACTTACACTATTAAGTGAAAGGTGCTTTCGTTAACTCTAAAAGTCAAATTCGAACTTTTTACATTGATGTTAATGGCAATTGCAACAGTCCTAATCAAGAAGTTATTTGAAAGTGAAGAGGGGAAAGCTTATGTTACTGCACATCAATATAAAAGAAATCAACACAAAAAATAGTTTATATAAGTAAATAAATATGTACATATGCATATTCCTACCTCACCCTTTATCATTCTCACTTTAGCCAACCACCAGCAGCAGGGTTCTTTTTCATTTGCCCTGGAATAAACCTAAATAAAATATATATATTACATATTTGTAGCATTCTTAAAAGACATCACAAAAGCTGATATTGATTAGTATAATCATCAGCTCTGTTATGTGTGAAAACCAGCAAGATATACTGATACTTAAAGTCTCCAACCTAGGCACTGCACAGCAGTATCTACTGCAAGTACAGGTAGGATATAAACTTATGTGTATTATATCATAAATAATATTGTACCTAAGATTTACCAGTAATAATCGCTTCAGTGCTTAAATACGTTAATATTCAATCAACAACGCTTATTGTGTACAAGTCCAAAGAGGTTTTACAAGTGGGGGTGAAGATAGGAGGGGACGTATATCTATACTACTTTAGCACATACATGATACTGGCCACATCTACAGAAAAAAATTGCCATTTTCTTATTTTTCAAATCAAAATAAACTTAAATAACATGCAACCAAAATATAAATGCTGCAAGTTCTCACTTTCTTAATAATAATAATTATAAAAATATTTTTTCATAAAGTGGGCAAGTTTTAGGAATATGCCATATTTAAGTCAGACTCCCTCTACATATACATCAGTATTTACATATATATTTTTATATTTAAATGTATTTTGTATACATACACACATAACACAATCTTCCTCATTCAGCTTTAAGTTTTATTAACATATAGATGTTATTAAACATCTGCGTAGTTAAAGAGTTAAAAATTAAATGTAGTCAAAGAAGTACAGTCCAGGCTAACACAGCAAAAATCTCTTTTGATGACATGCATGACATCATATTCTACGTAGTACTTGGGATTAAAGAAGTGATGCCATGCAACAGGGAGGCAAGCCTTACAACTGGCTAGGCTGACATTTTTTCCACCCCAAGTTCTCTCACTTCTCAAATCAAATTCTGAGAATGGAGCATACGTACCTCTACTTCATCGCTTTCATTTATATCCTTATTATAGCCTGCAGGTGGAGGAAACCTCACATCGTGGAATGGTATTTGTCTCTCTGGTTGCCAGCTGCAAATAAAAATACACTGAATGGCCTATTCACATTTTTTTTTTTTTTAAAAAAGAAACTTTACTGCTTTCAAAATCCATCAATTTTTGAGTTTTGCAGAGCTTGTGCACGCAAACATCTATAGAAAAGGTAAATTAATGTTTGGAAGAAACACTCATTAAGTGATCATTAAGCAGCTTAAACGATAGCTTGATGCCACCTGCACTGTTTTGTACAAACTACTGCTGGAAGATTTCTGTTTACAGTTATAGGTTTTACTCCTAACATCAGAAACACAGACTAAAAAGTTTTATAACCCTTTTGAACTCTTCATTCAAAAGAAGTCTTATTTCTTTGGTTCTACCTATAGCTCATGAAAACATGATCCGGATTTAGTCTGAATTCAGTTTGAATTTTCAGGTTCTTTAACAGAGACTGAATAAAATGAGTATGACAAAAATAACTTATTTTTAGAGAAATAGGAAAACAATTTCCAAAACCACAGACGATGCCATGAAGATTGACAGGAAAAAGTACACAGCAGCATGTTGTTTCCCTCCTGAAGGAAAGAAAACCTGAGCTGAACAGTATAATGGAAGGTCAACTTGTAATGCCCTTAAATGATGAGGAAAATTAGAGCTAAGAAAACTGGCATTTATCACTTATCTATAAAACACATTTTGTATTAACGTAATTCGGTAAATTAAAATAAGATATTCCCATGAGACAGAAGCAGTCATGATACCACTGCTTACTTATATTGGTTGCAATTATGTAAGTTCAATAATATGCTCATCTTTCTAAGAAATCTCACACCAATGTAGTTTTGTACTTAAAAAATATTTAAACAAATAAAAGCATTTACATGAAAATGTCACAACATAATAAACACCTCAAACACAATTCTAAAACACACTAGCAGCAAGCCTACAGTATCTAAAAGATGCCAATGTCCATCATTATTAAATTATATTTAGGTTAATCAAATTCAAGATGGGAACTCTGCCACGTTTCTAGGTATAACATCAGCAATATACTTACTTGTTTTCAAATACAACTGTAATAGAATCTTCATGGACATCCTTTACGAATGCCTGTGAAGAAAAGAAAGATATAATTATGGTCTGCCTGTCCATATTTTTTTAAAAAAATAATTTTAAAACTTTCTTTTTTTTTTTCCTTTCAGAGATATTAGCAGAACTCAAAACGTAAGTATGGTGTTGACTCAGCCTTTTTAATTCTGCAATAGTCCTATATAAAATGCATACTGAAAGTTGATAACCTTGAATTCATATCTGCCAGTGTACAGACACAATGTCCAAGCCATACACACATTCTCTCCCATTACTTATAAAAAGTAGAAAGGTCACTATCAAATGGCAAGATCATTCTGAATAGTGAGTTATAACTTGATTTTAACATATTTGATTTTATAATGAACATTTTGTGCTTTCTGCCAGGGAAACTATGGTATAGAAATAAAACAAATACTCCTAGAAAACAATCCTGCCTCTTTTCTCTTTTACTTCAAGGTAAGCTTAAATATCACACTAGCAAAGTTTGCCGACATCCATTCCAGCACAATTCTCCCAGTATTAGTTTCATCACACTCAGCTTCCTTAGCACACAAACGTAAGTTAAATGCCCTGCAGCCTTCCTTCGCTTTCCTTCTGGGTAATGGACAGCAGTTGTGCTGTCTCCCACACAACCACGAAGCAGAATACAGAACTAAGACTCAACCCCAAGTGCTTTTCCACACTTATGCTACTCAACTGATCGACCTTTGATCAACTCCCATCTTTATGCCCAAACTTCCCCATCTACAGAAAAGCAAGACTGAGACACTACTTGAAGAGCTTTGGGATTCACTAATGAAAGCATTTTTCACAGCCTCAAATTACAGAGGTCACAGAGCAACCAAGGCTGAAAAGATTGCGGTTTGTTCCTTTTTAAAATACCTTTACAAACTGCTAAAACAGGCACTGGCAAAGTGCTGAGCATTCCACTGGTATTTGTCCATACATAAATGTATTATTATATATTATTCTATATGCCCTTGCAAGGTAGATGAAAACGCGCTATCAAGAGAGTTTATGGAAATTCTACCAATGGAGATGAGTCTTAGCAGATTTAAAAATTCTCAGTAAGTTGGAAATAACTTAGCAGTAACTAATTTATTTTAGAAATTGTAGTTACTGAACTATGGAACTTTTCATTCTCCTCCCATTTCAAGTTACTAAGACAAAAATAACTGGCATCTTACACGAAGGTAAGAATTCTCTAGGTATGGAGTTTAAGTGGTTAAAAAACTTCTACCAACACTTTCCTTTATGAAGTATTCCCAAGCATTTGCTAAGTTGCAGCAGTAACTTGTAGAATCAAACAAGAGCAGTACCTGATGTAATGAAATTAAGCGGTATGCGGGCACAAGTACACATCTAAAGTGCACTGAGAGACATGCAATAAAATAAACAGGTGCAGTGCTGGTTGATAATCTGAAAATAACTAATGCCATCTTGAGCAGAAGTCAAAGCCATGTCACAAGGACAATAGCAAAAGCGTGTTTTATACCTTGCTCATCTCTCTCAATACTGTAAATAAAGTTACAGGAAAGTTTATTACTACTAGCATCCAAAGGAAATTTATTCAAGAAGCCCTAAGATTTAGGGATGGTTTTAACAAAACCTAGGTAATTACTTATATTGAAGTTCCAAGATATTCCTTCCAAAGGGATTACAAACATAGTTTGCATTTTATGAAATGATGTAATGCAAAGTAGATCTAAAACCGTATCTCTGCATTATGTTGACAGTAGGACAGAAATGCTCTCTATAAAAAGGCAACAGAACTCCCAGTTGATCATTATGACCCCCAGACACTTATCTACTGTTTTATATTGCTGTCTCCTCTGTAAGAAAATCCCAGAACAGAATATGCACTTCACTGATACTAAGATAGTCCTGACTTGTTTTGAAACATTACACATCACTTTCAAAGGCTCTTCCCACATTTCTTCCAATGTTTGGTCATGTGCAGCTCTGAAGTACCTATTCTTATGGATGTAGCAGAAATGGATGCCTTTAATACCTGAAGAAAATACTGTAATCACTACCAAATATTTGGCATAACTCTTTCACGCCACGGAATGGAAAAGACAGGACTTAGTATTATTAGTAACATTCCAGTATGCAAAAGCAGAGGTTATTTTACAAAGCAAATCCTACAGAAATGCCACCAAGAGCGCTGAATAGCCTCAAGGGAAGACGGGTAGGAGTAACACAGTACAACGTCTTGAGAAGTAACTTGTTCATACCTAATTTTCTCATATTCACAAAATAGCAAAAATTGCTGCTTCTCTGAAAGATGCTTTTGGAGAAGTCATCCCCTCTATGGTAATGAAAACACCAAAAGACGCTCCAAATAACACTGTACAAATTATGGGATATGACAGAAACGCACCAGCACAGCAGTAAAAGGCAAGACTATGCCTCATTTCCTGACCTCACAGTTCCTAACATCCAAACCATCTTGAGTAGACCCTACTGAGTGCAGCAATATAACCAAATGGGCGTATTAATGCTAAAGGCTACCATTAATAACCAAACCAGATGGTGACACAAACAAATGTTAACAAACTGAAGACTAACCTAACACCTTTAAACATTATAGTACTTTAAAAATCTGGAAAATGTAAAATACAGCTAATTAAAAGAATATTTAACTATGGGCAATCCTTGCCTTAAACTTGCATCATGGCCCAATTTAAAGGCTGAAGGTCTAGTACAGCAGGTGCAGAGCTTTTATCATTCCTTAACTGTGACAGACACAGGGACTGAGGGACTCCACTAGGCTGAAGATGATTCCAACACTGTGCAAATGTTTACAAATTTATTATTATAGTGTTTTATCACTTTCCAGCTACTACAAAAGCTCCTCTTAAGGAAGGAGAATGACTTCAACATTGCTTTGGTCTCAACCCAAAACCAAAAAGACACCTGAACCAGGAACACTAAGGATACCTGTTGACCATACAGAAGTAGCATCAATATAGATTATCAATAGTGAATATAATAAAATCAACAGTTTCTTTTGTTTACAGAGTTCAGAAACAGATCAAGCACCGGCTTTTGCTCCAGCCTGGCCAAAGAAGTTGATGTCATAACACTGTTATTTGCTCTTTATTTTCCAGCTTTGCTGATCTTACAAGGAGAGGGATACCTTGCAAAGTACCTCATTTCAAGTATACAACACTTCTGCTACTTCCATAATGAATTTTATGCTTACAAAACAATTAACCAGACAAAATACATTAATAGCCCAGATATACTGTTGCCTAATCCCAACTAATCACAGAAAGCTGGTTTTCCTTGTTCTGCAGTTACAATCTTGTGACACAGGAAAAAGACCTCAGATACACCTTGGCCAGAACATTTTTCTGAGTCCATATAGCATTATTTCTATTTTTCACAGGTATAAGAATTTAATATCTCTAGTAAGTAAAATTAATTTGTACACTTAAGGTTGAACACTTAAGCCTTTCTACATTTCTAAGTATGAATTTAAATGCCTCAAAACATTTCTAAATTTTATAAGAAAAAAAACCTTTTTTATAAAAAAACCTCAACTATTAATGCATTATGAAAACTAAAACTTACCACAATTGTGTTTTGTATTCTGTGATATGCATAATACTATACACAATACTAAAGCGAAGTGATAGACCATTAACATCACAAGGCAAATTCACAGTAACAGGACAAGCTGGTCCCAGATGTCACTGAAGGCAGAGAAGAGCCACTGATTTCACACTGAGTATTATGGAAAGCACAACAAGCATTCATCAGGCTTTCTGGAAATAAAGAGTACAAGTTGGGCATGGAAGTTTAAACCCAAAGGTGCATATATTTGGGCTTGAAAGGCACACTCAAGAAGGGACAGAACACTGGCTATGATAAACGTGAACACATACGTGAAAAAAACATTAAAAACACACTGAAATTAGATGAAACTCAAATGAGAAGACAGGACACTGAATGACTACAGCAGCTGTGGTATCACTAACACTACCAGCGATACCAAGTAAGAATACATAAGAAAACCAAATGACTGAGAGGTTTCCTTTTGCAAAATGTGCTTCTGTTCACAGAAACAATGGCCAAGTCTGCTTGTTCCTCTCTGATGTGAAAGATTCAAATGTGGTAAGTTTCCTACACCAAATTTGACTTTCAGTCACATTAGCTATTAGCATTTATCTCCATGCTTCAGACATAATTAAGTAAAAGAGATTATAATCAAACACTGGCATGTTATGGTCTTTCTCACATATGACCATTTGTATTGTAAGAACGGTTACATGCTAAAGATGTGGTCTAAATTGTATGAGTTATTAGATACAAAATGAGAATTATTGGAAATTCCATTGTATTTGTTATTTTTGTGCTAAATGGCATGACAGAAACTTCAAAGGAACAAAAAGGCACTAGCTGCCATTAAGTATTTTGATACATATATATATTTTTAAGTCTTACATTAGATGCAAGTAGTGTCAAACATTTTAATAACAGAGGATAATAAAATTTAAAAGTGAGAATAGGGAAAAAATGCTCTAAGATGAAAATGTTATGTTTATACAAACGCGCATCTACTGTTTGCATAACAGCTGTGTACCATTTTATACCTGTTGGAAGGAAGGATGGCTACCAAATCTGAGAACAGGCGTACCGCCATACAAAGAAGCAGACCAGGAAACAAGAAAAATCACAGAACAAAAATCACTCAACAAAAATCAGGAAAAATGTTACAGGCTATCATCCTCAGAAGGACTGAGTAGACAGGATTGAGAATGTACAAAGAGACTGAAGATACTTATTTGCTGAGGGTACATCTGTGTAGAACAGTGAAAGCAAAGAAAAAATTGGTATGGAATGCAAAGGGAGGCCCTGAGTACAGTTGTTAACATAGACATGAAGTAAAAAAACTAAGATGAATGATTTTGTCAATTGCAGCTTCAACAGAAAAAAGTGAAGTACCTAGAAAACTACCGAAACAATGGCAGAGTGCTGAAACTACTGGGATCAGAAGAGTTTGAGTATTGTAACAAGGTTATAGAGCAAGAAGTGGCAAAACTTGATTACAGAGAACACACAAATGTTAACAGCAAGTATCTGAAGCAATCTGCCTCAACGAGGATGCTTTCTATCTCTAGCAGAAGATACAAGAGAATCACTCCCAAGCTGGGGAGAGTAAAAAATTCCATGCTGGAAAGGCATCCAGCACATACCCTTTTACAGGGAAAAAGTATCTAAAGCTAGTGCTTAAAAGATTAGACAAGGGACTGTCTTTGTCCTCTGAGAACAAGAGCTTAAAAAATCCATTTACCACACCATATTAACCAACAAGATGTGAAAAGATATGCCCTAATGGCACACATCTTCAAGATTTAGTTACTTAGCTGTGAGCTCCAAAAGGGCAGTTCTCTCCCCTTAGGATTTGCAGTCCTGGCTGTTTGTTGGACTATTCTTAAAATAAATAAGGGGATTTAATCTTTTCTTTCCAGGGATTCTGGGCCAAGCGATCTACCAAGTCATGACTAAGCACCTCTAGGTACTAGATTACTGACTATTCCTGAATCATGCTTATTGACTGCACTGCACTTTCCATGGAATAGTTCACATGGGTAAGGAGAAAAAGTTCATGAAACTGTGATGCATTCACCAAATAATATTTGAATTAATGCATTAATAATTACATGAAGAACTAGTCTCCAGTGCGGGGATCAAACCAAGGCATTCCAGAACTCTATGAAACAGCACACCTGACCAGTATGAAATGTGAATTAACATCTTCCACACGCTGAATGCATGCTCTGCCTCTTGAGGTATCAAAACCATCTCCTGTGTTTTGTGTGGAACATGATCCCTTCAGATGCATCTCAGCATGTGCTCTGGATCAAGTCCCACAGGTAACACAGGCAGAGAAAAGCCTGGTTTATGACTCTCAGTAGAGCCTAGGTGCCAATTAGACACCGGTTTTATACTTTCAAGATCAAGATGCTGCTGGGAACACTCAAAAATTAAACTGTTTAGGGACTTGAAATCATAGGGTCTTATCAGAGAGTTACAAAAAGGCTATGAAAACCTCAAGTGGCTGTTAGGTACCTACTTGTATCACATAGTCCCTTCACAACTCCAGCAGCATCATATTCTTCCCCTCCACATCCTAATACCAAGATGTAGGAGCTGTTTTTCCAAAACATGTACATACTCTAATGAAGATCATCAGAACGATTCAGAGCCAACGAAACTAAGTATCAGTAAACCATGAGACGGAATAAAAAATGTTTTATTTGTTTTACAAAAATAACACTCTAAACATTTCTCAGGATGCTGCTTAAAGAAACTTGAACAAAAATAAATAAAATCTTGCCATTAAATCTGCATTTAACATCATAATGCTTCTTGTTATGCTGGATCAATCAATCCATTTTATAATCAAATTCCGGATCTGCAAGACATGCATAAAACTCACAAGAAAACATTCTAACAAATTACTTACTAAGAGTGTGATACTCAAAGGTTATGATGAATTCCAGTTGCGATTCTTTTATTTAAGTAATTCAGGCTAGAAGAAAATTGCTGATGTACACTGAATATTACTGCATGAGATTTCCTAATTTTTAGTTTAAAAAGATCTGTTGCTCTATTTATCTGAAGTTTGATGTTCCATCTAGACAGATAGTAAATGTTAAGAGCCCCATTTAAGTTCCCTTAGATAATTTAGCCAAACCCTCATGGTTAGATAAGATTAAGAGACCAAAAAAAAAAAAGATTCTTGTATCTGAATTTCTAAAAGTTAAAAGGCAAACATAATATACAATATGGAAGCAATGTCTGTGTGTACTTGGATACATTAAACCACACTAAAACATAATGAATAAATCCCCATGAGTATAAAAATGCTCATCTGAGATTGCTACCTAAACCACAACCAGAAGTATGTTGGGTATATTATGGAGGACAGGGAAAAAGGACATCATGATATCAAAACCGAACATGACAAAAAAAAAAAAGTTCCAGAAACTTTCAGTTTCCCCCAGGTTTCTTTAACAATATTGACCACTAAAGAATGTACAGTATCATTTTTATCATCTATTTTGTGTAAATATAGTCATGAAATTTGATAAAAGCCTTGTCAGAAGTTCTCTCAAGCAACATATTATGCCTTATGTTTCTTCCTGAGCAAATACTGCATTTTCAAAAATTTAGAACTGATTTTTGTAAGTGCTAAATAAATTTAATTCCAGGAAGCAATATATAGATACAGGACTGTGGCTGCAACACTGCAAACCCACAGAATGCTCTGTGTATCACATTTACAAACTTTTCATACTTATCTTTTTCTTTATCTTAGGATCTTTCCAGAATATGAAATTATCTCATGGATTTAAAAAAAAAATTGTCGTCGTTTTCTTTGAAACAAAAAAAGGAAGAAAGCCAACAACTCAATGGTGTTGGAACTCTACCATTTGGATACCAACCTGCACTGCCACACTACCATCAGAGTGTGAAATTCTACCCGTGCCTTCATTGCTAACATAAATATTGGATGTCGCGCAATAGCTGGGCCCATATTTTAAAGTACTACAGCACCTAAATGACAGTAAACTTTCAGAAACTGATCCACGACAGTTTCTGGTACATTCATAACAGGTGCACATGCCAGCGAGGGTAGGCCCAAACCCAGTGTTCAAACTTTGATTTTCTGTGCACAGCGTAAAAGCACAGCTTACGCCCTATTAATTAATAGGCCCTTAATTAATACCCCCCAACACACGCAGAGCCGCAGCAGCACTACACGGTATTAATAAAGGCATTAAGTGCTCGGGGAATATATGGAGAACTCAGTGATGGCTTTATTCAGCACAAGGACTTGGGAATAAACATGGAATGCTACCTAGTAGTCCCAGTAAGATGCATGTTAGATAAATAAAAGCACTCAGCGACTCAGCACACGCATTTTCGGTCAAGCAACGCTCTTTAATATCCGCAGGCGACGTCCCCAGCCGCGGCGCTGAGCCCTGCGGCCGGCCTCTGGGCCCGGCTCCGCACCTAACGGGCCCCTGCCCGCCCGGAGCGGGGCCCTCCCGGAGTCCCGGCGGCAGCGGATCTCACCGCTAACGTCCCGGGCCCGGGCCCGGCCTCGGCGCCACGGAGAGCAGGCCCGGGGCCCTCCCGGCCTCCCCCGCCCCGGCGCCGCGGGGCCTCCCTCCCCACAATAGGGGAGGCCCGCACCCTCCTCGGCCTCCGGGGGCCTCTCCCGGCCTCCCCCCTCCTGGGCCGGACCCGCCGAGCCCCCGGCCGCGGCCCCCTCCCCTCGCACACGGCGCGGGCCTCGCCGCGGCCTCCCCCCCAGCCCCGCTCTCCTTCCTCCTCCTCCTCCTCCTCCCTGCCCCGGGGCCCCCGCTTTCCCTCAGCGCGGGGAGGAGCCGCCGCCTCCTCCTCCCCCTCCTCCTCCCGGCCCCGCTCCCTCCGCGGAGGCCCGGGCGGGCCGCGAGCAGCCGGTACCTTGTAGAAGGCCCCGTTGGAGCCCCGCACCTCCACCACCAGCTCCTCCATGTTGTGCGGCGGCGGCTCGGGGCGGGTAGAGCCAGGCCCGGCGCCTCCTCCCTGCCCTTCCCTTTCTCTGCCTCGGCGCAGGAGGAGGAGGAGGACGGGGGGGGGGGGGGGGAGAAGAGGAGGAGGAGTAGGCAGAGGAAGGCTCGGTGTGTGTGTGGTGTGTGTGTGCGCCGGGCGGGGGAGGGGAAGGGGAACCTCAGTTCACTGCGGGGGTGGGGCCGCGGAGGGGCGGGCCGGGGCCGGGGCTGGGGCTGGGGCCGTGCCGTGCCGGGGGGGCGCTGCGGGCGGCTCCGCGCCTCCGCTGCTCGCCCTCGGCCGCCCGGAAGTGAAAGCGAAACGGGCACCGCCGGGCGGCGCGCGCGGCCCCGAGAGAGGGGGTGGGAGGGGGAGGGAGCGGCGCGGGGTCGCCCGCTTCGAATGTAAACACTGAACCCGCGTCACGTGACGCACCGGGGCGGAGCGGGGAGCGGGCCGCAGCCTGCGCGCCCACAGCCTAACGGCCGCGCAGCCGCAACGGGGAGACGCAACGGAAGCCGGCGGCCCGCCCCCGTGGTTGAGTGACAGCCCCGCTGGCCAATCGGGTTGCGCTGTGCGCCTCGCGTTCTGACCTATCGGAAGGGGGCGTGGCCCGCTCTGTCTGGCCATGGTGGGTGGGCGGGCCCGTAAGGGCCGCGGCAATGGCGGCGGGGGCATCATGGCGGCGGGGGCATCATGGCGGCGGGAGAGCGCCAAGGCGGGTGGGGTAGGCCTGTCGCTCTTTGCGGGACCCCCGTAACACCTAGGGGATCACCAAGAGTGGAGTGAATCAGAAAATAAAGTGTGAATCAGAATCGTTGTGCCAGTTTTTATTGGGTTCACCATGGTCGTGGTGAAAGACCTGTACACCCCGTGAGGAGGCAGCGGCGAGACGAGCAGAGCAGCAGGCCTGGACAGCTGGTGTGCTGCTGCTCAACACCACAGCCAGGCCTTGGTCAACAAGCCAGCTCTATGTGTGCTAAAAAAGGAAAAAATATTCACCATATTACATACGCTATTATTTGCTTGAACTACAAACCATCACTGGAACAGTATAAATGGTTCAACACAAAATCATTCAACAATCTGCCTGGAGAGATGATGCCTGCTTCTAAAACAAAGCTAGCTGATATTTTTTTGGCATTCTTTATTACGATTATTCTCTAATTAGTAAAGCAGACTGCTGTCGCACAGGCAGGTTATGTCTGAGCAGACAATATAAGGATGGCTAATTTAGCTCTGACTTCCACTTTTGATTTCACCATTTACCCCCAAGCTAAAAGCTGCTGTACTGTATAATCTTCCCTAATGCTTATTTTTTCATTTCCATTGCTTAAATTCAACATTTTTTTTTTATTTTGTCTTGACTAGTGAATGTTCTACTCCCTGTCTACTTAATGAGACCAATTTACGTTTTTCCAGAGTGCGCTCTTGTTTTTCTGCTGATTGACTCTTAACCTTTCCTCATATTTTCCAAATTGCTTACTGTTGCTGCTGTTTTACTTTGAACAATTTCAGACTGAATTGTCCATCCCTTCTGAAATGTAATGTTCACTAATTAACTAGTTCCTACATAGATTTACCAGATCCTTTTAAATGTGCCTATCTGAAACTCAGTGACACTAAAAATAGATCTCAGTAATTCCATTAAAATATTTTAATATTAATTATTATATCTATCACATTTATTTTTGTTAACTTATGTTTAAATACATACCGTATCCATTTAAAATTTCTTCCATCAAAAATTGTGTTAAAATATCTACTGATATCTTTATCCACACAAATTTCAAACTTCTGCATGTCTGACCCCCTTTCATGATCAACACCTTTCTCCCATCTGAAGTTCTGAATTTGTAATCCCTTTCAAAACCAGCTGGAGTTAATGTTCCTCAGATGACCTGTCTGAACACTGGACTAGCTGAGCTGTGCTTCATTTACAATCTAGGTTTATAGTTAAAACACATACACTGTTTTTGGTTGGTTCGTTGCCTTTTTTTAAATTTTATTTTATTTACATAAAAGTATGGAAACAAAGAATGGGAACTTTTCGGCCAACACCAGATATTAAACTTAATCAGCCTCACCTAGCCGTGTCTGCCTGGACAAAGTATGATTTTGTAATCATCTCTATAACTCAACGAATTTAGACCCTTATACGGTATGACTGGAAAATGAATCTCACTACTGAAGCTTCTTTTATGAAGATCTTGCATGGAAGGCTTCTGCTGACAATTAAGGAAAGATAAATGAGCTGATAAGAGATCTGTATTCTGATGCAGTTCACATTTCTTTTCTTGTTGGTATATGATGTAGTCTCAATAAAGTGCCTTTCAGTAATCTAAGTGAAATGGTAATGTTATAGTAAGTAGGTCAGCAACTGCAAGAAAGAGTTACAATCAATAGAGATGTAAAGATGAAAAACCTCTTGGACAAGGTTGCTTTATGATTAATCAATAATACCTGAAGGTTGATTATCACCATAGAATTGCACTTTTATTAGGTTGTCCTTGACTAAACTGATACCCAGAAATGACACATATCCAAATCATGGTATAGAATAGCAGGTATTCCCAGAACTTTTGAAGAGAAGCTGAACTAAAACAGAGATTTGCAAGTCTTAGTGTGTGCGTACAAGAAATCAGATTATATTATGTTTGATCATTCAGTTCTTTAAATAGATAATGTGAACTTTATCTGTCAGTCTTGATAAAATCCTCTGAAAAGTAGTGTTCATGTGGAAAAACAATAAAAGTATAATCATAGAATCATTAAGGTTGGAAAAGACCTCCAAGATCATCTGGTCCAACCATCACCCTACTACCAATGTCACCCACTAAACCATGTCCCTAAGTGCCAGGTCCAACTTTTCCTTGGACACCCTCAGGGACAGTGATGCCACCACTTCCCTGGGCAACCCATTCCATTGTCTGACTACTCTTTCTGAGAAGAAATGTCTCCTAATTTCTAACCTAAACCTCCCCTGGCACAACTTGAGGCCATTCTCTCTTGTCCTATCACTAGTTACCTGTGAGAAGAGGCTGACCCCCAGCTCCCCACAACTTCCTTTCAGGCAGTTGTAGAGAGCAATAAGGTCTCCCCTGAGCCTCCTCTTCTCCAGACTGAACAGCCCCAGTTCCCTCAGCTGCTCCTCATAGGACTTGTGTCCCAGGCTCTTCACCAGCTTCTCAGCCCTTCTCTGGACATGCTCCAGGGCCTCAATGGCTTTCTTGTAGTGAGGGACCCAAAACTGAAGACAGTACTTGAGGTGCGGCCTCAGCAGAGCAGACTACAGGGGGGACGATCACCTTCCTGGTCTTGCTGGCTACACTATTCCTGATACAAGCCAGGATGCCGTTGGCCCTCTTGGCCACCTGGGCACGCTGCCAGCTCATGTTCAGGCGAGCATCAATCAGCACCCCCAGATCTTTTTTCTCTGCACAGCTTTTGAGCCATTCTACCCCAAGCCTGTAGCGCTGCATGGGGTTGTTGTGGCCAAAGTGCAGGAGCTGGCACTTGGCCATATTGAACTTCATCCCATTGGCCTCTGCCCATTGACCCATCCTGTCCAGGTCCCTCTGCAGGGCCTTCCTGCCCTCCGGCAGATCGACACTTCCCCCTAGCTTGGTGTCATCTGCAAACTTACTGAGGGTGCACTCAATTCCCTCATCCAAGTCATCAATAAAGATATTAAAGAGGATGGGCCCCAACACTGACCCCTGGGGAACACCAGTGGTGACTGGTTGCCAGCTGGATTTCACTCCGTTCACCACCACTCTCTGGGCCCGGCCATCCAGCCGGTTTTTAACCCAACAAAGAGTGTACCTGTCCAAGCCATGGGCTGCCAGCTTCTCCAGAAGAATACTATGGTAGACCATGTCAAAGGCCTTGCTGAAGTCTAGGTAAACAGGCTTTCCCTCATCCACCAGGCAGGTCACCTGGTCATAGAAAGAGATGATGTTGGTCAGGCAGGACTTCCCTTTCATGAACCCATGCTGACTGGGCCTAATTCCACGGTTGTCCCACATACATGGCGTGATTGCATTCAAGATGACCTGTTCCATCACCTTTTCTGGCACCGAGGTCAGGCTGAGAGGCCTGTTATTCGCTGGGTCCTCCTTACGACCCTTCTTATAGATGTCACATTATAGGTGTCACATTAGCAAGTCTCCAGTAATCCAGGATCTCTCCGGATGACCAAGACCACTGATAGATGATGGAAAGCGGCCCAGCAACCACATCCGTGAACTCCCTCAGCACCCTTGTGTGGATCCCAGCTGGCCCTATGGACTTACGACAATCCAGGTAGAGTAGCAGGTCTCTAACCGTTTCCACCTGAACTGTCATTACAAAAAGACAAAACCAAATACTGTAAAGTTATTTAAACCCCAAATCCTTCTTTACCTGTGTAGACCGGTGGGTAGTTGTCTTCAATGTTGTTAAAATATATTAGCTATAAAAGCCAATTAATCTGTATTGATTTTCTACCATAATTAATTGAGCTGACCTTTGATTAAAATTGAATGTTTCTTTATTTCTTTTCTGTCATTACTCCACCTCCTTCTCCTACGAAAAAAGGTTTCCACATAGTAAGTTAGGAATAGATATGCATCCAAGGTTAATTTTGTGACAGATTACACTTTAACGTAGATATATGTTTCCAGTTGTGGTTTTCAGTTTCTACAGTATACTATATCTTCCTCACCTGAATCTGTAATGAAGCCCAAGGGATTGAAATCTATGTTGTGCCTGCAATTCAAAAGCTTTCCAGTTTAATGAAGAGTCAAAGTAAATATTGGAATCTAAACTTCAGAAGGCTATTAAAATCAGTGACTTACAAAAATGCAGCCTTTTAAAAATAGGTATTCTGAAAATTCTGTGTAACAGCTATCAAGCTCTGGCTCAGTTCTGTCATCCAAAAAAAAAATTGTCATTGTTATTTAATTCACCTGTGAAATAATTGTCTTGGTGGTTAATCTCTTTATTATTTGCTCCATGTTATGTTATTTTTGGAATAACAGATCCCATTTAAAATTAACATTAATTTCTTCATTCTTCCAGAACAGTTTCTCTGTGTGCTGTTGTTGGTCCACAACCTTCAGTAATGCATTTTCTTTTCTTCTTTTTCAATGTTAATAATGAATTTGAAAGCACAGCATGTAGAGGTTTGTTGCTTAATTATTCAGTTTTGTCTCCTGCTCATGAATTTCTATACATTTCACTTGTAACTCTACAAATTCATTTATTAGTACATTAAGCCTGCATGTTATTGGTGTTGTAAATGGTCCATGTTAATAGATGACACATGCATTCATATGTAAAACTGCATGTCAGTTTATGCAGCTACTTTTTTTTTTTTTAAATTAATCATTTGCCAAGTAGCATTTGAGATGAAAGTGAAAAGATTCCCTGGATTATGTAGGTCTTGAAAATGAACAAATTAAAACAGAAAAAAAAATACAGACAACCTAGAATACAACTGTTTAGAATGAAATGCAAGAGAAATGTTCAGTTCTTGTCTTGTTGTCAGACAGCATTCACGACCATAAACATATGGATGCTTCCCTACAATATGTATGATGGGTAGATACGTATGAATACTGTGTGGTAATCCGTACACTAGTCCTCATTTCAGTTAAGTGAACTGTACTCTGAACATACAGCTCGTAAATAATAGTTGATGTCTCTGGAAGATCCAAAACTTATTCTTCTATGATCCTCATGACTTCGCATTAAAGTTGCCATTTAGAGAATAAAAGACTGATATATTAGAAGTTAACTCACCAGGAATAACTTTGTTCCATAGAATTAAGAATCATATGCAAAATTTACTGGCATCAAAATGGCTGTAATTAATCTGACCATCTTGAGTGCGAGGCAAGTACAGCCCTATGCTTTTGTGACTATAAACAGAGCCTTAGCTAACAGTTCAGGTGGAGACAGCTGCTCTCTAGATATCTACATTCAGTCCACATTATGAGTCTTTACTGGATTTTTCAGCCAGCTCCTGTATATTTATTAAAGGACAGTATTAATCAGCATCAATGTCAAAGATGGAACTCATAAGCTTAGAGGTTCTAAATTTCTAGTCAATCTAGAACTTAGTGTTATTTGTACAATAGATAGACATTTATAGTATATTTCATGTCTGATTTTATAACACAGAATGCAATCATATTTTTTTAGCACCCATGGGAAATCAGTTGAGCAATCATCAGGTACTGATCCTAGCAGTGCATTCATTCTGCTGTGCATAAGAGCAGGATACTTCAATACTAAAGCTGGTATAGAGATTTATGAAGATTGATTATTGCCTCTCTTGAACACACTGCAGTTTTCACTGAGATTAAACTGAATAGATCACACGACTCTTCCAAAGCCATAGCAGAATTCCCCATGATGTTGAGCAGCAATAGGTCTATATTTCAAAGGCTATATATGCTAGCACATTTATATGGCCTTAACATTATTTGTATTGACCTGATGACCCTGATGGTGACTGCTATGGAAGTCCTGTATAAAATGTCATAATCTTGACAGACTGAGATATTTAACTCCCTATTACAAGCAAGTATAACTTAAAAGATTTGTATTTTTTCCACTGAATTGTTATAGAAAACAACACTGTAATCTTATACTGTGGCAGCAGGTGACTTGGGGGAGGAAAGAAGCAAAAGCAATCAGACTGTAATAATGGTCTTTCTGCCTTGCTTACTGTTTTGCTTTCAGCTGACATAGCTAGCATTTTTGGTCTTGGTAGCTAACATTTTTTCCTTTGCTATTTTGGATGGTTTTTGACATATCATTTATATGCTTATATTTTTGTATCCTGGATATATTTGGTATAGCAGTATTTTTACCTTTTTTTCCTTTATCTGTTTTCAAAAACAAAAACAAAAACAAAAAACACTCAGTATTAACTTGCTTCTGTAGCTTCACAAGTTGCAGAAAATAATGTGTGAAGACAGATTAACATTTTCTGAACACCTCGAAGAATTAAAGTGCAGTAATTGAATCTTACCACAAGAGGCCCCCCAAAGACAATTTGTCTTCAAGCATGACCATGAGATCATGAAAATTTGTCTTCAGAATGCTGATGTGTCCCATATATTTAATTAAGTTTTAAGATTGAAAATTTCACTGTTGGTTTGAAAGAAGATGTCATCTTAGTTTCTTAAATACCGACTACAGTGTAGTTCAGGTTAAGCAATATTTCACATAAAAACAGGAACTGTATTTGAACCAAATTAAACATTAAAAACAGTAGTAAATGTTAAAATTTAGTAAGGATTTTTATTACTATTGCTAGGTGTATTTTTATTTTGAGAACTGTCCTTTAAACCATGGTCTAGGTTGCTCTTCCATTTCTTTCATCCACTTATGAGAAGACTATGAAACACTTTAGTAGTACATGCATAGAATCATAGAATGGCTTGGGTTGGAAGAGACCATCTGGTTCCAACCCCCTGCCATGGGCAGGGTCACCTTCCACGAGATCAGCTTGCTCAAAACCCCATCCAAACTGGCCTTGAACACTTCCAGGGATGGGGCATCCACAATTTCTCTGGGCAACTTGTTCCAGTGCTTCATCACCCTCTGAGTGAAGAAATTCCTCCTAATATCTATCTAATCTAAACATACCCTCTTTTAGTTTAAAACTATTGCTCCTTGTCCTGTTGCCACACTCCCTGACAAAGAGTCCCTCCCCAGCTTTCTTGTAGGCCTCATTTACGTATTGGAAAGCTGCTATAAGGTCTCCCCAGAGCCTTCTCTTCTCCAGGCTGAACAGCCCCAACCTCCTCAGCCTGTTGTCATAGGAGAGGTGCTCCAGCCCTTTAATCATCCTCGTGACCCTCCTCTGGACTCGTTCTAAGAGGTCCATGACCTTCTTATATTGGGGGCTCCAGAACTGAATGCAGTACTCCAGGTGGGGTCTCATGAGAGCACTCGTTGATCGCACCACACAGATTGGTGTCATCGGCAAACGTGATGAGGGTGCACTTGATCCCACTGTCCATGTCACTGACAGAGATGTTAAACAGTGCTGTTCCTAATACCAACCCCTGAGGAATACCACTCACCACTGATTTCCACCTGGACACTGAGCTGTTGACTGCAATTGTTTGAGTGTGACTATCCAGCCAATTCCTTACCCACTGAGTGGTCCATCCATCAAATCCATGTCTCTCCAATTTAGAAATAAGGATATCATGCAGGAGAGTATCAACTGCTTTGCACAAGCAAATCCTGAAGTTCACTTATGACCTCTTGAACTAGATAGTACTTACTCTACTTTAACGGTCCTGCCCCTTTCAGCTCAGAGTTCTTTTTCATTTTCACAGACTTTCAAAGAAAATCAAATGTACTGTAAGTTGAGGGTGAGGTTGTGCTCTCTACTGGATTATAATGAAAAATCAACTAAATGTTCTCATTCCACAGGAAGGACTTTGGTGCTGCACTCTTTACTCTTTAAAAAGCTCCCCTTCAGTAATGTATTTCTGAACCAAATCAAATGAGATTTTCAGCAAAACCATCATGATATTAAATGGAAGGCTGCTAAAGGAACATCCCCTCTAATTTAACCTAAAAAAAAAAAAAAAGTGTGGGCAGGTATCAAACAAGGAACAGAAATTTATCTGAAACATTTAAACTACCTTTTTACAACAAGTAAAAAACCCTCTACTTTTACAAACTAACAGAAAAATTAAGGTCTGCTTACTGTTCAGAAAATTTGAAATCAAGACACATAGGTGAGTAAGCATATGCATAAAACTTAACTTCAGTAACCTGTTAAAATACTCTACTTTTGACTACAGAAGAGGCAAATTCCTATTATAAAATATATAATATGTAATTAAATATATAATTATATATATTATATATGTGGTATAAGACCAAGGCCCTGACCTTATTAGACAAGACCAGGACATTTTTCACAGAAAATAAGTCACATTCTTATGCTATAAAAGAAGACAATATTCTACTTACACTGATAATCAAGTTAATTAGGAATTAATTATCAGGAATATTGCTAGTGTTCTGTGTTGATTTATAGAATCACTGTGGGTCATGTAATGATTGGAGACTTTGGGCCTGTGTTCAATATTAACACCTGGGTATTCTTAAAATCAGTATGAATTACTAAAGTATCATAGAGAATATTTCCCTCAAATCTCTTAATCTGTATTTTAAAATATTGATGACATATCTTTGAGCTTAGATTTGACTAAGCTTGAGCTTAAATAAATCACTACCATAGTCAGTCCTGCTTTTATCCACAAAAATACATTTAGGTAGATTATCTGGTATTAATCAGTACTTCTTCAATAGCAAAGTACCAGAAGGTCTAACATAAATCATACTCTCATCCCGATGTATTATCATTTTAGTAGGAAGCTAGGTTTTTGTATGTGTAAATATGAGTAAAGTATTTGACTCCATTGACCAGTCTTTTTTTTTTTATTTTTTTTCCCACTATAGTACAAGACAGATAGGAAGCAGAAGCACTGCTGGACTTAATTTCACAAACAAACAAACAAAAATTCTTATGTAAATTGTGGTATTGTACCTGAAGGGAATTCAACACCAAATTTATATGGCATATTCGCCAATAAGAACAAAAACTAACATCACTGACTAATTCATTGCTATATTTAGATATACTACTGTAAGCAAAAGCCTGTGAGCATCAGTTTTGCTTTGAAAATCCAAACTGAAAGGCTCCCGCATCACAATTTATTTGTGTGACAGAGATGCATAACCATGGACACGAGATAGTGTGGGAATGTCCTTCATTCTCAGACTACAAATTCTAGGAATCACTTGACATGCTGCCTACATGCAGTAGTTATCTTACCTTGAAATTACTTGTATATTTGACACCTTTTTTGTTTAGTGGTTACATAAGAAAATAATTTGCACAGTCAATGACTTTGTATTTATTTAAAGAATATTTTTTGTATGTTTTTTTTTTTCCTGAAAGTGTAAAATATAAAGAACAGAACTGCTCTTTAGGCATAGAAGATTCTTCTGTTTATGTAATGATAAATTATTCCTCTTCCCATTCCCCCATAACAACAACAAAAAGGGGATTGTGAGACTAAGTAGATGACTTCAAGGTCTTTTAAGTTGAGATTAACATATGTTTTTGCAAACCTTATTTTTTCCCTGCTTTATACAACATCTGCTTTTAACATCATTGTCAGAACATCTATTCCTATACTAAGTTAGATTAGCAATTCGCACCTTTATAGAAGATTAGGCAGAACTTATGTTTGATGCCGGACATGATTATTGATTTGCATTTTAAAGAGGTGTCATTCACTCAATGCATCATTTTTCCTTTTCTACTTGTAACATTTTTCAGAAGAGATGGAAAAAGAAGTGTAAATTTATTTTATGAGTGCTCTCTAAATCTTTTGGAACAACAACACAGCTGAATCTGGGAGTTGGTGGAAGAAATGTGTTAAGTATGGAAGGAAATTTAGAGATTTCAGTGGGTGAAAGACATGGCCATTCTTGTAGAGATGTCGTGCCTCTGCATGAGATGCAGATTGCTGTTTCGCTGTTGGTTGCCTGCCTCTGTTGGCCACGTGGCCCTGCCTAGTCTGCATGCAAAATGATTGCCTGGGTTGGTGTCATGCAAAAAGTCATCACTAGGAATCACGAGCTATTTTCTCACTCTGTCACATGCCAAACTAAACCACAAATATTGAAGTTCGGTGATAAATCTCTTTTTGGTAAAGTGCTCTGCTCAAGGAGTTTTGTTACTGATTACAGTGAGGTCAGGATTCCTCCTGTCATCTGCCACTGCAGTCTCCAGGAGCTCAGTTGCCCACCTATGAATGGGGTTGCAGTGCATGACCTCCAGGTATGCCTTCCCACCTAAATTATTCTATGATTTGGTAACGGTGCAGTAATTCTGTATTCAAACATGGTTGTGCCATTGGATGCAACAAGAAGTAATGCCATTGTGGCCAGTTTCCATTAAATATTAAAATGCCACATCTGCTGTTAAAAAAAGCTTGAGGCAATGTAATGCCTTGTCAAAGCTCACCTGCCATGGGGTGCATTGCAGCAGATCTCTGAGTTGGAAACTATATTACAGAAAGGTTTTAATGTGGACACGTGTTCTGCTATGCAGGTCTTGTAGAGATGTCAGGCATTGCCAAAAGGTAGCTGATGAACATGCAGAGATAAAACAACAGAAGACAGAGTTAACCAACAGCTGAGAAAAAGTGTATCAGAATAAAAGAATGTCCCTGAAATTATTGCCTAATGTTTCCCAGGAAGAGACAAGTATATCAGTCAGAATCACAAGAGACCAATTGTTCTTACATGACATTATGATGATATGCATGTGAAACCCTAAAGGAATTTGTCTTAATGAAGTAGTCTGGCAGTTTCATGTAAAGCAGCTTCCAAATGGTATAAAAACAAATTGTTGTACCAGTTCACAGGAATGGAAATGCTTTTATAGTAAACTGTAAAGGCTATCGGTGACTTCAGTTGTGTCACCGATGAAAGAGAAGGGAATAAAAAAAGCTAGACAATGCTTTTAGGCATACTGGAAACCCATTATGCTGTTTTCCACAGTCAGAGGAAGAACAGCAGGACTATGGTTACTTGAGGAGAGGACATGAAACACTCTTGCTCGTCAGGTGATTTCTCAATTATTTGCTATTGAGTGGAAAAAGAATAAATAAATCAGAGGCTCTGGACTAAAGTGCTGTGGAAGATGGCTATTGTCAAAAAGTTAATAGAGCTTTGTAGGGAAAATGGGAAGAAAAGTTCAGAACTGCTGCTCTGAATGGTGTGCTGAGGATGAAAGGCTAAGGAGGAGATATCATGGAAGCAGGAGAAAGTATAATCCTGGGTATGAAGAGAATCATTACTGGCAAGCGAGCAGCTTTATATTGATGGTGAAACTGTGAGAACTGGAAAAGCCAAGAGACATGCTGAGAAGGGTGAAAGCCAAGAGCCCATCTTCTGCCCCCTCCCCATCCGCCTCTGCCCTGCAAGGGGATGGGGAAGGACAGGCAGCAGAGGCGCCAGATGTGATCCTGAAGGATCACAGGAAAGGCACAGCAGGCTGTGTGCCACAGCATCTTTCTTCTTTGTTTCTTAGGTCCATCAGAACAGGCCAGCAATCTCGGTTAGGCGCTCCAATAAGAAAAAATATCAATAAAGAATGAGTCCTGTTAAAGCCAAGAGTGGTTTTGTTTGTTACCTGAGCAGGAATCAAGTAGAAGACAATGTTGCTCTGTGTTCAAAACAGGTCTAATCCATCTCAGAAATACTTGGATATATAATAATTAGTTGTTGCTGATGTGTTTACTTGATTTTAGCTTTATTTGCCTTTGACAGCTTCCCAACATGAAAAGGATTGATTAAAATAAATCATTCAGAGATACTATTTAATGAGAAGAAGGCAATTGAAAGGCTGTATGTGCCCCTGTAGATAGCAAATTGTACATCAGAACAGAGAGCAAGAATTCTCCAAGGAAAGAAGTAAGCCTCTGCGTTCAAATAAAAATTATTTAGGGCATTAGGAAGACAAACAAGGAGCTACAACTGAAGTATCACTTTACAAGTCTGTTTTCAGGCTAAATTAAGTGAACAGTGAGGGGACTAGCATCATTCTTGGTCTGTCCACCAGTAGGGGATATTTCCTATCTCTCTCAGAAACTGAAGCACAGGCTGTGTAAGCCATTCAGGACTATCAACAATAAAAGATCTAATTTAGCTTTCACAGACATGAAGACAAATTCCACAATGATTTCAATGGAAGAAACACTCTTGAGAAAACATGTAGGAAAATACTCAAACCACAACTTAGTCTATTTCTTTTTTGTTTGTTTGCTTTCATTGCCTTTATGTATAGGATCTGAATCTATACAGATAGAAGGAAATACGTATGGCATTCTTCAATAGCTCCTGTTAGTGATGTGTATATTAATAAAAACCTAAGATCCCTGAAAATTTTACTTTACTTGATCTTTGTCAAATTTATCACCATTAAGATTTTATCAAAGCTGAGTAAATATGGCATGTGTCATGAAAAAATTTGAAGTTTCTTCCTCACCAGTATTCTTGGTCTCTTGAAAAATGAGCACTGATCAGATGACAGACTTAATGAAAGAAAAATAGGTACTCTTCTTTAACTCTCTAGTTACTACACAGAATACTATCTGTATACTATCAAATGGTTTTCTGAGAAATTTGTATTCTTTTTTATGGTGGTTTGCTATTTCTTTGAACAGCTTTCTTGAGCAGCTGGTCATGTGCAAAGATAAAAAGAAAAGCTTTGTCATTTGGAAAACCGGATTAAATCTCATTTTTTGGTCAGTATCAAAACAGAATGGCTTAGATTAGTTCTCTTTTTTCCTCATATCACACCATAGTTTCAGATACACCATAGTACAAAAACGTTGCTTTTCCTACCATGGTCTGAAAGCCTATCATTAACAAGTGATTATTCAATTTATTTTTCCCTAAAACATGGCATGAGCCTCCTAATCTTTCATTCACATGGAACAAAACGATTACCACTTCTTTAGAAGTAATACTGAAGGTATTTTGTCCTCCTTAATAAACTATGGGTGGTTGATGCTTGGAGGCTTGTTTTTTTAGGTCAGATTAATTTATGGATTTTTGTTCACTTTCTACTGAGAGCTTTGATAATAGAGGTTAAACATGGGAAGGTTTTATCCCTGTTAGGAATAGGAAATATAAAACAGAATTTTTCTTTTCAGTAAAGTTTGTCTCCCGAACCAGAGGCAAGAGTAATAACAATAAGTGAGATAATTTTCTCATCATTATCCGTAGGAAATGTAATAAAATAGCTACAAGAGGAAATGTGTTTTGAATTATCTTATTGAGAATATTTTTCAATAAATGTTAGACATTAGAAACAATAACATCTTGTTTCCTGTGGTAAAAATGTGCTAATAAGAATGGCTATATTAATAGCATTGTTGCAGTCAACCTGCGTTGCTGGGGTTTAGCATACACCAAATTAAAAAAAACAATGACAACACTTTTTAGGCTACTCATGTGTAGATTTTGCCATTTAAATATCAAGATTCCTTCCTTTTTATCCTAGGTTTGCATTGCATGTACTTCTGAGCGTCACAAGTTAATTTGAGATTTCAGTCCACAGCCTGCATCCACATTTGAAAGTGGTTCATTTTTAAGGGTGGTATTGGTTGATCCTAATTAAAAGCCTGATTTTGCTATCATTCCTTTGAAGTAGATGGAGAAGGGTTGGAAAAGAATGATATGGGCATGAGTGGTGGTCCCCTTGCTGTCCTGATGACACTGAAATCTATTTTATTGCACCAGCTAACAACTTGTTTTTCTGAGAGCTTGGTTGAGATAGTAGCTTAGTAAAGAGAAAGAGAAAGATAACAGTAATAAAACAATTAGTTTTATTGGAAGAATGTAGGAGACAAGGGAATGTCTCCAAACTATGTTTATTCTTGATACTGAAATCAGAATCAGGACTCCAGCTAAAACTTCTGAAGCCATACAGAAAATATAAATAGCCAATATTCCTCAACTGATCTCCCAATACCATTTAATTAAGCCATTTAGTCATTTCTTTGGAAACATGTCTTGCTGTGCTATCCCTTCTTCTAGAAGGAGGGACACACTTGTGCTAGCTGAATGCTTGGTGATTACAGTGATTGTACTTTTCTCACTGCTCTTCCCAGCTGGAGCCCACGTAGCTTAGCTCTACAGGCTGCCTGGGCTATGTAGACCTTCCAGATAATTCAAAACAACATTTGCCTCCTCTCTGTACACCCCTTGGTCTTTTATCACTCAGTGGAGTCTGGCCTTTTGACTGCCATCCTAGCAGAAACAGCTTTTTCTGGAACTAATTGCACAGATACTCTTGAAGCACCGGCACTCTGCTCTCCTGGAGGTGCCATTCCTCCCAAATGCTGCATTGCCATCTACTTATCGCACAGTAACTCAGATCGTGCTTTTTGAGTGCATCCTCTCTTTAAGAGAAAGGTCAGCATCCTTTTGCAATAGATGCCAGGAGGTCCTGCACCTTGTTCAGCTAGCATCTTTCCTGCTATCTGCTGCTCTGTTACAGTGATAAGGAACAAAAAGGTTTCTGCTGTTGTTTGTTGTTGGTCTACAATGATTGTGTGCGGGGAAACTTGGCACCAAAGCTGTCATTCCTTCTTTAAGCTCTAATTATTATTATTATTATTTTCCTTATTTGCATCATATCAGGAGAAAAAAATTACATTGACTGCATATTATATACAAATAATTTCTAAAAAAAAAAAAAGCGATCTGAAGAATGACCTCTGTTGAAGAGATGAGTACAAACTGGTATTGCAAATTGTCTTTTCTGGTGGGATTTTTTTTTTTTCTTGGAAGATAAAGTAATTTCTTTTAAATTGAGCTGTAGCTATCAAACAAACAAACAAATAAATAATCAATACTGGATTGAATCTACGACATTTTCAGGGAACATATAATTTTCAGCAAATAGGTTTAACATACTGACTTCCCTCAATCTCCATGTCAGGTTCTTGATTTCTACTGCTGTCTTTGGTTTACCATTCCAATTTTGCTCCTCTATTAAAGATATATATGTAAGATTTCTTTGAACTTAACCTGTGAATACATTGCCTTTATTTTTGCTTTTGTTCTTTCAGTTGTCTAGCAACAAGCTTCTCAGAAAGTTTCACTGTACTTTCCTCTTAATATGTTTACTGCTTTGGACAGAGCCTAGAGTGAGAGGTCACTTGGTTGGCACGGTACATTTACAGAGTAGTAGGTCTGCCCTTGCTTCTAGTCATTAGCAATATGGGTAGGCAAAATGGTTTTAGATAAAGGGTAGAAGGTATAAGCAATGTGAGCCACCTAATTTTGGCATTTATCAAATTTATGCCATAACCTGAAAAGGAGTTTTGAGTCTTAGTAAGATCATTAAATGAAACAGAAAGTGGGAGGGGAAAAGAGCTGCCAGAGGAGGCAGGTAATAGAAAAACTATATATCACTTTTTACAATTGTAGAACATAAAGTCTTTCACAGAGCAAGGCATGCATGAAGGCTGGGTCTGGTACCTGTGGAAATCATTGAGAAGAGGCAGGATATTTCATCAGAAAAGAAAGACTACAATCCACCTTAATGATTTCCACGTACATGTCACCATTCGCTAGACACTATTGAGTGTTCTCAGAATGGAAGGACATAGGTAGACAGACACCTGTAGGTTAATGCCCATGTCTTAAAGATTGTAACTAATACTGAAGCCAAGTTTGAGGCATGCGGAGGGAAAGTTTTAAGGTGCTCTCAACACCTCAGCCTCCAACTGCAGATAATTATTTGCAGTCTCTCAAAGATTACACTACAGGCATGTTAATTCGAGCAGTCCAAAAACTGGAGCCCCTCTTGAGCGTAATAGAGAATTCCTTTCAGGTAACCTTAGAAATATAATGGAATTGAGGCCTAGAACACATCTACTATTACCACTTCACCATGTAGCTGTAAAAGCTTTTGCCTTGTGTGAAATCAAATTAGAGCAATATCAGAAGTTAGAGCTCCTCAGCTTATATATGGTAGGTACCAAAATGCATGAGCAATAAGCTTGCTAATTCACTCTTCCAAAATAATCTTTCTTAAATTATAATTGAAGCTGCATCTAGTTAAAATATACAGGCTGTCCCCCAGGTACTGCAGGTTGCAGGTAGTGCAGTACTACACAGCAGGTAGCAAAAGTGACAGCAAAAATGGTCTTGTTGCTGAATTGTGCTACAGATTTGAAGCCAATGAGTGGCATAACAAATTAAGAAGTATGTTAGATAGTCTATTTGTGAAGACCAAAGTTTAAAAATATCTAGTCAGATCAGCAGCTTCTTTCTTGGGCTGACTGACATGTTTTGAAATTTCCTCTGTACACAGATGAAGGGTAAAAAGCTGACTAGAGAGTTCCTCTTGACCTGTAATGCAGAGACGTTTCAGGCTCTAAATGTATTGCTTATCTGCAAATCCAAAATATCTGCTACTGCATGAAATGTTGAGCATGTCCTAGAAGGCAGCAAGTAACTATATTCAGAAGTATAAGGCTAAGTGGGTCTTACTGACCGACTACCATACTTTGTGAAACAAACGTCCAGCTCTATTTCCCAAGGTGGTAGGGGTGGAGTGGACTTTTGGGTGACCCAGGCTAAATCATTTGTCCAGCCTTTATGTCATGGTTTCACGCATGCAAATTGCCTATCACCCTGAAATTTCTGCTGGTTTTTAGATTCCTCCAAGGCAAAAGAGTGAACAGTATTAATTTTAAGCTTGGTACATTGCCTCTCAGTAACGGGCTGGGTGATTATTGAGAACTTTCTTCTAATTCCCTTTCTAATACCAGAAACCATCGGTATTCAGACACTGCTAGAATTCAGAAAGACATTTAGTATAACAGTATGAATCCTTTTGTTCATTATAGCAGGTACTTACATGAATTGTAATCTTGCCCTAACATACATAATGACTACATGCATAGATGTGTGGAGAGAGCACCCAAAATCACTGCACTGCTTTACTTTTTATTGCAAACATCTCTACTCTGCTTCCAAAGGCACTATTATTCACAGCAAATTGATTTTTATATAAATACATACTAGACGCAAATAGCTGTTTCTATGTACTTTTTGCTCCCCCTCTCCCCAGCCCCAGATTTTGAATTCTATCAGTTCAAAATTGAGCCTCATGGGGGTGCTATGCCACCTAAAATAAATTGTATTGCATTGCAGTGTGGAAGGCCTTGATAGATCAGAATATTATAATGACATTTGAAGACGAAATTTCCTTTCCTTCCCCCACCCTTTCAGCAGACTTTGTTCCTTTATTTACCCACAGGATCCTAAGAGTTACTTTACAACTGAGTTTCTCTTCTGCCAAAGAAATCTTCAAATAAAAATTAGATTTTTTTTTTCCCCCAGAATAGAGTAGCACCTTTCTACGTAGGTGAAATACTTCCTCAGGTGAAAGAAAGAAAAATACGTTCTACAAGAAACAGGCTTTTCTAAATCATACTCAAATAAATAGTTTTAAGAGATTTCAAAGAGGTTACTAAAGATTTATACTTGCTTGTGTGATTAGCATCAGGCTTCACAAGATGGAGAGCCAAAAACTAGCTTTGATGGTACCCATCTAGGACATTATTTGAATTATTTTTCCCATTTTTTTTTCTGAGTATCTACACTCTTTTCCTGTTTTTACAATTGATTGCTAGTCATAAAGCAGTAAGATACGGTTCTTATGACTCTTCAGACTTTCATAGCACAAAAAAGAATCTTAGAATATTTGTATAACTTCCAGGTTTTCCTCTCATTAAGAAAAGGGTGCAGGTGTACTATGAACTTCAAACTCAAGAGTACATAAATCAATGGCAATATTTATTTATCCTTTTTTCATTTATGTGCCAGTCATGGGTATACGCACGGTCAAATCTGAAGAGCTCTATTGAATTGAGGAGTGTGTTTTTTAGCTTAAAGAAATCTGCAATAAAGGCTTCATCTATGCTGTCATTGGAATTCTTCTCGTTTTCTTAAAATCTTACATTCAACACTGAACTTTCAATAGCCAGGGTGAATTAATTTGAAGTCTCAAAGAAAATTCATTTAGATGCTTTGGAACAAGAGAACTGAAAGCAAGTTTTGTGGTTAGAGGGAAATGAGAGGGTTATATACAGCTTTATTCAACTGACACTCATTTTTCATTTGCTGGTAACCTCAAAACTGGCTGAGAAAAAAAAAAAAACCAAACACCTCCAAAGTTGATGTGTAGTTAAGAATTGCTTGGAAGGGATCTGTGGAAGTCATGTAGTCCGACCTGTTGCTGAAAGCATGGTCAGTTATGAGATCGGACCATGTTGCTTGTGGCAAACTGATCTCAGGCAAACCTGAGATCAGGTTGCTCAATTTCAATAGATTTACTGTTTGTGAAGAAAAGAAACTGAATCAATCTGAATCTAGCTGGATTAGAAAATAATCTAGAAAATAATAAAATGAATAAACAAGACTCATATGGAAGAGCCTTGGCTAGGGCAAGGACTTGAAGGGATATGTGTGACAAATATCTAGCAGCTTCATGATGGAGAAAAGTGTTTATTTTATTTTATTTTTGGTAATATTTCTAGGGTTTTGGTTTATCCAGTACATTCTGTCTGAAAACACTAGGGCCCGACATGGTCTCTAGAGCGCTGCTAGCCCTTACACGGCAGTCAGGTGCTATGAGCCCTTGCACCAGCAGCGACTGAAATAGGATGCAGATTGTGTATCAAAGAGGGAGTCTTTGTTCCTGTAGTGCTTTAGCTGTGAATTGATAGAGGTGGCAAAGCAAATCCAATCCCACTGAGAGCCCTCCAATTATTTCTGCTATGTAGAAGTCTGCTTTGTAAACAGAAGCCCAGGTAGCCAGCACAATACAATTTAGATTTGGTCTTTTCCCTGCAAATAAGAGGCTATTTGAGCAGTCAAACAAAGTTTCAATATTTAGGTTGAAAATAAGTTTTTGTTTAGGAAGGTATTACCTGTACCCTTTAAGCTTATGCCTCCTAAGGCGTTAAACTTTCTGGATTTTCTGTACCTGTTGTAACTCTCTGCATTGTACTTGAATGGGAGAACACATTATTCTTGCTTTCTTAAATGTTCCAGGAGTTAAGTGTCTTGCAAGACCTACCTTTTATTGTTATTATTTTAAAAGGACCATGTGTGTTACTCTTACTATGCAACAACTGATTTCTTAAAAGGTATATTAAACAAACAAACAAACAAAAAAAAAATTGGAATGAGAAAGCCTGTAAATGTAATGAAGTGCATTTTTCCTGTAAGACATTTTTTTTTTCTCTTTCCATGCTCTATCTTTGGTGTTGCTTGACTTCCCTCAGAGGCATCAAGCTATATATATGTCATTTTACCCTAGATTCTAGTCCTTATTTTCTCCAGACAATTTCGTTGCATGCTGCTTCTAGCATGACATTTCCTTTATGGTTTTAAGTGCGTGCTGTTTTGGACTGAAACTGTGTGCATTAGAAATTGTTACAGCATCAAATATTAGTTTCTAGCTTGACATTCATTTTCTCAATCTAATATAGCATTTTGCCATGCCTGAACTTCTCATTACCTGGAGTCCTCAGTACCTGCATTTGGTTACTTACAGATAGCTACACTACCACAAAAGTTTTGTACACAAAGTTTTGTTACAAGTAATGAACTGTTTCTACTACTCACTTCATGTATGCTTTGATATGATAAAAACTTTGTGTATAGGGTCTCAGCAACAGAAAGCATGGGTCCAGGATTTCTCCACATTTGCCTGTTAGCTATTCCTTCTTCCAATCCCAAATAGAGCTAAATCAGCTCATATAAGTAATGTAGTGCCTGATTCAGTAGTGCAACAGGAGCTCAGTCAAGGATCAGTTCTTACATTCTTTGAAAGATAGAGTGATAGGAAGCTTGGTTGGCACAGAACCCTACAGAGAAGCAAATAAATAGTACAGTAAACAACACTGGTAGAACAGGAATGAAAGATAGGGGAATCCGTATCAGCTGGTAACTGATTTTTCATTTTGGGTCTCAATGATCCTCCTGTCAACCCCCCCCACCCAAAAAAGAAAAAAAAATGTTGCATAACAGTGCTCAGATAGGGTAGTCATGGAAGTAGGAAAAAAAACAGCCTGCAGACAGAGTGAACGCAAATGAGTAAATGAGTAGTAAGGAGTCTAGGTCAGTGACTACTGATCTCTTTCCAGAAAAACGAGGGTGATCACAGTAAAGTCACACACAAGACCACTGAAGCAGTGGCACATTTCCATGGAGAAACGTGGGTTTTACTCTGGGAAAAAAATATTGTGACCTTTTCAAGAAACACTGCTGTAAATTAAATATGCCTTTTTTTTTTCTTTTTCTTTTTTTTCTTGAAATTAAAAATCTCCCATTGCTCTGTGGCAAGTTCATCACTTCTGCAATAAAGTGGATAAAGTCTGGGGAAAATGCATCAGTGTTTCTTTATATCTCAAATAGCAATGTTCACAAGCCTCTCTGATTCAAAGTTATTTTCCAATCATAATTCATCCTAAACCACTATTTTGTGCTTCTTCTAGACATTGGTATAAACACAGGCTTTGCATTTAGTGTATTTTTTAAACAGCCCAGAGAAAATCCTTATCACTGAAAGCCCTTAGATGCTTATCATCAACTGTCTGCAAAACATTTATATTGGAATTTTGTTATTTACTTCTTTCATTCCTTATCTTATTTTCTTTCTCTAAATCCACTGTCTCATCTTTCACTGAAAAAATACAGTCATGCTTTTTTGTGGAGTACCTGCATAGGGTGAGAAATATTTTGCACTTTAGCATTTGGTGTTCCAACCCTTGCTTCTCTTTTGAGACAGAATTCATTAATGGAAATCATTCAGCTTCTTTCAGCTGCTGATAATGCTCATAAGCAGCATTTCCTTCTTTGGAAAAAAATTGGTTTGGGGGGCTGTAGCAGATAGGGTGAGCAGTTCAGTATTTTATCCTTTCTCCATGCTTGTTAGGAAGTGTTAACCATACTAATCACATGTTCAGTAAGTCTCTCACTATGCCTTCAGCAATGATAGATGCAGATCTCCGTCCCACAGTCCATCTAGCTATCTGCATGGTACTAGAGGTAAAAGAATGATTTTTCTTGCATTTGGCTCCCTGTGTAACCAGCCAGTTTTGGAGCACCAGGAACAGACTGCATGGAATAAAACTATTTACATCCGCAATATTTATTAGTTAGATCAGATTTTGGTAGCACGATTCTACAAAAAATTTTCAGCAACAAGCTTAGCTCAGTTACATTTGAGTATCCCAAAAAGGCAAGGCACCGTGTTCCACAAACCTGGTGAGAGTTTAAGTAACACTGAGCAAAGTCAGTTTTCAGAACAGCAGAGACGCAATCCTGGGGATGGGATATACAGTTGTTAACAGTTCACCTGATTACCAGACAAACTCAAGCCAAATAACTGCACTATGAGTTCTGCTTATAAAGGGTTGGACAACCAACAACTTAATGTAGTGTGTTATAATGGCAGCAAACTCTTGACTTCACTAGTAAAGTGAAGAAAACTGTCTCAGTGCCTGATATTTTATTTCAAAGATAGCAAGTCAGCAAAGCACTCTGGACTTGGAGTGGCTTTCTTGCTTATACTTGATATAACACAGTAAATTCTGAATCCTTTTCCATGTCTTTTTTTCCTAATAGCAAGCCCACACATCTTCAATGAAAGCAGGTGACACCCACACTTCCTGGTTTTGGGTTTTGGTCAGTGGCTGTTCTCTCATACTAGGCCCTAAGCAGAAGCCCACTAAAAAAAAAAGAAAAAAAAAAGAAAAAAAAAAAAAACAGGGCAGGACAACTGGAGAATACTTTTATATTAAGACAGTTTATTTGAAAATTTGAGACTCTATATACTACTACTAAAACAACTAGAAAACCATGTCTTGGAGGGCAAGTTCAAGCAGGGCAGGGGCAGTGTGTTGGGGCTGGGCTGTGAGGTGGCCTTGGCACACCAACAGCGGCTGCTGCCAGCACAGGCCCTGCAAACGAGGGGTTCCACAAGGAACCCCAAGCCCAGGCAGCCTGCACAGCTGCTAGTGCTGGGTGCATGTTGGGGACGGGGGGAAGGCCCAGCCCCGGTGGAAAAGGACTGTTTGTGATGGCAGGCATGGCCTGCAGTGGTGAAGCAGCAGATAAAGCAGCAGAAGGCCCCTGGGCACCAGCTAAGGCAGGGCAGCTCTGTTGTGGTAGAAGGGATGCGGACAAGTAATTTAACCTCTCCCTCTCTCCTCCTGCTGCCCTTGAGTCTGGAAAGTTTGGAGCTGACTAGACCCTCTTGATCTGGGTTTAGGACATCATGTAGCAGGTGTAGGCCTGCTGGATGGCTGTGTCTTCTCCCTTGGAGCTGTAGCACATGGATCATTCTTCCACCGTGAAGCAGCTCCCCATACAGGCCAGGATTCTCCTTGGTTGACATTTCTTCAAATCTTGATCCAGGGCAGATGCAGCACATGCTCTTTTTACAAGAAAGAAAGCTTCACTAGTCGTCACTATGTCCAGAGTGGGGGAAAAAAAAAAAGAGACAATGACTAAGAATTTTAGTCTTCAAAAAACAAAAGCTGGATATTAAAAAGGACTTTCAAGGGGGCATTCTCCTCATTTTGTGGGTTCAGACATTGGAAATAACCAACCTACATTTGATCAGCATTTCTGCTACTCAAAAACTGCCGCAAAAATTCCTGGACATGAACCAATAAACAAAAGGCAGTCAGAACATTTACTGCCATCCACAGCTCCTATATTGAAAAGACTTATTTCATGTGAACATAAATCTTCCCTGCTAGAACATTCTGAGTGTTAGCTCACTTGCAGAGGATCTGACATACCTCCCTAGCTGCTGCTGCTTCTAGAGAGTTTTCAGATGAGCCATAGCTTGGAAAATCCCAGCGTTTTCTGCTGAATCCATAGAGATGAATGTAATGAGCAAGCCTTTCCATGCTCTCAAAAATTTTCAGAGGTCCTCTCCTTCCTAGCACCTCCTCTTCAACCAGTAAATCTGCATAAATCATCCATTATCATCCCACCAAAGGGTCTGAAGCTGATTGCTTTCAAGAAGGTTCTGGAGATTCTTTAGCAAACTGGATGGAAAGCCCTCAACTTTGATGGAGCTCTCCTCAGAAGAATTAAGGTGCATTCTTTTTGTTTAGGATTGATCATTTGGAGATGGAAAAGCCTTTTTCTTCAACTGGAGATCCTAAGGCAGCATCAGAAGCTGCTCTTTTGTCACGTACTGGAGGGACAGAGGTCAAGTTTGCTGAATCAAATAGCTTGTCTGGAAGACAATCACATGAACTTTCTGATGAAGAAAGCTACATTTTAAAGTCTTTTTTTTCTCAGCTTGACTGAAATCTTCAGCTGAAGCCAGTCTGTACCAGCTAGGCTATGTCCTGCCAGTCAGTCAGCTGAGAAGAAATGACACCAGCTGACTGCAAATCCCAATGGAAAAGTCTCAACCACCACAGTGACAACCATGGTGCACTGCAGTGACATCACAGAAAAACACCTATTTCCTATGAAAATGGGTCAGCAGCAGCAGAAAGTGCAGAAATTGCACTTGTTACTTTTCATTTAGAGATTCTTTTGGCTCTAGAGTCAGGAATTAAATAAAACTGTATTTAAACTTTAGATGTAGTTATAGGACAGGGATGTGTCAGATTGCATCCAGTAGCTGGTCCCCGGGGAGGAACAGAGAGGTCTGCAGTGTCAGGAATGAAAATGCCAGATGTCTGCAGTTTTACAGTTGCATACATTTCACACATTCAGAAATGTCCATACTCTCTTACCTTCTCACTGTGCTGACAGTAGGGACACACAATCCATGGTATTAGACTGCCATGCATCTGAGGACAAGAAGCATCTCAACACTCAGAAAGCTTCAGTGACGAAGTATTTGAGTGTTCTCTGTGGAAATCACATTACAAACACGTTACAGATGTTGCCCCCAGGTCTGGAGTAGTGTTGTTAATATTATTTATTTTATCTGGTATGTTTTTTGTAGAAAGTTAATTTTCATTTGTGAACTTTACTGGAACTAGTGTTCCCACTTTGATTTGCTTCTACATGACCTTATGCAAGATTATCTTCAAGATCTCTGTTTCTATAATCCAAGCCAATGATTCATCAGAACCTATTTTAAAATAATCATGGCAAGGCATGAGGTGACATACAACTTCCATCCCTCCAAACTAGAGTTAGTAATTTTGGCCACCAAGACACTAACATGGGGGAAAAGTTTGAACATCCATCTTTAACTGACATGAAGCAAACCCACAAACCATTCAAGTGTACAACAACTTTCTAAGGAGGCATCAGGGCAAAGCACAGGCTGGCTGTTCCCTAGAGGATGGGGAGCCCAGGGGGATAACACGGCTGGCAGTGGCTCCACCAGCACCCACCACACAGTACCCAAGAGGGGGTGACCCAGAGACAGTGGGCAGGTTCAACCAGGAGTCCAGATCATTAGAGAAGCCCATGATGTTCAGGCAGGTCAGAGGTCACGATACAAAGTCAAACTGGAGGTCAGGATCAGGTCCACTGGTGACAAAGCAGGACCATGGCGGCAAGGAAGGCCTAAAATCAAGTTGGAAAGTCAGCATGAAGGGAGAGGTAAGGCTCAGCTGTAGCTGTACCAGAGAGTGGTCTTCCTCCCGCAGGGCTCAGGCTGGGCCTGAGGGCCTGAGCTTGCACAGGGCTCCTGGGACATGGGCAGAGCCATGATAGGGAGGCCACAGGTGGGGATGGGCAGGGCCGTTAGGCCCGTTCGTCCCCACGTGGCGATGACAACCCTGGGGCTGGAACCTGCCTAAATCTGGATTTAAGGAACAAATCTGCACTTTCCCCCTGATCTTTTCATTGCCTACAAAAGCGTTAAACCTTTCACGTTTCTTGGCTTCGTGGTTATTCATCACTTTATGTCCTATAAAATGTGCAGATTGAAGTTGCCTGCAGTAGTTTCCTGTGTAGCTAAACCTACAAACCACACATCTGTATACCCTCACACTGTTCATGACAAAATGTAGTCCCATTCTTAATAAGACACAGTAAATTCTGAATCCTTTTCCATGTCTTTATTTCCTAATAGCAAGCCCACACATCTTCAATGAAAGCAGGTGACACCCACACTTCCTGGTTTTGGTCAGTGGCTGTTCTCTCATACTAGGCCCTAAGCAGGATTCCACAGTAAAAAAACAGGGCAGGACAACTGGAGAAGACTTTTTATTAAGACAGTTTATTTAAAAATGTGAGACTCTTAACTGGCTATATACTACTAAAACATCTAGAATACCCTGTCTTGGAGCCCAAGGCCACCACCCTCAGCCCCACTATTTGGAGGGCAGGTGCAAGCAGGGCAGGGGCAGCGTGTTGGGGCTGGGCCATGAGGTGACCTTGGCACACCAACAGCGGCTGCTGCCAGCACAGGCCCTGCAAACGAGGGGTTCCACAAGGCAGGCAGGAAACCTTCCTGGTTTTGGTCTGTGGCTGTTCTCTTGTACTAGGCCCCAAGCAGGATTCCACTGTAAAAACAGCACTGGACAATTGGAAAAGTCTTTTTATTAAGACTGTTTATTTGAACATTTTTGATACTCTTGTCTGGCTATATTCTAGGTGAAATACATTTGTTTGCTGTTTCCCAGCTCCAGCTTAACAGGCTGTTGTCCGCTTTTTCTGGGATAATGATGTTTAACTTGGGAGGTGGAACCACATTCTCATCTTTCTACTCTTAGGATGTAATTTAGGAAATCTTGGTGATAAGTCTATGCTGTGTAGCACTTCATATGCAGTGTGAAGTTAGGGACTGATAATCTGAAGAATTTCTTGTGATTGTGAACATAAACCATAGCATGTGTTTTATGGAGGTGACAAGTGGATGGACCATCCTCCACAGCATTTGTTACAAGTCTACTATCACCAAGAAATGGAGGGCCATTGAAGTCTTTAAGTGCCCTCAGGGCCATGAAAGAGATTTGCTATCTATTTCAGCAGTGCTGTACTGAATTGTCTTAGGCCCTGGAGCACTCCAGCAGGCTCTGTTGCCTGACCCTGGTATGGGCTGGGCTCCTTGTGCACAGCATTCTTTTACACATGAGCCATGCTCTAGCAATGATTCTGTATGCTCAGGTACCTTGCTGCTCCTGACCTTGCCCAAGTGACAAGCCCAAGGCCTTCCTGGCCTGGCTGCTGTTTCTGTGGTCACTACAGACTTGTCTGGTGGTCGAAGGGCTGTGGCTCACCCTGGTCACTGTCACTAGGGCTTCTCTACACTTGTCTGGGGGCTGTGGGATGCTGCCCTGCCTGCCTGGCTGCCATTTCCACCTTGTCTTTCCTGCAGAGCAGATTCTTCTACTGCTTTGTGGCCAGACCCACCAAGCTCTGTGACCATCAAGGCAGGTCATGGCCGAGGAAAACCTGTTCTTTTATTTGTACTGCTGAATATTCCAAACTGTGCTTCAACTGTTGGGACAAGTGATGAAATCAAGTGTGGGAAGGGAGTAAATATTCAGATGAATTTATCTAAATCCACTGAGACAGAAAGTTAGATAACTGTGCTCGCTCTCTTTCTTTATTGGAACAAAGTGAGCGGTTAGAAGGGGAATCAAAGAGCCCAGACAGACACTTGACAGAATCTTCTTTAAAGCTTTGTGCATTTGGTAATTTTGGAGCTGAAAGCTGAGTGGAAAAGCATCTAAAGTAGCAAGTTGCAAATAGAAGGCAGCCAAGTGAATGTGGCCATGGAGAGAGATCTAACAGTATCAAAGAACATTCAGTAGAAGATACTTTGAGAGTGGATGCAGTAAAGAGGAGTAATGTAGCGTATAGAGAGATATCTACCAAAAATAATTGCAAGAGAACGTGTATTTGTACATATAGGGTGTACTCCAGGAATGCCAACACCTATTAAAACCCCGATCCTGATGCCATCTGAAATAATTTCAAGATTCTGACCACCTGTACTGATCTACAATAACCGTGGCCGATGCCGAGGGACCTTTAGCTTTACTGAAGGTGGGAAGGTTTTCAAGCTTGCTAGGTCAGATTAAAAACTGAACGCTCATAGACAGTTTTCACATGCAAGGATCTGGGGCTCAGGCTTTCAAGATGAACAGGCAAAGGTACAAATGGTTGCTGAATATGTGACATTTTATGCCAATTTAGAATATAATTTTGTATTGTTTTTGTGTTGCACTTTTTTGCATTATGTCAACTTTAGTAACTAGAGTAGGATACAAGGAAGTCCAAGGAGAATCCTTAGCATTCTTTAGTGTGCAGTTTAGAGCCATGGAAGTGACAACTCAGACATACCCCTAGCAATAAAGTAGAATATAGGAAAAGAAGCGTCTGTAAATGCATCTTACTCAGCTTTTCTCTAGTTCTCAGGTTGCTTCACAAGTACTATTTAATTAAGCCTTCCAGCACGTCAGTGAGGTGCTTATAAGAACTCTGTGAATAATTCATTTTGGTTTGGTGACTTAACTGAAAAAGTAGAAGTAATTTTCAGAACAGTGTGACACAAAAGGAAAGTATGCAGTTTTTCTAATCAGAATACATTTTTTTTTTGATCCTCAAGAATAAAATCTTGGTATTCCATACATCTAATAAAAGAGAACAGAGAGCCAGAGGTTTTAAAAAGGAGGACAAGATAAAGGTTCAGCTTTTCTAACCAGACATGGTGATTAGAGCACTCTAACTAGGCATGGACATGTTAGTGTTTAACATGGTAGTTTGTAACCCACAATGAGAGACTTCACCCACGTGTCCCAAACCAGAAAGCATCCCCTGCTCTCTAGTGATTTTGACACTGCAACAAAGAATGGGTGAAAAGACACATTACAGGCATCTGTAGTTTCACTAAAAGCCTACCTTTTATGAGCCTTTTAAATGAAACTAGCAATGGAAGTTTCACTAATTCCCTTTTTATGGTGGTTCCAGCAGCAATACTATTTAATTCACACAGGAAGCCTTGTGCAGCTGGATTCCTAGTAGTGGTAGATTCATACAGGCAGAGAAGGAAGAGGATGGCAAACTCCTGTCTCTTGGAAATGCAAGGGCCAGCCAATGCAAGACTGCTCAGCAGGATGAAGCCAGCTGGGAGCTGATGCCACTCAGGGCCTTCCCAATCCAAGCAGCATCTCCAAGTCTTCTCCTATCTGGGACTGAATCCTTTCTCCTGTGCAGCTGCCCCTGACATGCAGAAAAATGCAAATTGTATCATGCAGCACTCCCGCTGGTAGATCTAGTCCAGAACACAAAGTTTGAAAAACACTTTTATATTCCTTCAGTACTAGCATTAAAGAGCTTATTAAAGGTTAAAGTCTAAGGATGTGCGAGAAAGTTGCAACAGAACACAATACATCGGTAGCCAAACTTCTCAACATTAACATAAAATGTTCCGACACAACAATTAGACCAACTCAGCTCTTGCAGGATAGGTTGGCAAAACTGACTCATCTCAGACAGTGTGAGTGCTGTTTGTTGAAAGAACTATTTACTGAAGAGATGACAGGGGATATTAAGTTCAGCTTCATCTTTGTCACCCTGTGTTAAAATTATTAAGGTAACTAGAAGTAATGTTTATAAAAAGAATTATAATGTTCCAGCTTAGTAATTCACAGTGACTCTATTAAATTTACAAAGGTGCTTTAACAACATCAAGGAATCATTCCTAAAATACAATAGATTAAGAACTGCACATTAAAAAGTCACTGTTATGAGATAATGGCAAATGATTCGGGTCCAAAGTTTCTTTTAGTTATGTTTTAATATCTTCAGCCCTGTTGAAACCATAGGAAAACTTGCTTGAAAATATCACATTGTTAAAGCACAGGGTGAAAGAGGTGGTTGGGAATTAGAAAAACAGAAACATTTAGTTGATACTGGTCTAAATATCCCATATATAAAGCTTTGTGACTTTTGATAGCTGCTTTAGTAATAAGAAACTTTTGTTACTGGTTGAAATATTCTGTGTTTGGTTTTATGTATGTGCACAGTCATAAATTCCCCACGTATGATGTAGAATTTCTTCATCTGCAAGCTCTAAAGCAAAATTTTTCAGTGGATATGCAAGAGCTCCATTCGAAACCAGAAGACAAGATTTTAAATTGTCACTTTATCCTTGTAATTTAGCTTCAAGTTTGAAATCAACCTTGAGATTCCTCGCACAGAGCTTTGCTCACATTGTTCACCTCAGTCAAGAAATGAATCTAAAACAGACTGTGGAAGACAGAATGTTAGTTCACTAACATATAAATAGGTATCCCATCTAAGGGACACAACAAGAGGCTGAAAAGGGAAAGAGCAGTGTAACACAGATTGTTAGCATTTTCTTTTGTAAGACCCATGTCCTCACATTCCAATTAAGCAGAGAAGGAGCTTACTGGTCTAAGTTTTTCCTCTCAAGAGATAATTTTTGCACAGTTGAACTGTTGCACAGGGTGTTTGCTATGCATGCTAAGTCTGTCCTGATGAGCCCTGCAGACATGCTCATGGCAAAGGTGCTGAGGGTCAGGAGTGAGATGTGCTGCCAGAGCTGCATTCAGAACTCTCCATATTCAGGGCACGTACTCTCGTTATGCCTCCCTCCTACCAGGGCACTTTGGTTTTCTTAAGTAAAGCAGCACATTCAGCTATCAAAGGGAAAGGGTGAAGGCAAAGAAAAGGCCAGGAAGTTCCGATATTTAATGAACCTTTCATTCAGTGTATACAGCTTCTCACGTAAACTGAGTGTGTGGAGAAATCCCATGGAATTCAGACAAGTGCGTGGTCTAAATGGCTCAGTAAGAGAGTAAGCAAAAAGTGTGGAAAAAGCTTATTCAGCCATTGAATGCAGTTCCTTGTAATAGTGGGCAATCCTGTCATATAATTCAATTCATAAACTGATGTATGATCCCTTACTTTTTTCTTTTCCCTGCAAAAAAAAAGAGTATGAGGGGAGGATTAGCCTGTTCTAATTTTCTATGTGACCTTAGGGTTTAGCATGAAGGACACGAGACAATGATGGCAACTGCTATTCCTTTCTCCACAAAAGGAAGGCATGAAGGAGGAGGCTGTTGCCCATCAGTGTAGACTCCAAGCACCTAAAGGAAAAAGATAGGTCACTATGAAATAAGATCCCCCCCCCCAAAAAAAAAAAAAATAGTTACCCTGGCTTTCTGTACTGTGTAGAAGAATACAAAAGGTATTTCTTACGGATCAAAAGTTAATTCACAGGGCTTTGAGCTCTTTAAAGATCCTCAATTTCATGAGGCCAAAATGCCAGCAATCTGCATTTCTCCTTTTATCAAGCTAAAGAAGCAGGGTTGTTGGCCCTTTGCAGTATAAGAGCCAGTGGGAACTCAGAGTGACTATATTATTTGTATCCTCTTTGCCGTCTCTGAGAATACAACTGCAAGATGGTATAAAAATAGTTTAATACTATACTGACAGTTTTGGACCATGTGAGAGAAGATCCTCTATGAGTTATTCAAGAGTCAGGGTGATATGGACCAGTGCCTCAGTTCTTGTTGTCTAGTCATGCCACTGAAAACGAGCTGGTTCCCACCCCTGTGGCTGGGTAGAGCCAGAGATTATCCTGTGTGCAGGACAAAAGCATACAAGTCACAAAAAGTTGTACCACAACCAAAGAGGTGATTACAGCTCCTGTGTATGTGCCAATCTCACTGGCCTGGGTAGAACCAAGCAGCCAAGAGCCAGCAGCACAACCTTCATTGCGTGACAGCAGCTACCATAGGTAGCCAGTGCCCCTCTGCCTCATCTCACTAGCACTGAAGCCACCGTCTCCATGACCCCACTGCAAAGGGCAACCTTTGAGGGAGGTGAGAAGGTGCTGGGGTATGCCTGCACATGCTGCTACGAAGGCTGTGTTGCACAGAACCACCTGCAGCTACATTCACCCTTTGCAGAGGCTCGGTATACCACCCACTCCTCCTAACTCTTAGCTCCTTAAACCAGGTTTCATATGGGATTTAAGTAGCCCACACAAAGTCTTGTTAGTCCTCTTCGGAGAGCATTTAGCTTATAGTAAATATGCTTAGGAAAGTTATTGACCCCGTTATTACTTCAGAATGCCAGGCCGGTCTCTGTAAATATCCAGCAAGAGACCTGCCTGTGTTTGATAGCTTTACATATTTTTTCTACATAAAATATGCAGGTATTTTCGCTTTATATTTTATAACACTATAATGAGTACTGCATGTACTGCATGTTCTGTATTAGTATGTAACTAGTACAGCAACCTTTGTGCAAGAGCCAAATGCCATCCAGAGATGAGACTTGACATACATTTGTCAAAACCAAGAAAGCGAAAGCAAGTTTCAGCATGTCAGACAACCTGCATCTAAAATGTGAGGTTTTCTATACCATGCTGTCATACCTCCTGAATAACCCACAGTAAAAAATGCTAATGATGAGCCACATTAAAATTACATTAATTCAGCTGAAAAAATGAAAATGTGGAATTGTTATGAATCCCAAAGAGTAAATTCAGGTGTATGTACTAATAGTTGACTTCCCATTCCCTAAAGTGTGAATTGGCACTTGATCTTCAGACCCAGAAATCACTTTGGCTGGTGCCGCTCCTTAGGACTGCAATGGCTGGACATGAGTGTGGTTTAAACAAGCCTATCACTGAACCAGAGAAAATGAGTTTGACAGGCTCTTTGAGAGGACATCTGTTTCATCTCATAGCCTGAAGGCTTGGTTTAAAAACCTTTGTCGAAGTGACAAACTTTGGATCTTGGAGGCTGTGGAGTGCAGCTCATAGGAGGCTCCAGAGCTCCACTATTTTTATCAGTTTGAGAAAATCACCTTGCTCAGACTGTGGGTTAGATTGAACTTTTATCCAGAAATGTGATGATTCAATCTGTAGAATTTAAAATGAACAATGAAACTATCTTCTTGGTTAGAAAGAAAAGCAATAGATTTTGTTTCTCGTGAATGCATACTGTGCTGATTGTTAGCTTCATTATTCTCTGAAGTGTGTCAGATTTGTGGTGAGAATGCCTAATAACTGGTAGAAGATTTCGGGCTACTGCTACAGGTATATGTCAGTGAAATACAACATCTGTTTTGCAATACTGAGACACTAATCCCACTTGCTTTATTAATTAAATGGAATTACACAAATGATAAAGTAAGCAAGATTTGGCCAGTGCAGGGAAGTTAGTCTTGTCCCCTACATGAGAACTCCCTAGGAGAGTCATATTCTTCTTTCATTACACTTATGGCATCAAACTGACTTTTGTTATAGAAGTGTTCCCATGGCTAGCGTACTTACCCATGCCTTGGACTTTGTATGTGAAGTAAAACCTAAGTTTTACACAAGGACTTCTTCAAGGAGATTGTGTCAGTGCGTGTAGTCATCACACAGATCAATGATGGCTTTGTTATGGCCTGACCAGGAAGAGAATAGAGTCCAAGTCTTAACTGGAACCTTTGCAAAAATTGGATCCAGAAGAACCAGGTCCAAATTGGTGGGCAGTCCTCAGCTGTCATCAGATGTGGGGAGAATCACCCATGCTCAAAGGGAAACAAAGGCTTGCTTTCTCAGTATCTGACTTGCCAAATTAAATAACCAGTTAAACACCTGCCTCCCTTTGTTTATGCAGATTCTTGCATCCATGCCCACCACTACTCATCTGCACAGTCCACCTGAGGTGGGTGCCTTCAGGGCTACGATATAGCTGGGAGCAGGTAACCATCACAAACAAGTGCAGCACAAGCACTTGTGGTGCCCAGTTGTTCCTTCGCTAGGCTCAAGCATCAGGGACTGGCTAAGCTATCCACAAGTTATAATAAGATTTCTCAGTGTTAGATTTGGCAGGTTTCACTGTTTACTTCTCTGTTATATTCATTTGTAGCATTTAAACTAAGCGGTGTTTTCAGGTAATTGAGGCACTTGGGAAAACTGGTATTAACAAAATCTATTTTTCCGTATAAAGTATTTGGCAGAAAATGACAGGCTTTCAAGTGTTTTTTTTTGTTGGTTTTTTTTTTTTTTTTTGGTAATGGTTTTGGCTGTTATTAGTGAGGGTTAAAAAATCTCTAGTGTAAACAATTGGTCGTTCACCTAGCATAAAATGACTGTGGCTGTATTAGCTCTTGCCCTTAGGGAGCACTGTAAAGTCTTGGTAACAATATCACAACCCTTCTGGCAAGTACAAATAGAAAGAAGGCAAAAATTATAAAGAAGGCTTCTGTCCAAGGATGAGCTTGAAACTATTATAACTACTACAACAGGAGCTATGCTTCAGTGCATCCCCAGACTGCTGACAGGAAGGATATCACATCACTGGGGACTTTATGCTCTTTCTCTGCCATGAGTCTGGGGACATTCCAGAAAAGTTTCACTTCCAGCTTCTTTTTTTTCTAGCGAAATGCAGTCTGTCAATTTCTGTCCTATTTAGGAAGTATTTATGATTGGGTGAAAAACAGAAAACCCAAATGATAAATGCGTATGAACTAAACACATCCTCGAAGTAAGGCAAGGATGGTTGCCTGGAGGAAATAAAAGGACCTGCAAGGAAATCTAGTAGTGTGGCTTCTGCCACAATTTAGTAATGGGCATTTGGTATTTCCCCATGTACTGGATCCCCAAACTTTGGCAATTGTACCTTTTAGCATTGCCCTTCCCATATTAATTGTCCTGTTCTACCAGTGAAACCAGTGCTAATTTAGCTGAACAGAGACCTGGGGGTGGAGGTCATTCTCCGCAGGGTTTCTTGACAGATGGAGTAGATCTCAGGCAAAAGAAGTGTCAGAGGGAGAGGTGTACAGAAAAAAATCTGTATTTAGCTTCCATGTCTATTTAGAGGTACAGCAGGGCTCAATGGCTGAAATTTGTGTGTAGTGAATGATTTTGACCTCCTTTCATTTGAATACATGTGTTCATTCAGTAGGAGGCCTCTACTTTGGGTTTTCCTCAGGGAAAGGGCATTTGCAGTGGCAGCTCCTACATCAGGAGAGTGCCCTCATTGGAAGGTGTTATTTTAATTGAAAGTCTCCATTCTTATTGAAATGAGACCAAGAAAGAAAGATTTACAGCTTAAAAAAAAAGAAAAAAAGAAAAAAGACAGAGGGAAGCAGGTTTCCCCACTGTTCAAGAAATGTCCCTGGGATTGCTTCTCAGTGGACATAACGTGCAGGTGTCTTTGAGGGAGCAAAGCCCAGATTTTCTGCTCAGGTTCATGAGACCATCACTCTTCACAGATCCATGAATCTTTCATTCCCTGAGTCGCCTCAAATTCTGCTATCCAGTCTGCAAGTACGAGCTGACTGCACAGAGCTGCTTTGAGACTTGCCAGCCAAATGCTCTACTTCCACTGCCTGAGGGGTCGAAGTCAAGCCCAATGTCGACTTGCTAGAGGAAGGCTCATTAAAAAAATTGAAATTCAAAGGAGAACTCTTGTCCTCAGTTTTGTTTCATGTCTAGAATATTCAGTAGGATTTGGGAGCCCAGCATGGCATGAGCCCCTATTTGTATAAAGTGATTTTCATCCAGGCCATCTCTGATCTTTTTCATCAGAGCATACATATTGCTCTCTATCCTATACTGCATGTCTTCCCCTAATTAGCAGTATTTTCTGTTGGGCAATCAAATGCAATCAGGGTAACCTTTTCAACCATTTGTCCTGAAGATATCTCTATGTGTATTTTATTAACTAGATCAATTTATTAATATTGTGTGGTACTTTCATTAGTATAAGCAAAATAGAAGCATCAGCCACCACTTTCTGAACCCTGTTTTGAGGCATGGTTTATGAATCTTCCATAGAGCTGACTTAACACGTAGCAGGAATTGGGTATAACAGTACAGCTTCTTACATGTACTACTTCATGGCACAACTTGATTACATATTTCATCTCTTTCATTTATTTGTTCAATAAAATCAAACAATTGTTTCTGAGAGCTGGAAAAACACAGTTGAGTCGATTCAGCAAGATGAAGGGACTAAAGGACTAACACACTGAAAGCAAGATAAGGAATTCATTCACCACGTCCCATTGGCAGGCAAATTTGAGGTATTTTCAGAAAAGCAGGGCTTCATCACACGTAATAGTTACTTGGGGAGATAAGCACCTAACTGCAAACATCCTCCCCTTTATCCTTCTTTTCCCTGGCTTTTATTGTTGAGCGCAATGTCATATGTTACGGGACATCCCTTTGGACATTTGGGGTCAACTGTCCTCGTAGTACCCCCTTTCAGCTTCATGTGCACCCCCAGGCTACTGCCTGGCTGGCAGTGTGAGAAACAGAGAAGGTCTTGATGCTGTTTTGTAATAACTAAAACATCAGTGTGTTTTCAACACTGTTTTAGTCATAAATCCAAAACATAGCACCATACAAGCTGCTATGAAGAAAATTAACTCCATCCCATCCAAACCTCCTACACTGTAGACTGCTGAGAAGTTTTTTGTTAGCATTTCAATGCTAGTTCAGAAAGATAAAATAATTTATCAACCTGCAGAATTATTTCTGTGCATGGGTAATTTCTAATCTGTTGCTTATAGGATGTTTTAATAACTATATGACAGCTGTTCAAAGCCAATTTAAACAGAGGAGGGAAATAATTATGCATTACCTCAAGATTATTTTGTAGTTTAATATATTCTGTAAATGGTGACAGGTGTAAATAGCTGCTGTATATGCTGCAGGAAGCAGTGACCCATGCAGACTGGCATAGGCTGATGTTCCCTTTGTGCTATTTCCAGTTGGCAAATGGTTCCTGCTCTGCACTTCTTACTGTATTTACCCTTCATTTTTCTAGACTATCTCTTTTTAAAAGCTACAGTGGAATTTCAAGGGGCACATGTTCTTAACATATTTCACAGACTACTTTCCTAATTGGGAAAGTGCTCTGTAACATTAACTCCACTTGTAAAATTTTAGAGGAATACATTATCATGCTTCAAGCTCTTAGACCCATTCCCACAGTGAACTAGTTGGCATTAGCCTGGTATATCACCAGTTCTAAAACTTATTTTCAGACAGAAAAAAGACTTAAGCAATTGGGCCATCTGTGTATCTGTCTGTGTTTCCTCTCCCTCCCAGCAATATTTTTAAACCATCAGCAAATTTCAGATGAATTTGGCAGAGGGATACGGGTCCCCAGAATTATTCATATTGCTACAGGTTTTTTGAAAGAAGAGGGCTAAATAGAGAAGATGGGTCGTGAAATTACCCAAACAAAGCGAAAGTCTGCAGGATGATTGTTACTAGACACTACAGAATCAACGTAAGAGAAGCAGCTGTTAATGCCCTCACTACAAGAAAATATTTCAGAAGAAATATAGATGTGAGTGTTTAAGAAGCTGCAATCAAGAGCATGATAAACGGTATGTCCATAGGACACCACAGACCATTATTTCAAACATCTATGTGTTTTGTAAATAAATAGCACACGTCAAAGGACCGTTACCTGATTTAATGATCTCAGTCTGCACAGTCATGATATCTTTATTTGTAGATGATGTGGAGGCAGCAACATGACTATTCGGAGGTCCAAAGTCTGTCACTAGCACTGAGCAAGTTAAAACTGGAAAATTGTCTGATGGGTTTGATTTCTAATTCATCGGGTATTTCAAATTTTCAGGATTAGATACGGTGTCAGATTGCAAGGTTGATGTTTTCAGCTCCCCATGAATCAGAAAACCTTCAAAAAATTGTTCTGAAACACTGACACCTGGTGATTTGGAAGGGATACACAGTTTCTGGGATCTTGCACCTTCTGACTGAAAATTATGTTCTTTCCAGTTTCCCTGCTATTTTTGGACACAAAAGCTGTCCCATTTGGGAATCATCTGTAGCAGAGATCTTAGCAGCCAACGCTAGGGTTGGTACACACAACTGGGGTGTCTGTCCTGGAGCCATGTATCTCCTCTAAGATGTAGTTTATTCTTTACAGATGTGCTACAGGAAAACAAAACAAAACAAAATAAAAACACATGTTTAGAGCAGCTGTGGAGCTTGGGGAACACTTGCCCAGGGAAACGGTGCAACAGATGCAGCCAGGTGTAAACTACAGAAGAGAGAACATAGAAACTCAGCAGTTCGTTCAGCCTCTGAACATGTTGGTAGAGCAATGTGGTTTCTTCTGCGTCAGCTCTTTGGTTTACTGCAGTCAATATCCATCCTGTTCTAACACCTGAACTAGAGCTGGAAATACCAGAAATAAAACCTTGATTAACCTCCTAGCATGACAAATTCAACATCAAGAACAACAAAAACCCACAATTTTTGGTGCCCACTGGCTTGCTGCCTACACATATGCTGCCAATATTGCCATTAATAATTCCTGTTAGCATTGAAAATCTGCTGTGCTCTCTACTGAATACACTTTGGGAATATCTGATAACTGAAAGCATCAGGAAAAAAATGTTTAATTATTGAGTACAAACTATTTCAGATGCTATAGGTCTTTTATGTCCATAGGTGAGCAACAAGAAGGTGGGTGGGTATTTCGCAACTTTCTTTTGCCCAAGATATTTATCCTTACCAACTGAAATCATTCTGTTCTCTCCTAACCAGTAACTTGAGAAGTGAGGGAGAAGTGCGCCTTTTAAGAGCTTTTTGGTTCATATCAAATCTAGCAAAGCAAGCAAAGGTTTGTCTAGACTAGAGAAGATTACACAGCCTGACAGATCTTAATTATTTGAATTTCAGCACATGATCAAGTAGTTTGATGGGTGAGGGTCTGTATTTCAGTTACACAGAGGACTGTTCTGGATGGAGGATCTGCTGCAATTCCTGTTTCTTTACTGCCTCTGGTGTTTGTAACAGAATGAAGAAATCTATCATACAAGCAAGGTCAGTAGGATTAAATTCTTTGTGTGAGGTTAGAACATTGCCTACAATTTAAATTTTTTATCTCAGTTTGAAATTTTCCCAGGTGAATTTCTTCCAAAACATCTAACAATACGCTAGATGTGGTCTCCATGGCGCTGTATACAGTGCTGCTACATTCTGGTACATTGAGCTCTTTCTCTTGCTCACTGGTTGTCATCCCATTTTGCAGTGCTGTACACATCTTCTCAAAGGATCTTACAGACTCATAGGTTAGAAGTGAAAGGATTGGCCCATCTATACATATTCAAGAGGCAATTTATTCTCATTCACATCATTATAACTATGCCCATGGCAATTAGACCACTTGTTTACCTGGAGAAATTGCATTGTGAAAGAAAATTATAAAATAGTTCTAGCTGTCTGTGAGCTCTGTGATTTTGTCATTACCGTAAAATGCCAATTTCTTCTCAGATTTGGAGTCTTGCATTTGGAAAAGAAAGCCATGACTATGTAGCCAGTACACAGGCAAGCGCCAGTGTTCAGAAGCACCTGACTTAGGTGGCTTCCAAATCCTGTGTTATCACAGTCATATACCCACACAGTTCACCATCTCCCCTTACTTCTCACACAGTTTCTCATTATGTTGTCCATGCCCATCAGTGTAGAACAATGTTTTCAGTCCAGTCAGTTAGAATTAGCGCTGTTGGAAGCACACCAGTGATTTGTAAGAAAGAATTGAACAGTTCTCCATTGGCAGTTACCCCTCTAGAATATGATTGTCGATGCTTGCAGACAGTATTTATAAGAAATGTTAGTTCATATTGTAATTTAAAAAAAAATAAAATTCTAAAATCCTGATAAGGAATTCCAATAATACATTCCAGTGCAGGAATCCTGTTTTCATGCTGCACAGTCCCTGTGCCTCATTATACTTGGTGGGTATATATGGATAAGCAGACTTTCACTACCCCAGAAGTCATATGTATTTCCTGTCAAATAGCATTTGATGATTTGAATGAAAAGTTGGGCCAGAAGTGACATGTTGCTCATTGAAACGAAGGACATGTCACACCCAATTTCCTCTTCATGTCAGGTTGAGTCACTTTGCCCCACCGTCTGGCGTGAGAAATGTGTCAATGGCAGTGGTTCCTATTTCATGCACAACATCTGTTTGTAGCTCACTAGTTAGATGAGCAAGTCCCAATACCATCCCTGCCAGCTGTCTCACGTACTATTTCAAACTGCTATGAAACACAAGGAAACTGTAATATGGGGCATGTCAGGGGCTATGCTCATTTGGCTTTGCTCATCTGAACCTCTGACATTGTGTTAGGTTCCTCGTCAGGGCTTGCTCCAGTTCTGCTGTGGATTAGGCTGTGTCTCGAGCAGGGTATTTTCAGAAGAAGGGAAGGATGTGTTAACAATATTGCTGTCTTAACGTGAACAGATGTGAAAATTGGCATGGTGCTGAGATGGGGCATATAAAAAACAGATACAGAAATCTGCATCAAACTTTGGCTCAGCAATAATTCTGGGAGTGTAATTTTAATCTAGTCTAATTAGCCTAATTTCTATGACTGATTTTTCAGCATGTCTCTAAAGAACCGTAGTTATGAAAAGAGAAGGAAAACTTGCAGTTGTCGGAACAGATGTTGCACCAGTCCATCTAAATGGGGAAATTGTTAAATTCAGGATTTGATACAACTTTTTGAGAAAAAAGATTAGGGGATAAACAGCAAATATACTGACATAAACTCTTGCATTATTCTTGTCCTTTTATGAGATGGAGCCAAGGAATATTTTTAGATATAAGCAGGATGTAAGCCAGGTCTCTGGCTGAGATTCGGGATTTTTTTCAGTGTTGTTGTGGATGTGGATAAATTCCCCATGCTTTTCAGAGGCTATTAGGGCCAAGATGATACAAAGTTCTAGCTCGAGTAGGAATTTCCCCATCCTCCTGTTCTCCACTGCTAAATAGATAATTTGGGAAAAATAATTCAAGAGCCTGTAGATTTTTGAGTCCTGGGTGAGAGCTCCAGGAAGAGCTCTCACTTAGGGAATTGGTTTCCCTGCTCCCAGAGAAGGTCTGAACATTGGGACTGCAGAGGAGCACTACAGGGTGGGCATATTTCTGGGACAGGCTAGGAAAGAAGATTCAGTAGTGAGTTACATCAGTTCACCGTAAGGTTTTGTGATGTCAGTTTTGTAGACTCACCCAGACAGGATGATGGGCATATATAATAAACCCTCAGATACATAAATAAATAAAAATGATCATCTGAACTGCCTGAAATATTAAAGAGCATTGATAAATAAATTACAACATTTTTGACTTGGGTCCCTTTATGAAACATGTTATTAAAATGGCTGTAACTGTATCCTGACTCAAGAACTAGTTGGAGGGTTTAATCTATAATTTACCTCAGAAAGGCATAGATGCAATGAAAAAGGATTGATTGACATCCCATGATATTGTATCAATGCCACCAATCGATCCAATTCTTTACTGTCACAAACACCACTGTAAAACTTGTGAATTCCTTAACTTCATTGATATTGTTGCTCCTACTTTGCACAATTGCAAGTGAAACAATATTAGACCTTCCCTGCCCTTGCTCTGAAAACCTGCACATTTCATTTGAGGTTTATTTGAACAAGGATTGAAAAGAAACCCCCAGGGTTTGGCCAAGGGAATAAATAACTCTATCACCTGGGAATTTAAGTAAGAACACAGGATGAAATGTCATTTGGGAATTATTATGCAAAATAGAAGGAGTGCAGAAGGCAAAACAATGTTAAAATATAATTTGTGTGTTTTAATATTATTGTATTTTTATATTTTAAAGGCACAATATAAAAATAAACATGACAAAGGGATAAATGCATCTAGCATAATTAGCATGAAAATCACACCTCATTCATTTTCTGGATATTGCCATGTCTGGGTTATAAATGGCATGTAGATACAATAGAAAGTGAAATATTTCAGAATATTAAATTCTTTTAAGATGGTGCCATGGGGGCCTTAATGTCTTCTTTTATTCCTGACTCTAATTTATTCTTCTTGTGTTGTCAGCAATAATCCTTCCACGAAAACGCATTCTCTATCCCTGATCTGAGCCGTGCCAATTTCTGGTGCGCTGTCTGCAGTGATAGCTAGCTCAGGGTGACAGTTTTATACTGAGTGGAAAAAAGAGCATGCTCCCTTACCTTAATGTTCCCAGATAGGAGAAGAAAGAGTTCCCATTCTTTTACATCATGAAGCATCTGGCAGGGAGTCACGTTAATACACTGCAAATTGTAAAAACTCAACATTTTTTTTTTTTATGGAATGTTTTGGGGTTCATGGTGACCTGAGTTTTGATATAAGCTTTCACAGAAAATTTGGTGTTCTGAATGATGTTTGGGTATTATCCAGGGACGCAGATCTGGGTCAGAGGACAAGTGTCTCCTTGTCCAAGGTAGTGTGTAGAGAACATTTTGAGAAATGTTCATTTAACATCAGAAATGATTACACAGTAGCAACTGTCTGATAAAGATCAAGATAAGAACTGCAAAAGCTGAGGGTCTATTTTCTGTCTTAGAAAGGCTCTGCCCAAACCATACTCTTATAAGAGCCTTCACATGGCACTTCGCTTACCGACTTTGGGTTTTGTTTACATTGTTCCAGCCAAGGAAGGTAATCTTTTTGACTGTAATAGAGTTTATATCACCCGCCTGACAGCCACAAATTCTGTCCTCTTCCATTATGAAATAACTTAGTTTTGAGAATTGAGCTTCATTCAGAGGTATTTTGAGAGCTTTTTTTTTTTTCTTCTTCTTTGTCCAAAGCTGATGGAGAAAAATGTCTGAAGAGCTGTCAGATGCGCAAATCTATTGTTTTGTTGTCTGAGTGGCCCATGGGCTTTTGATCAACCAGCTGAGGTTTTTTGTTTGATTGCCTGAACTATAAGCAGAGATGTTCATGTGGTGACAGTTTCCTTCCCCCAAACACTTGCATGAGTGTGCACGTCTTAGAAAAGATCAGGCATAACACATATATTACTGAAAATTACTATTAAAACTTCTATCAAAATTAATGAAACCAGTAGAAGAGAGAAACTACTTGGCTAAAAACAATCAGAACCTGAAAATTTTAGTGACATGACTTTTAAAAGCCAGCTGGTGCTATCACTTTCCCAACTAACAAAAAAAGAAAAAATGTTCAAAGAAATAATTTTTCTCCATCTGAATGCAAAGAGAAAAAGAAGTATTTGAAATATATACTCCAAAAGTCAATGGTCAATGGTATTCTAAATTCTATTCCAACAAAGTAAGATGAAATTACAGATAGCCCTGGGATAGAAATGGACTGGAAATTTTGAAACTAGAATTATGGCAGGTTCTGAAAAATGACTACCAAAAAGTCTGTTGGTAGTACAGTGTCTGAAATAGGAAGGATTAAATGATATGCCCTGAAAACTCCTTAGCTCCTTGTTTAAAAGCTTTTGATTTAATGGCAGTATTTCTTGAAATAGTTTTTACTTAGGAACTTTTATAGCTGACTGTGGTCCAAAAACTGAACTAAACTGCCCAAGAACTGAACCAAATTAAAATTGCCAGGCAGTAAAGAGAAAACATGCATACAGGAACTCTTTATTTTGCCAATGTGATTTAACAGTTGAAAGGTTAAATACACTACTCTTAAATTGAAATAAGCTCATTCAGCAGGAATCAAATCTCAGCTTAAAATATGTGGTCGGAGACTAACCAGGTATATGCAAGAATGCCTCAAGAACAGGTATCTTGGTCTCATGCCACATATTCCTTCAGGACCAGATAATTCTCAAGAGTATTTGCTACCATGTCCAAAATTATGTGTGGTTTGTAGTAGAATGGAGTTTGTATAATGGACTTTTCTCCATTCCTTTCCTCATATTTCATATTATTAATTCCTTCTATTGCTTTCACTACAATAGAAGCAAACTTTCTGCAAGAGTTTTCAGGTTGTAGCCGGTTGTAGCTGCTGCATAGGGCTGATTCCCCCCCCCCCCCCCCCCCCCCCCCCCCCCCCCCCCCCCCCCCCCCCCCCCCCCAAACCTTACATATTGCACTCTTTGCTGATAAATTTAAAATATAGATATTTTCCGTATTTGACAGAATACTCTAAAGATTTGCAGCTACCATAAGATCACACAAAATAACTCTGGAAGGGACCTTGAGAAGTCATCTAGTCCATCTCATGCCCCTTAGGCAGAATCAGCTATACCTAAAAAATTGCCAAGAATAATTCATCATTCTAAGCTGTTCTTAAAACCTGAAATGATGGCAAGACCACAACCTTATAGTCTAACCCAGTTCTTAATATTTTACTATTAGAACATTTTCCTTATGTTCAATTTAAAGCTTTTTAACAGTGTTAAGTCCATTGGTTTTTGTCCTATGCACAGTAAGCAAGAATAAAGGATACGTCTTTCCTCTTTGCAGCCCTTTGTCTGAGGGTTGTCTAGCGCTCATCTGTGTTTTCTGAACTCTAAAGCAATTTTATTCAACATATGCTTATCTCATAGTGTTAGACTTGCAACATGGTATCTAGACACTCTAGATAATTAACACGTTTACTTGCTAATAGGAATCAAGTAGCTAATGTCATCAGTTGTCATTTACTGTGTGAAGTAGGAACTAAATAATGTGGTTGAAATGTTTTTTGGCAGGAGGAGTATCTGGGTGTAGCTTAACAGTGTCCCTTTTTCTTTTTTTTTAATTTATTTTTTTATTTTGTGGTTTACTCTTTGTTAAATCTAACATATCTACTCAACGTAAGGATACTCAGGGTAAGAAAACTCAGTGTAAGGCCTCAGAGAACTCACTTGTTCAAAAAATTCAAGCTCATTATTTTTACGAAATTAGGCTGGATAATGAAATGATAATGTCGATATTACTATCATCCACAACCATGATTTTAAAATTGAACATGAAATCTACTGCAATTAAAACTGTTGCATGGAACATAAAACCAAAATGCTATGATAGTGGAAACATTTAGACATGCACATAAGCTTTTAAAAAAAGTTCCCAGACACAAGAACAAAGCTTTTATTCATTCAAAGGGTAAGTCAGACGAAGCGGTCTTTATACATTAAAATTGCTGGTTGCACACTGTGCTAAAGAGGACAGACTCATTACAGAAGGCTGAGCACAATAAACCATAGAATGATCAGGCTTGAAAGGAAATGTAGGAACGTTTTAACTAGTAACATATTCTTTATGAGGCCAAAATGATAAATGAGTTAACAGCGGGCTTTCATATGAATATTAAACTAAAAACAAAGGCTAAGATGAGATGCACCTATGTTACAAGCACTGTGTACAAATTTTACTCTGCTCTCTGATGTCTTATGTGTTGTGGCACAGTGAAGAGCTACATCATCCCTAAATTACAAAAGTTCAGAAGGGCAGTATTTCCCACTGGAACTTGCATTCACCAGCAAGCATAAAGATTTATAGCAGCATGCTGGTTCAACCTTGTTCTTTTTAAGGGTAACAGAGAGTACACCTTGCCCAAATAATGTGGCCTCTGTCATTTCCCAGGGAAGAACATTATAGAGGCAAGTATTATTTTCTTGTCAGGAATTTGCACTTCACTTTCAACTCAGGTGTTCACTCTTGTATACAAATACTCCTTTAAATTACTTGCCTGGATTTATCATTTTTTCCAGGTAATCATTTAACTCAACTGCATATATTTAACACTTGCCCGCCCCTCTCCTATCTGCTCAATTTATATTAGATGAGTAAAACTTCCTAAGATGCAGGAGTTGGAGTTAACAAACCTGTCCCCACTTGCAGAGCCTGTTATTATACTACAACAGTTGGAAGTTGTGTAGCACATAGGAGGCTGCCACACATTTGGACAGCTATCCATAAAGTACTTCTGAAATCAAGAGCCATGAATATAAGTCTGTATAACAGCTGGGTGTCTGGAGACTTAAAAAGAAGCATGAGCAACCCAGTACTCACCTGCAGCTGTGGTGGCTATATGCATGCAGATAGCTATAGAGACACTGCAAGCTCCACCATGAAAACAGCATTCTAGTTCTCATAGTGACAAGCAATTAGATGGAAAAGAACACTTGGCTTTCCCCACTTCAAAATAAATTATTCCTTTACATCCCATACACTTAAAAAACAATCTACAGGGTGACATCAGACTACTAACACTGTTATTTGAAGTGAGAATGAGAACATCAGTGACCTGCAGGTCAGAGAAAGTGTGGAAAAGAAAAGTAAAATATATGAACATCCCTTTGGTAGGTACAAGGACAGGATCTTGACAGCTGTATTCCTCATTCCTCCTCTGACCAGCACGTAGCAGGATCAAATCCTCACAGTGCCCCTGCCAAGTGGGAGTGCTTTTGGTGCAGCTTGAAGGAATGTGGTTTTCAGCACAGAAACCTCTGCTTCATTTGACAGTTTGCCTCCTGCTTTGTAACAGCGGACTGCTCTCTCAGATCCTTCATGCATTAAAAGTAAGCAGCTCAAATTATAATTGGGTACTTAGTTTTATATTGAAAGGACAGCAAATTTATCTCATGGAGATGTAGTCACTTTGGGGCATGTTTTATGGAGATCATTAGATCTTACCCCTACATAAAGTATTATCTTACTTCTTTTTTACTATTATTATTAAAATAGAAAAAGACATACAAGTATCCAGAGTGCTTTTATCAGAATTCTCAACCAGTAAATCAAAAGTTTAATTTTGACTTTTATTCTCAGTTTGCTTGACTTTTTGCTACAGAAGTTATTACTTTTCACTCACATTACATACAGAAAAATATCCAGCTGATGAAGGAAGTACTGACTTTAACTCAGACTAAGAACACACAAGTGCAGAACTTTTGTAAAAACTCTGTGAGGTAGTGGTAGAAACACCTTATTGCACTTCAGCAAAGGCACACACATTCATATTCAAGAGACCAAATGTCTCTTTAGTTCCCAAAGGGGTGGTAAGACAGAGATGCCTCAGAGGAGTAGCTCCAAGGTTCCAGGCTGAGCTTCCTCATTCCCATCTCAAAATGGTCTCACTGTGCATGCCATGGAAGGCAACTGAGCACAGTAGCTAGTAAAATGTGGTTTTCCTCCCTAACTTACTGCATGCTGATTTCTTTTTTCCCCAGATAGAAGCTCTGAGTACAATTTGAGATGTCTTCTTTTTGTTATTACCATGATAACTGTTGAAGCACTAGTTGGCAAGTTTTCTTAGGATTTTTACTTTACAAATAAATATTTTCTCCTGCTTTTTGAGCATTGTTTGCAAAGCTGATGCTAGTTTTCTTTCTGTCAGTTAAGATTACTTTTATAGTCCATCTTAGAGAAAGAAAAGCATGGCAGGGAGTACATACATAAAGCAGTTTTTAGCTGTGTTTCAAGTTGCAGAGGTTTGTGGAGTTGATTGCGTTACATAAACAAAAGCTAGAACAGGATATTTTTACTTCAATCACTGTGACAGGAGTCAGATACAAAATCCAACTTCAGATATTGTAGCCGGCGTAAAGAATGAGATTCATCAAGAATCTGACATCTGTTTTTAAGAACCCTTTTCAAAGATACAATTACTGAGATGTGTGAGGTCTACTTCAGCTGATGCTTTTATTTTGAGTAAATTGACAGCAGAAGCTGATGGCTTTGACAATTATTTGTTATAGAGGTGTACAATGCATAAGTATCCGTAATAATTAAGCTTTGTGTTTCAAAACATCTAAGAACTATAAAAGAAATACCATCAAAAGGAACCAGGGATATGTTCCTGACTGGGTATTGAAAGAAATTACCCCCTCCTCCCAGTCCCCCATGCCTGATTGTTTTTATTGCCAGAAATCTTTGGAATTCTGTAGAATTTTAGAGCTAGTTCATAGGGCAGGGGGTTAACAACATTCATGCCAACCTGTTTGGCACACATAACAATTGGGAGATATGGTTGGAAGATATAACAGTGTCCTAACAGCATAAACAGTCTCTTTTTTATTTTTTATTTTTTATTTTTTATTTTATTTTGCTTGGAGAAAATAGCTTGGAGGAAGCTATTGTTGCTGATTCACTATTATTCGTTTCTCTAGATAAATTCTGGTCACATGCTTGCTCTTATTATTCTTTCATAAGCAAAGCTTCTGTACCTTGCATGAAATCCATGAAAAAGCTTAGCTCCCCATGACCACAAGAGCAGGACCAAGCTGATTAATTCTGCTTATGCAAAATACTCTCTCAAACTGAGGCTCTTACTCAGGAAAATATATGAGTGGCAGAGTACGGCCCAGCTGTTCCCCTAAATCCACGCCTCCCAGAAAGGTAATTACTCAAATACGAGGTGTTAGGGTACCAGTAACACTGCCATTGCTACTGAAGCTAGAGTTACCAAGGACAATAAGGAAATAACACACAAATATAGTGAGAAAATATTTACAGCTTTTGTCAATACATTAGCAAACTGAAAAAAAAATTTAAAAAAATGTAAGAATAGGGGCTATTGCATGTTTGCCAGCTGTGGCAGCCACTCCTGGGCTGCAGGCCACAGCACAGGCCCCGAAGCCTGGCCAGGCCTCAGGCGCTCTGAGGGCCCCCAGAGGCTGCCGGCGGACAGTCAGGCACAGAGGAGCAGTGCTGACAAGCAGTGGTTTTCCAGCTTTAAAGCCTTGCTGAGGGGTCTCTCTAGTGTGGCATTAATTGAAAACCAAGTGGCAGAAACTCTTCTGGCTACAGCTCTGCCTTCGTGGGATGAAGGAATTTGAGGTATGTGCAGAAGCAGTGGGGAGGAGCCACTCTTCCCCTTGTAGTTTCCCTCTAGTGACAGAAATTCTTATTTCCGTAGACTTTTATGAGATATTCCACATCTCTGTGATATGTTGCACCTGTCTATTCTTTTATGACTCTGCTTATGTATCTCTCTCTCTTTGTGGACATTATAAAAATCATTAGCCTCTCACCCTATAGAAACCAGCAGGAAAGGCACCCATGCAAGAAGCAAAGAAAAACACAAGCAAATCATCTATGTAATCTTAAAAATAATTTACCTTTTCCTCCAAAAGCAATCTGGGGAGGAAAACATGAACATAAAAAATGCATAGAGGGGTGAAAGCAGCTCATACTCACTTGAAAAAATTTCATATTGTATGAAAGGGACCATATATCTTTAGATTTCTGCAGGTTGCCTTTTCATTTCCTTTAAGGAATAAAACAGAATCTGCTGTATGGAGATGTCATACAAATGTCTTGGAAGTCTGGAGAATATAGAATTTCTCCAAAAGCAATACTGAAAGAGAACACTTAACTGAATCGGTTTCTAAGCCTAGCTCCCCTCCTTTTCTTTTGGTTGTTGCAAGTTGTGAGAAAGGAATTTTCTGAGGTGTGCTGCTATTAGTCTATTAAGGAACACATACATAAGTGTACTTAGCAAAAGCAGAATATGTGAAGAAAGCCCAGTTACAATACAATTTGAAAGGAGTTTTCATCTGGTTATCAAGCCTTCAGTTGCATTTATTTTAATGGCAATCAGAAGAGACTCAATCATGCTGAATAGTATTTTCTTTAAAAGTGAGCTGGACACATTTAAGGACCAAAAGTGAAGTTATAGACATAGGATTATTTCATCCTTGTGGAGATAATTTATTGCATATTTTTTTCTCTTCTTCAAGAGACAGGATGAATTTTCACTCTCCTTTGGGAACGGTAGACATAAAACATTTTAAAATGTCTGAAACAACCAAAGTGCCTTCAGATGTTACTTTACAGTAGCAAACTTCACTGGAAACTGCAGCTGTTGTCTTGGGGTGAATTTCAGATCATCACACAACAAAAACTGCAGCTGGGTCATAGAGCCTTTAATTGCCTGTTTCCTCAGGCTGATCCTGGAGGGCCCAAATATGAGCAAGAAGTTGTGCGTTGCCAGTTCATGGGCCTCTCGGGAGCGGCACTAATTACAGATTCTTACTGTGTTCTATGCATAGATTTTTCTTAATTTCTCCATATGAAAATGGTGCAGGCAGGAAGCAATCGCTTTACAAAGCCAGACTGGGTATCAGTGAGAAATTTCCTTTTCAGCAAGGAGATTGTTTCCACTTAGCAACATTTAGGCATCAGCTAGCGAAAGCATTAACTCCCTTTATTAGCTCTCTAGACACCTGTGAGATTAGTTCAAAGGAGTGGGAGTTCAATGGCACAAGAAGGAATTACATGAACATGCCCATGGAAGAGCTGGTTTGGCAGAGCTGACATACGTCAGTGAAAGGTGATAGCGATGAATATACTTGCACACCTGCCTGCAGGCTTGTCCAGTGCTGCCCTGTGAGTCCAAGTGGGAAGAACAGATTCATCCTACTCTTTATTTTTTCAAAATGTATGAGAAAGAGCCTATACTAAATGTATAGAAATAACAAAAACAACCAAGAAAGAACAGAAGCTGTTTTCATTAAAAACCCCAGTTGGGTTGACTCTGCTTATCTTGAGCAGGATTATGGATCTCAAAAGTAATGTAAAATGTAGGTATCTAAGAGAGAGACGAGCATTGCCAGAGGATGACTCACACACAGTCCTAGAATAAGTAAAACAGCCTGAAATATGAATTAATTTCATAAAAAGCTCCTCCAAAGAGCCATCATCAAATTTGGGATGCTGACCCCTGGCTCACGCCTGAGCAGTGACCAGAGGCAAACCAGTGGTGGATGCTGCGTCCTTCCAACCTTCAGTGCTTCTCTGGAGTAGTCCTGTGTGACAGGAACGTTTCCGAGGGTCAGGCTCTCTCTGTCTAGACCCAAAGAAACTTAGAGCATGCTGAAATGGAGCTCTGTGATACATTCTTCTTCCAACAGAAACCTAAAATTGGGTTGAAATGAGGAAAGGGAAAAGGGAATATTTAGGGGTTGACAGAAGCAATTAAACTTCATATCTACTAGAATCCTGTGACAGATATGGTCAAAACTTGTCTACTGAAAGTACACCTGGGTCTCCCTTTTTGTCTGACTTCTCTGTGCTTAGCTCACCTTGAAGAGAAATTTGGGAATGTGCTGTCATCTCTCCTGCGCTTTGAAAAGAGACAGACTTAAGATCTCCAAAATGGGGGAAAACAAAGAAAAAAATTACGTAAATTCAAAGTCGTGCAGCTCTTTTTCCCCCAGGAAATCTTAGCCATATTTCCTGAGAAAAAATCAGCACAAATTTGACACAGCTCACTGCATTTCCTCAAGAGGTAGAAGGCTGAAAAACTCAGAGCCTGAAATACATGCTTCCCCCTCTGCAGTAATTCACAGTGTGGCAGAAAAACCTTGATTACGTCTGTTCATAGTACATTGCTTCCCTGGCCTCCTATTCCTCACCTAAACTGGGCATTAAAATCACACTGGTTTCATCAGCAAAATAAGGAATAAACCAAGAAAAAAATGTCAGAAATGTTACAACATGCTTAATTTAATTGGATTTTCTGTTCTGAATCAGGAGAATGAAAGCAACATTAAACAGAACATGCCCAAATGTTAAGGCAGCATGAGCAGTGCCATCTGTCACAATATTTCTCTAGTTATTTTTAATCTCTTGCCTAGTTAAAATTATGTTTTCTTAGTGAGAGGCATTATTGTAGAACATTTATCTGTTATAAACAAGAGCTAAAGTATTCATTATCCCCAGGATCCATTAGTAACGATAAATGACCAGAGGAGAGGTAACTGTACAGATTTCATGCTCTGTACCATGCGATATTGGATAGAAATGGCAGAATTGTCATATTAGATCATACTGGAAGGTCTAGTGACTTCATGATCCTCTCTCCAGAGGTAGCCACTAGCAGAAATATCAGGGAAACCTCATGAAAAAATACCTCGCAGAACAAACTGTTTGGAAGAAAAGATTCTTAAACCCTAAGTGGTTGCCAATGACCTGAACTTGGAGAGCACACAAATGATTTACCCCCTCTTCTGTGTGTCTGTGTCTAACCCTGTTAAAGTCACACTGAATTCTCGCCTCCGACACTGTGGTGGTCTGAACGCCATCGTACTGATGAAGGGGCTTGAGCAGATGCCCAGAGGGCACAGCAGAGCCCTGACTCAGCACGGGGAGTTCATCACTGGGCAACTGCCGGCATCTGTGGTCAAACAGTGAAAAGCTGGCTCCTCACATGAGCGGTCTGGAGACGTACTGGTGCAGGCATTTAGCTGGGTGTATCAGCAGAGCTCCACTGACGTCAGGCATCCCTACCATCTGAGCATCTGATCTGTTACATCCACGTGCACTCAGAGTTTCAAATCTTACATTCCTCTTTTGTGAAAATAAACAAATGAAAAAGAGCAAATAAAAAGGCTCTTTGGAATAAGCATGTGTAGCTTTATAAGAATTCAAGAAGGAGAACACTTTCTGTTAGTAAAAGTTGATTAATTTTGGTCTCCTTATCTCTTAAAATGTATCTGGATTTTCTATCAAATTCCCCGTTTCTGTAGTTCTATTTTTGCTTTTAGATCATCTAATGAAGATGCTTTTTTTTTTTTTTTTCTTTTTTCTTTTTGACAAATGCACAAGCTGGGAAGCCAAATGTCAACAGCAATTTTATCTGAGCTGCAATTTAGTGAGTACATACCTATAAAGAGCCATTCTAGTAATCCAGGGCGCTTAATCCTTGTAAAACGCATGATGTGCTGAATGCAGAGCAGCTGGCCTCGTGGCTCAGTGACCAATATTGTCTTCATTTGACATATGCTGGCTAGTCCATCCAGTGGCAGTGCTGGCACAGCCTCTGTCCAAGCCAGTTAATTTAACCTACTTCCTCAGCGTCACCATGCGCACCTAATGTGATCTGTGCAGGCAGGCTACCATGGCTGGGCAGCGTCCCTTTGATTTCTGTGGCACGCTGCTGGGCTTTAAGTGTTCAGGGCCTAGGGGTGGGATATTTAGCAATGCCAGATGCCTGATTATAAAATGCTGCAATTTAATGGGCTGCCACAATTCCCGAGTTGCCAAGTCTTGCATTTTTATCATGAAGCTCATAATATTTGATGTTGTACTCCAAGCCTTAGCACTTGGAAATATGGGGCTGTGTTCGAACTGTTAACATTTATGTACTTATTTTTTAAAGGTTGTTTTATTATCGCTCCCTAGCTGCAGAGAAAAGCTCATGTTCGTGACCCTAAAGATTCTGTTATAATATCCTGATTTGTAAATACTTGATATAGGCTATATATAATTCCTGCATAGATGCATCATTGATGCTGAGCAAGATAAAACACCTCCTACTGGTAGTGCTGCTTTTATCTCTAAGGAGAGCGATGGTAGCTAAGGATGTGAGCTGCTTAGTGCTATGCTGAGCCATGCTCCAGGGCTGGCAGAAAGTGTTTAAAGTACCCCAATCCTTTATGAAGCTGCTCAGTAGAAATCAGGCTCAGCCCTAAACTCCTGCTGTCATAAACGGACAATGCAAGAGTGATGGAAATGAAAATTGCGGGCTTTTGGCCAAATGTATCAAGGAACAGGATATTGTTTGTTGTAAAGGCATGAAGTAGTGTATAAAAATGCTCAGGCTGGTATGGAAGTGAGGCAAATCTTTCTTCCTTTCCGTGCCTGTTACTCACTTTCCATGTTTAACCCTGTGGGAAGGCGAAGGCCCAGCCCGGGCATCCTGCCTGCCCAGCTTGCCCCGTAGGAACACCCTGCTCAAGCCAGCTGCCCTCCAATGATCCCCATCTGTCCCAGGAAAAGGCAAAGTTTCATAAGATTAGATTTACACAGTGTTTTTTGATCTGCTCTGTGGTTGCTGCTTGCTGTAAACCCATGCATGAATAAATAATAGATCAATTTTTTAAAGTAAAATTATCTTACATCTCTTCAAACAGCTGCAGCTCAAAGACATGCAGACACAAATTTGTTTTAAGTCCCATAGGCACGCATGCCGTAGCACTCCTAGAGCTGAGAAACAGCTGAAATAATGGTGCAAAACATAAAGTTCCAATGTTTGAACCGGAGGGTTAAGGCTTTGGGAAAAGGCATAAAACAAAAATCTGTTATTTAAGGTGTTTACTTCAGAGGTTGTGTCTTGCTTGTTCTGTCGTCAGAGCTGAGAGACTTCAGCTGGGAAGCATTTCTTATAATAAAACCTTCAGTGAAAGGTTTTATGGGTTTAATACATAAAACAAACAATTTTCTTTGTCCCATAACTTTAAACGTCAAATTTACTTTAAGTACTTTAACATGCAGCTGTGTGGAAAGACACTTTTGGTAACATACCAACATTCTTATAGGTAGAAAAAGGAAGAAAAGACACTGGAAGAAATATTCTATCTGCTAGAAGAAAAGGAGAAGCAGAAACCAGTTGCAAAATATCTGCCTTAAGCAAATCTCTTCCCTGTACATTACTGGATTTAAAGGACCAGTCAAAAAGGTGACCCAGAAAAATGTCCTATAGGAAGACCTGTATGCCTTGGTGGTGCTCCCTAAATGTAAGCAATCAGCAAAAAGACATCTTCTGATGGGAAAAGGTTGTTTTGAATTGTGTAATTAGCTCCTTTTTCACAAACCGGTTGTTGGTTTTTTATTGACATCATGTCTCTTTTCTAAGAATATGGATTGCAAACATAACCAATGTGGTTAATGCAGGATGTTTATCCCATTACTGACTGCAAAACAAATAATCCAGAGATCAGCCCTGAAACCCCAGCCATGCTGGAGTCAATAGAATATTTCCATGTGCTCAGGGAGGTCAGGAGTTTTCCTGGAAGCGCTTCACAGGAGAAAAAATTACTGAGGTCCGGAAATGAACATTGAAAGGGGTAGGCTAGTGGTTTCAGTTAAGGAAAATCACAAAATCTTTTTTTTTGCCAATAAGCAGTCTTAAAATACAGAATAACCTTCCTTCACATAAGAACCATTTTAAAGTACACAATTAGCATTAAAAGACATCTCTTATACTTCTATATTAATAACCTGCTCACGGGTTCATTTGTGAAACAGACAGCATGGGAACAATGTCAATCAACAGAACAGATGTTGAAAGCTCTAAGAGGCTTATGTGGAGATTATATTCACAGTGTATTTCAGTAATACATGTATATTCTGACTTCAAATTCTATTAGCTGATGAGTCCCTGTCAGCTTAAGGGCACTGAGACTCATCCAAGGGGCTCAAGCCCCAAAGCCTGGAGAGAGTGGGGAAACGAGGAAGCTCCTGTGCATCCCATGCTATTGGTGCCTGTGGACAATAACCATCATTTAAAAACATTTAAAGAAGTAGAGAAACAGATCACCTCCCTGCCTGCCTGCTGCTATCAGATCATGAGAATCTATAAGCAGTGCTAGCTGAAAGCAGATCCAAAACTTAAAGCAGCAAATGGCCTGGTTTAGGCTGCTCACTACCAAACATGAGCCATTGTCAGGATGGCTCCCGCACAGCCCAGAGCAGCACGTAGTTAAAAAGGCCTGCAGCATTGTGGCTCACAAGCCAGTACTGAAGTCCCACGGCCAGACAGAAACACAGCTCAGATACTCTGAATATTAACAGCCTTGAAAAGGATGTGGGACCAGCAATGGGAAAAGAGAAAGACCCAGTTGGTAATTCAGATAACAAAGTTCAAAAGGAGAAAAATGAGGGAAGTGAAGAACTGGCCACTGTTCATTGCCTTGCGATAAATGGGCAGTTTCTTGTTTGCAGTTCCCTTGTGCTCTGTTGTTCCTCTGCAACAACTTGCAGATGTATCTTCTGATAGGTACTGTTTAATAAGAATTCAAGTTTTTGAGATTGTTTTATTATTCATGGTGGTATAAATTGGAGACAGCTGCTGAAATAACAAAAAGATCTGATTCATGTGACTATCTTTTTTTTTAACCTCTTTTACTTCTAGCTACTCAGCTTCTTATTCAGCTTGGGCTGATTTCAGTCTCTCTTTATTTTGTACTACTAAAATTAAATTTTATTCTTGGATCCCATCAACGCAATAGACAGATGTAAACCTGAGTTCATTAGCAGCAAAAATATCCTCTGACAGAAGTTAATGAAAATCTTAGCTGATGCACTGAATATATCTGGGAAGAGTACTCAAAGCAATGAGGTGCTAAACCATGGGTTTATGTCTCCACACTGGGGTCCCACAGAATCTGGTCAGGCTGTTTACATACTGAGTACCCAAAACAAGGTCAGCTCACAGAAAGCACTGGAAAATCAAGAGCAAAACAGAATATTGCAATAGATCAAGTAGAGCTACGTGGACATAATGAACAGAGAAAGCAAAATATTTTAACTGTAGAATTTCAGTTACAGACAGCTAATGATTACATTCAAGATTGTTACATATATTTATGTAAATGATTTTTGGAGATGTCCTATACAGTTTTTCAAAGATAAACCAAAAAAATCCAGTGCCTACTGAGAGATTGATCAGAGTACTTTTTGTGAGTAACTAGTGGTTAGGTAGACATGACTGTAAGCAATAATCAGAGTTGTAAAAGCAAGATAGAAAACTGTGAGAGAATTGACACAATCTGTTGAGGAACATGAAGCGGAGGAGGAGAGAGTTATTGAGTTAGATGTGATAGTGAGAGAGCTGATGCATTCAGTGTGTCCTAAAAATGTGGATGCCCTGCATGATTTGTGGCCAAATGCTGTTCAGAGAAGAATGGGAAGGAGCTGATAGATTACTTTGCAGCAGGCCAGTCATTGCTGCATTTTAAAAAATGGTATTTAGGGAATCCTCGTTGCAGGTGCGTGATCATTCTGTAAGTGAAAGATTTCTTCTCTTCCTTTATAAAATTTAAAACACTCCTTACTCAGGAAATGTCTGCAGAACAGGTGTTATTTTTTGACTTGTGGAAGACAGAAGGGTGGCTTGCTGGCATAGCACGGTATATATTTCTGATGCATAAGCAGGTCTATTAACCCATACTTAGGCTGTCCTGTCATTCAGTTTCCACAGCTAAAGCAGAATCTTACCATCGTTCTACGGCTTATGTTTAACCCACTTTCTGAATCCCTTGCTGAGGCAATGCCTCACCTGAGCCTTTTTCAGGCTATACTAAATTCATGAGTCAGAATGACTGTGCTTAGGTTGCACTGATAACTGCTGAACTCCATGGAAAAACATCCATTAGCTTGAATGACTGCTGTTCTAAGCCTTTAATGAAAGTGAAAGCCCACATTAAGAATAGAGGAGGCACTGTCATTTTGGTGTTTTCAAGCTTTCTGTATATTTAGTGCTGTGCATCTTACTGCTTTGTACAACAAAGGAGTCTGCTGCTACGTTTAGTGAGTAACTACTGACCTCATTACACTTTGTACAATTTTTTGTTTCTTTAAGATCCCACAGCACTTAGTGAAATATTGATAAATTGACTTATCTCAAACTAAACCCTTCCTTCAGAAATGTGCTCTGCTGTAGGACAGACTCTAGGTCAGTTGGCTGGGTATGTCTGGCCACCATGCTGCCACCATGCACGGCAGCTGTCTCTGGTCCCTGGTTGCTTCTCCTACTCCAGCAACTCTTCAGCCACTCACAGCAGTCACACAGCAATAGTTCCGTGAAGCAAGTGGGTGGACATTAGTTCCATGTGAAACTGCAAAGGGAACATAAATCTTGTAGGCAGAATGTAATAGCTCAGAGTGGGATCTGGCTAGAGCTTTGTCGGCTAAAAGTTTCATTTAGAGAAGATACTGTTATGATTAAAGAGCGTAACCAATCTGAGCTTTTGTTTCAGATTTCAGATGAAAGATGATTGGTTCACGAGCTCTGAGCACCATGATGGGGCATTAGTTCATTCATCTGTCACCTGCATGAGTGCTATTTCATGTCGTACTTTCTTGAACGTGTGCAGAGTTTGAGTATCACTAGACTGAAAATCATTATTCGCTGTAAAACTATGCACCTTTTAAAGTGATTAAAACAATCCCTGCACCTGGTTCTACTAAAGTTCATTCTAATCTTCTGTTTTCTGTTATGTACCTCCCAGAAAGCAGAATAATCTTCAGAGGGACTTTAATACCAGTAGCTCAGGGTCTTCTGTCAATTTTTAGATTTGCAGATTATTTTGTGTTAGCTTGACGAACAGATAGACTAGAGATGTTTTATGCATTATTTGTGCTGTGCAAGGGTGGCTCAGTAAGATATATTCGTCTCAAAATGACAATAAGAAAAATCTTCTCTTTCAGATATATTAAAAGGTTCTATAGCTCCAGTTCTGAGGACAGGTACCTTGGATTTGTGGCATATTTTCTTCTGATTGCACTGCAGTGAGAGTTGGGTCGTCCAGAAAAACAGCCCAATTCCATGCAAAAATTTTGTATAAGAATTCTGTATTGAAGCTGTGCCCCTGTTTTATGAACAGTGCTGAAGCCTTTAATTAGTCTTACGAAGCTTTTGGTACACCTACTATACATACTTTCAGGAGGAGATCACATCTTCTGGTGCTTATTAAAACACAGACACAGGATCCACGAAAGCTAGACTTAATTCAAAATGTGTGTGTATACAAAAGGCAACTGCAGCCTTTATGTTTGTGTTTCATAAAGTTGAGTGACTGATTTCACATCCTTGACATTTCTCTGATATAAGATGTTGCATGTATTTCTGAAAATGTATGAAAATGTAGTAAATGCTTTGAAGATTAAAACATAATCTCATTGCTCCAAAATCTTACTGTTTAATTTAAGGCATGATGAAACACAAGTAACTGATAGTGAAGAGATATTTAGAACCCAGAATATAGTGTTAGCGCTGGGAATTTGATGATCGCTTGTGTGGGTTAATGATTCCCAGTTGAAGATGGGGAAACTGATGCAAAGAGAGGAAAGGAGCAGACAAAAGCTGAAGTTAACAACAAAGCTGCATTGTTATTTCCTTAAACCCCTTGCAGTGTTCTCCTCCCCTTTCTGCTTTCCTTGTTCAAAACAGTTCTTTTCCATTAGCCTGTCTAGTACAAGACAGGGTTGGTTTTTTTCTGTGTGTAAGACAGATAATGTTTCTAACAATTAATTAGTTTTTACAAGAAATATATTATTTTTCAATGTTGTGTATTAAACAATAGTTTCTTTGTTAGTACAGGTTGTTGGGTTTCTTTCAATCATAGGAGAATCAGTACCTTTAGACCTGGAAAGCTGTGTTGGGAAGAAGGAAAGAGGGAAAAAAGAGAGAGTTAAATTGTAGGTGATACGGCAGTGTTCTTTCACATCATCATTATTTAATTGCAGTGACATTCAGTCTATGAAAAAAAAGAAAAGATTAGATTGTGTGGGTTTTTACACTTGAAGGCATGAACAGAAATGTTTTTTGCTTTGCTTTGCTTTGGTGATTTATTTACTTTCTTATTTTTGAGCAAGAGAAAGGAGACAGATTGACAGCACCAGGCGAGAACAATGCTTTTCTTAACCAGACAATATAAGTAACAGAGGAAGGGATTGTAGAAACATCCTTGAAAAAGGTCAAAAGCACAATGCAGGGAACTTTGTCATGGAATTACAGAGAAATTCACTCCTATGCCTTCCATGTTCCTGATCTCTCTATCTAGATTGCTAACAAGGGTGCTGAATGACTAAGGCCTGCACATTCTGCCCATCTGTCTGCTAAAACATATTAACTCATGCAGCACAAGTCACCACACACTTAACAGATGGTAACAGCTCCCAATCACTTCTAATTTAACTCAGCTTTGGATTGATAACCAAGAGCTCCCAGGGAACTCAAAGAGAATCTTTTGTTTATTGAACCACTAAAAATACAAAGCCCTTTAATGTTACCAGTCTTGTGAAATGTTAATTATGTCATAGACTGTTTCCACAAAACTTTCCTTTTGTTGTTTGAGAAAAGAAATGCACAGAACCAAATTCCACTGTACTGTTGGAGACTTCTAAGTATCAATGAAATTTTACGGTGGATTCATTTGGTTACCTGGAGGAGTATTCCTGTGTCCCTGGGCATCAGAAGCCTGCTCTGGGCTATTTTCCACTTCCATCAACAATGCCTCCTATTGACCGTCATAGCCATATGCAGGAGGGTTAGCATGTCCTTATCAGGTTTCTGTGTAAATTATGCACCAACCTCCTCAATATGGCTGAGATTAGAGATGCCCATGAAGTAAAATCCAAACTTTGTCTCCCCTCATGCAAAAAATGTCTTCCCAGATATAATTTTGGTGTACACATGAGTACTGAGTACAGTCAGGTAAAGCTCTGGATATGGTTGTGCTTTTGGACCTGGTCTTGTGTTGCAAGATCCTGGGACGTATCATAGTGCTAACTGGAAATGAATTTGATATCCCTGGTAGAAATCAAAACACTTAAGTGAAATGACCTATGATTCATCTTGTGGTAAACAAGATAAAAATTAAGTCTCTATGCATAATATCTGTAATACCTGTAACGTGTTAAAACTTAAGGATGAGAAAGTAGTGATGCCTCGATGCCTCTTTTTTTTTTAAAAAAAAAAAAGCTCTAAAATGCAGCCTATTTCATCTCTTCTGTAAAAAAAAAAAAGTACTTTATCACAGTGAATATCAACTTCATGTTAATTCAAGAATCTTCAGTGAAATTCTGCAGTGTTTTATACAGAATATGAGAAAAAATTTCTCTAGACTTCTCAGCCAGACATGTTGTATGAAAATTGTACCCTGTTTCAAAACATTTTTCTCCCTCCAAGAGCTTTTACATAAATAAAATGGAAAGTAGAAAGATCATTCAAATGCCTCAAGTAGCCCCAGATATTAAACAGCTTATTATCAGGCTATTTCTATAAAAATATTATCTTTCCAGAGATTTTAAGCAATATTATGCATTTGCTTTTTTCAACTTGTATTTCAGTGCTCCTGTGGAGCCTTTCATGTGGTTTTTGATGCTCCCCTAGTTTTCCCCGTGGCTTTTGATTTCTCCCAAACCTCACTGTGTACATTCTGGAGACTCCCAGCACCCTTCAGTTGGGTTTTGGTGCTCCCCAATGCCCTTTTGGTGCCCCCGAAGTTCCCAGTTACCTAGGGCATGCAGTACTGCAAACTTTAGTTGGAGTAGAGTAGTTGGGAAGTTGGAGTTAGAGTAGTTGGGAATCTGGCAGCTCGTACTCTAATTTATAAAGTCACCTCAAGACACTTAAATATTCAGGAAGCTTTGCCTCATGGAGTATCACATTCTGTATTTCCATAATGAACTAAAGTTGCTGTTTTTTCCTTCCCGTAGCTGTTACAAGTGTCTGGATAATAATACTTGCCATCTGCTATAACACATGCATGTCAAAAGTAACTTGTTCATAGGTATCTTACTATAAAGAAACGAAGGAGACAGTATTGGTCTGCTATTTTATAAATAAATGTATGTACACATATGTACGTATGAACAGTATTCATGAAAAAGAACAATTGATTAAAAAGAAAAAAAAATAACTACAAGTTTTATCTTGTATGTATGGATGTTAATTATAATACTGATGCTCTCTGTTTTCTCACTGCCATTTTCAGATATTTACCATGGGGATAACAGAAGAAATCTGCTGAGTGCCTCGATCCACTAACTTCTGCAGGCGTGCAAATTGAGGTAAAACACAGAAAATTATTTCAGGAGAAGGTGTAGGATGAGGCCTTAATATGACCTGGACAATTTGAAAGTAATTACTTTAATCTCTTTTAATTCTTTTTTTTTTTTTTAAATTGACTTTTTCCTAATCACCTTATCTCTGCAGTGATCCTTGGCTCATCAAGCTTTGCTCAACATTTTTGTATTCAAATAGACTGCAATAAGTCAGTCTAAAATAGAAAAAAACCTCAAAGAATGAAGCATAGTTTTTTTCAAGCCTCCTTGCTTCTGTTTTCCATTTGGTAAAGTACAAAATTAATGCACATGCTCAAGATCTGACATGCTTGTATGTCTTGGAATATAACATCATATCCTTGGGCGTTTTTGTGTCCCATCCTGATGTGCTGAGGTCAATCAGTCACTCAGAAAATATTGTCCCATTATTTAAGGTCTGGAGTTCTGGGTATATGCTATTGATATGGGAATGAGTAGCAGACATTTTCTTTTCTGGAAGTTAGGCTACATGATCACAGTGGTTTCAAATCACAAGAATCTATAAGAGGAAATGCACTGCTCTGATCTGGGTCTTAGCTGGAGCTGTATTTGGAACATCTCTGATTGTAAGAGATGATTCTATGAAAACATTATTATCTTTCATCTCTGATTTCAAGAGATGTTCTATGAAATCTATGAAATATATACATATATATTAATTTCAGCCTTGCTGAGTGTCCCAGCCACAGGCCAGTGCCTCATCATGTGAGGCACTATATAGATATGCAGTAAAAGAAGCCCTGACCCCATTTCCTAGCAGAGAAGGAGTGCTTGGCAGATCACTGCTCTCTTCTTCATCTCAATTCATTTCTACTCCTGGGCCCTAAAGACAGTTACATATCACACAACAGTTCACCATGTTAACACTTAATTTAAAGACAGTTTTGTGGGTCAACAATCAGGGGCAATTGCCAGAACTTTAGATTAGAAGAGAAGTGCCCTTCTAGAGTAAGTTATGTAGTAAATCAAGTAATTTCACATGAATGTGAGAGGAGAGGATGTCCAGACCTTGACTGGATGTAATGTGAACCTTCTATAAAATACTGACCAAAACATGCTTATTTTTTTTTCCCACTCCTGTGGGACAAATACTCCCGTATATTTGATATTTTCTTTAACTAGCTTAATCTGTGTTGGGGCAGAGGGAGAGAGTCCTCTATCCCTAAGTGCTTTTGCAATCTCTGCCCAATTAGTTGTCATTCTTTCTGGACAAGACTTTACCACACCACCCTGGGGAATTGTTGCAGATGTGATGGGTAACTGTGTTTTCAATTATTATGAAACAGCCAGGAGGAAAGAACTGGCTTTTGGGTCCTGGTTTGACACTTTGGCTACTGCAACATGTTGATCCTCTGGAAAGTATTACCAGTGACAGTGAGCCAGCAGTGTGCCCTGGCAGCCAGGAGGGCCAACTGTATCCTGGGGTGCATCAAGCACGGCATTGCTAGTCGGTCGAGGGAAGTGATTGTTCCGCTCTACTCTGCGCTGCTGCGGCCTCACCTCGAGTACTGTGTGCAGTTCTGGGCACCACAGTACAAAAAGGGCATTAAACTGTTGGAGAGTGTCCAGAGGAGGGCGACGAAGATGGTGAAGGGCCTAGAGGGGAAGACATACGAGGAGCGGCTGAGGTCACTGGGCCTGTTCAGCCTGGAGAAGAGGAGACTGAGGGGGGACCTCATCGCAGTCCACAACTTCCTCGCAAGAGGGAGTGGAGAGGCAGGTGACCTATTCTCCGTTATCACCAGTGACAGGACCCGTGGGAACGGTGTGAAGCTGAGGCAGGGGAAGTTTAGGCTGGACATCAGGAAGAAGGTTCTTCACCGAGAGGGTGGTTGCACACTGGAACAGGCTCCCCAGTGAAGTAGTCACTGCACCAAGCCTGTCTGAATTTAAGAAGAGATTGGACTGTGCACTTAGTCTAAACTTTTGGGCAGACCTGTGCGGTGCCAGGAGTTGGACTTGATGATCCTTATGGGTCCCTTCCAACTCGGGATATTCTATGATTCTGTGATTCTATATCCAACCAAATAAATAATAATTAAAAAATCTTTATTTGAATTGGGCTGGAAGAACAACTTCCAGCACTGTAGAACTAACTGGATCTGCTCTTCTGAAATAAATCATCAGTTCTCAAGTGACTTGAATGCAAATACATACATTTATCTTGCTTAACTTTAAACCTACTGGCTTGGGGCAAGTGTCTGGGAAGTATGACTGCGCAGATTTTGACAACAGTTGTAGCTTGATTTGCAAGTACACCACACTAAGAAAGAGAACCTTGGAAATTCAGTTTAATACAATTTATGCTTTACTTTAAATTTCACTCCTTAAAGGAAAAACATGTTTCATAATGGACTGTTTCTAAATAGAACAGGAAAAAAGCAGAATTTAAAAAACATACTTTTTATACTTATTATAAATTGGCCTGCCAAGTGGTGAATCATTTGTAGAGTGGAAGGTTAAACATGCAAAATGTAAAATAGCATCTCTAAAATGTTAGGAACAGCAAGATTCAAATACTGAATAATGTTTCTGATTGTAGCTAGAGCTTGAACTGAAAAACATTTAAAAATTGCTGAAACCGTTTGACCCCACCAAGCTTGTAAACAATATGCATTTTATGTTTAAATATGTCACCACTTCCCCTGATGGCATTAAGAAAGTTTGGTAAGGTGTCTGTAAATGTGAGTGTATTCGGCTTGGCTTCTCCCTCCTTGGTAGTCAGTGGTACAATTACTTTCAACTAAGAATGAAGCACAACAGCTGCTAATTTAAATTGTTTGCTCATCTCACTTGCACTCCCTGACACTCTATGTTAGGTAGTCTTTTTTAGAGGAGTACATCTTTACTGCATTGACTGTATAAAGTGGGTCTTCCTACAATATTTGTATAAATAATTTTAAATTTTATGGTTTGTCTGTTGTCTGCAGTGTAAAGTTACAGTCCCAATATCATCTGGACTAATTCATCAAACCTCTGAGGCTGCTATATGAATTTTGTCACTCTTTCTGGCTAGTGCTGAAATACTCAAAGAGATGGTATTGCAGATTTTCTTTTCTGGTGTAGTTAAATACGATGGCTGTGTGCAATCACTGCCTTTTTCCTTAACAAAGCAAGAACTACCGGAACTCTAAGAATGATTTTCTAGAATTTTGCCTGCATTAAGGCTATCTGAGCCTGAGCTGGAATGATTTATACTTATTGTGGATCATCATAAAGGGACATTTCCTTATACATATCACATCAGCCTACATGAGCTGGAGGGATTTGAAAAAAGCAACCATGATGGTTCAAAGACATCATTGTGTTATAGGATTGCTAGTGCACAGGAAGTTCCTTATCTGACTTAATCCCTTTTAAAGCTCCCTTACCTTCTACTTTCCTTTAATCTCCTATCTTAAGAGAAGAAGTCCCTGGGTTCCTGCCTTAATTTATCTTACGTATAAATTTCAATGTGTTGGAAGAGGCCAGAGTCCTTGGGTACTGATCAAGGCACATACAGCAGTAGTCCAATACAGCTTTTATCAGATGTGCCATGCATTAGCTCTCTTTCAGAAAAGAAACACCCTAACCATGTTGCAAGATGCAGCCTTCATAGGAAGAAATATGGTGGTTCTTACCATTATACAAAGGAGAAAAAAACTACTTTATTTTACAGTGAGAAATAGAGACATGATTGTGTTTTATGACAGTAGAACAAACAGAGCTTCAAAGAGCTTCTGGAAAGAAGGACTCAAATGATAAATAAACACAGGGCAGATAGACTGACCTTTCTTGGTAGGAAAATGAAAAAAAAACAAGTTCAGGAAATTTTGCAGGAGATGGTTCACTGACCAGCATATAAAAGGGTCATAGCATCATCTGAGAAGGAAGTTTTGCTGGATTTTTGAAAAGGTTTCAGATATAACGTACTAAATGAGGCATATTAGGCACTGCAGGAGCAGTTCGAATTTGCTACGGCCTGTGCAGTTACTTTTCAATGGATAAATAGAGGTATGTGGGCCAGCATGAGTGTGATCAGTGGAGATCTGTCTAGAAAAGCAGCTGAGGTTGATTGTTTATTTCAAAGACTGACAAACCTATAAATGCACTTGAAAAAGTAATCAAAATGAGAAATATTTGCACACCTGTCTCAGCTGTTTTTATAAATATTCATTAAACTTACTTTACACAATGTACAGTTAGTGAAATCAAACTGTAAGGTGGGACACGCCTATCATGGTCTGTAATGCTGAATCTGAAAAAGACATCGGTGAATTGAAATGACCTCAAGCATTATAAAACATTTCTTTCAAGAATGACAGCTGATTTCAAAACAGTAATGGCTTCACAGGTGGATCCCCAATGTACAAGAGAACTGCCAAAAGGAATGCTATCTAAATTAGAAAATCAGCCGGCAGAAACACCGGCAAGGAGACATGACCCTGGCCATATGCCAGATTGGAGCTGAGTCACTTGGGCCTCGCCACAATGTCAGTGATTACAAAGAGCAGAAGTAAGCAGTTCTGCGTCTGATGCATGGCTTAAATGCGGAAATCCATTCCCCCCGCCTGTCTGCTTACTCTGTTTCATTTGGAGTATCAAAGAACAGTATTCTGCATGTAATTGCCTCTTGTATATCCTTCCATGTGACTCAGCGTTTGTGGCAGGTCTATTTTCAAGATTTTGGCGTAGTCTTTTGGCACTGCAGGAATGCTGGTCCAATGACAGATTCTCACAGTACATGGCAAAAACAGCCTCTATTTCCAGAACAAGAAACATGTGTTGGTACAGGAGAAGGTGGCTTTGGGTAACCCTGCAGATTTCGGAATCCAGGCAAAAATAAAATTCACACTTGTTTTTAACTGTCAATGTTTTGCAACAGTTATGACATCATCTGTTCAGAGAATTCAGGTGACATTCATTTTGAATATGGAATTTGAATTCCATTTTCATTCCCTCGCACAGACTGTGTACATTGGAGTTCACTGTTTATTTCATTCCCTTCTCCAGACAGCAGCTATTCAGGAACGTAACACAAAAAATGCTATCTGACACTAATGACCTTACTTGTAGCATGCAAAACAAAAGCAGAACAGTAAAATAAATGAAGGCAATGGGGGTGGCAGTGAGGAAGATGACTATCAGAGATTTGACACAAAGGTGACCTGTTTGCTCCTCTGACTACCGTAGAGCTAATTAAACACAGCATCTCTGGAAATAAAGTGCTGCAGAGAGAGTAAGTAGTCAGTTGCTATCACTGCATATGTCACTTGGGATTATGATTATACCCATTGCTAAAAGGCAGTTGAATAAGCAAATGTTGTTTTGCAGGAAGTAGGAAAAAAATTCCATCTACTGTACTGTACACCCAGACATGAAATGTATAATTCTGGTAATGAGCACTGGAAGTACGAGCTATGTTTTAAGCCGTTTGAGTTATATTTTAAGCATCCCTTCCCCCACTCTGGTTAAAGAGAAGGGGAAATGATTTTATGTAACAAATGTTTTTTGTTGGTACAAGTATATCTAAGACTTTATGCCAAAAACTGCCTCAGTTCTATAAAGCTTTTGTGTTTTATTTTTATTATTATTATTTTTTAATGCTATGGTGTCATTTCAAGATTTTCACTAGCAGCGAGGTTACCTTTAGTCCCAGCACCCAGTCTGGAGAATGCCCTATGGAGAATTCCTGCAGGGAATAGATTTGAATCACAGAAGACTTAAATTCATCTTTGCCTTTATGTTTATGACGTTCACACAGTCTTTCCTAGGATCTGAAAGGCCTGTTTGCAACCCAAACCGTCGTAGCTGTGAGTTCTGCCTATGAAACAATGAGCCATGTTTGAATCTCATCCAAGCTCATATCTGGGGGGCATCTGTGGATTTCAAGGAGGCACTGGGTGGCTCTGAGCTTTCCCAGTCCCTGCTGGGGGACTGCTGCTCCCCATGGGCCCAGCTGCCCGGGTGCTGGCTGTGGCCTTGTACAGGCCCTGCTGGGCCTTTTCCCCTTCCAAAGGGCCCCAAAGCCCCACGCTCTGCCACATTCCTGCTACAGGATGGGGTTGCGAGGCTCCAAGCAGTGCTCGAGAGCTTTACCAGTGACACAGACATAGCTGCCCTGCTGTGCTGTACCGAAGGCTAAAAGCTGTAGGTTTCTTGCAAAGCGTTACAAAGGCCTTCCTCCTTGCTTCCACATATGTACATGGCAAGATCAGTCCCCTTACTCCCCATGCTCGAGGTGGGGTGAGCAAAGCAGACTGGCTAAACTTGTCCTGCTGCTGTTTCTGGTGCGGTGGGACTGTGGTCTGTAGGGATCAGGAGAAGGCAGTGTGACATTTGAAAAGTCTGGGACAAATTGGCCTGCCGCAGCGGACATGTCATGTGTGGGCACCACTTGCCTTGCTCTGCAAAGAGTGTAATGTTTTATTGTGCTTCCCCTGAGCTAGCTCATTGAGGTGAAATTGACGCCTGTTTCCCACTTCTAAACGCTCTCTGATTCTTCAATATTTTCAGCACCCTCGTGGGTCTTCTTCAAATATGTATCTAAATCAAACAATCTCTTACCTCTTTATTGTTCTCTTCCTCTGGCATCATTTTTGCTCGATGGCTCTCCCCTCTCAGCCCCCCGTGCTGCTGCGCCTTCCTTGTGTGCCTGTTACCGTGGCCAGGGACAGTTCATAGACCATCAGTGATACTGCAGTATGTGGGCGGAAGACATGCGGGAAAGCAGATCAAGGGGGTTGAGAGCTGCAGATCTGCTGGATAACTAACTGTATTTCGCATTTGAAGCACAAAGACTTAAATTCCCTTTTATCCCTTTTCTTGCTCTTGATTCAGGAAATGGAATAGGGCGGAGAAGGCCACTTCTTTCCTCATCTTTGGGACAATTCGTGGTTTTCTCCTTGTCCAGCTAATGTGAGGGTTAGATTTGCTACTTGAAAGGTTACTTCTGGCTTAACTGGAACACTGTGTACTCCTGCCACAGGCACCTTCTGAAGTGGATGTTTAGTAAAGCCTACGCCAGACAAACTCCATATGCTAAGATGTTTTTCCAAAGGCTATTTTAGCAGCGCATGCTTTCTTTAGCTGCTGTAGTGCAATAAAAAGACGTGCTGTGACTCAAGTCTGAGGTCAGCAGTGCCACATCTTCCTGCTTCTGTCATTAGAGGGAGCTGAAGTATGCACAGGAATTGGGAAGGGAATATATTTTTTCCATTTCTCACAGAAGAGGAGAATCTTGATTTATGTCACTCATCTTTAAATACTGTCCTTACACAGGAAAGCACATTGCTTAATTTTGTGTTGTTCTTTTTGTCATCCACACTAAAAATTAAAGTAAACAAGAAACCTGGAAATTAGGGAATGCTTGTAACTGCTACATTTTCTTTCTTTTTAAGATGTAAGATAATTCTAAATTGAAATTAGAAAAATCATTTGAAATCCATTTTTAAAATAAATGGCAATAATTTTTTATGGTAGTGATTTTTTCCATGCCAAACTCTCTTAATTTATAGTAGCATCAGGAATAAAATACTTTCCTCCTCATTTAAAACTTAGAGATTCTGGCTGCAGTTAGAATTGAGGTGCTAGGCTCTACACTTTGCTTGTGTGCCTTTTCTGCCACATGCACAGCAGGCTACTTTATTCTTGGTGCATGGTGTCTGCAAACAGATGTCTGATCAGATGGTGCAGGCAGAAATTTTAGTACTTAATTTAATGAAAAGTCAGGTCACATATGAAGAAACTACTGGTTGCATTTTGCAAAGAGATGAGAGACTGTCGATGGACCCTCTCTTGAGTAGGGATACATTTTCTGTGGGTATCCTTTATTAAACTCTTTGGCAGATTGTGGAATATATCCACGAGTGATGAGATGGATGAGACTCAGAGTGTCACTGCCTTGACTGCTTAGAGAATTGCCTTAGCTGCTGTAAACTCTGCCAGTCCAGACCCTTGTGAGGCAGCCGCTTTTTGATATAACTCAATTTTCTGCACCCTGTGTATTTTGAATGTAGTAGATATGTTTCTCCCATTGTGTATCTAAATGCCCTCTCTATGTGAAATCACAGGTTAATTGAGGAGAGAAGGGGAGCAATTTTTTGGTCTAAATCTTAATTTCTTCAGAAGCATTCCTGAACTCCTTTCTCACAGGTTATTCTAATATATTTCTTTAAAACTTTTACCATTTTGCATTAACACTGGTGTGAATTCATTAATACTGCCGTATTATATGTAGAAACTCACAAGGTACTTAATTGCCGTTGAAGATGTTCTTATGCAAATGCCACATTTTTGAAGTGGTTGAAGCTCTGCTGAGGAGGTAGATCAGCTTCTATTATACCACACAACAGATTTCTTTTATATTTAGATTTTCTCTCCAAGAAGAGAGTAATACTTTTTTTTTTCCTTTTTTTTTTTTCTACTATGTACTAACTGAAAATTACTTAACTATGAAAATGCACTACTCTTTTTGGATTGTCAAAATTAGATATTTTCTAATGAGGAATTAATAGGTCTGTTATCTATTTTATTAGCAATTGCATACCCAGGCAAAGGGAAGTTGGTTTAAAGAAAAAAAAAAAAAAAAAGCGTGGATGTTTTATTTGATGTATACGTGGGTGAAGTAGAAAGAGGTAGAAATTAGCGTTTAACCACTTGGGCTCATTCTTACAAAGCCTGCTGCCATGGACTGTAGACTGGCAGCTCCTGGTTGATCAGAGGAGCCTTGCCCCCAGGTCTCGCAGTGTCCCTGCGGTGCACTGGCAATGCAGTGTTTTGGCCTGCGCCACCTTCTCCGTGACACAAACACGGCAGTGCAGCGCTGTCTGGACCTGTCAGGGACATCCCCATGTGTGGGGATCGCGGGCAGAAAGTGGCAGTGCCCTGCTCTGCCCCCAGCTTTTGTCTTGTTGGCATGGCCCTGTTGCTGGAGGTGGTGTCGGGCCAGTGGTTGGAGTCTCTGCTGTTTGTCTCTGCCATGTTGCATGACCAGACGTGCAGTCCACCTGTAACTTCCATCATGTGTTTTGGTACATGATGATGTCTCTGTTGTGCTGTGCAATGATGCAAGCCCAATGACAATGGAGAAATTTTTAAGAATAATGCATTAGTTTTAAGAAAAGAGAAAACAAAACAAACAAACAAAAAAACTGGCACACTTAAATGGCTCTCTGTGGAGAATGAGTTTGCATTGTTTCTTTATTTTTAAAACTTGTGTAAACTGTGGAGGGGGTCTTGTGTGTTCTTGAAGTTCCCTTTGATGTTTACAGAATAAAAATAAAACAGCAGGAGGTACTGACTTTGAAAGGTACAACTTCTAGGCTGTCACCAGGCCGGAAGGGTAATTTTAGTTTTATTTCCTTCATTGAACCAGTATTTCTTGGTGACAGACTTGCATTGCTGTGTCTGAGTAGTGACCTTTGAGCTATATCCAGACAGGTGGCAGAATCTGCATGGTTTAACCTTGCTTGTAATCTTGAAGGATCTTTTCTTTTCCATTCTAGATGTTTGTTTTGAGATGCATGGTATGTTGTGGGTTCTTTGCATGTATAGGATTACAACTGCTTTAAAATCTTCTAATTTGAAAAAGGGAATTATTATTATTATTTTTTTGTCTAAAGATGACAAAGAGTTAAAATTTCCGTAAGAAAAGGAAATTTTTAAAGTGTCTTTACCATAATGGTACAGAATGGTAGAGAGATTCATTAATACAGGCGGAAAACCTCCTTCTGATATGTAGCAAAAAATCTCATTATGGGTCAGCTTTACAAGCTACTAAAAGTTTGAAAATCAGAATGATTTTGGAAGTAAAGCTATTGGCGTAAGTAGATGTGTCAGCTCTTGCAGGGGATGTGATTGCAGATGTATATAGGAGGAACAGTAAATCCTCGTCCAGAGAGGAATTCTTTTAAGCCTTTCTGCAAACGAGGTGAAACAAACAAGGTAATACACTTGTTTCAGCATTCATCACGTTTGGCTTAACTAAAAGCAGTGCTTTAAGACAGTATTATAATACATCCAAGCATTAGATTATATGCCATCAGAAGTAGAAATGGGTGGGAAAATGCCCTTCCCATCCCATGAGATCTGAGCTCTGAAAACTTTTCCTGTTCAGGAGCAGAATTAATTTTGAATTTGTCAAAGTGGGAGCGCTTTTTCTTTTGTCTTTTTGTTTATTTCAAATTCCACTGTCAACATCGAGTGCAGAAACAGCACCACAAAAACCCTGTTTAGGGCTCATAGAGTTGGGACATTGGGGGTTCAGCTTTTAAATTCCTTGTCTGAGTCCTGCAGAGCCTGGGAGTTTTGGAGTACATCACAAATTCAGGGTGTGAGTCTAACTGCTAGATTGTAAAGGCTCACTTCAACCGTGTGGTTTTGTTGCTTGCTTTTGAAAGACCTCTTTTTCTCTCTGGATACTGATGCTTGTGAGACAAACACACCATCCTGGGGGGCTGTGCTTTGTGAAGCACTGTGTGCTCATCCGTAATGGATGTCTGCAACTGCACAATGCACAAAGCTCAACGTGTCATCTTGCTGGGTATCTCCAGTGGCTCACCACCTGCCCAGCAAGACTTGGGAAGCTTTGCTGCAGTGGTGTGAATGTCCCTTCTACTTTGGAAGCTTTCATCAAATATAGAAAGGAAAAAAAACCACATAAATTTGGGGGACAAGGAGAAGAGATTTGTTTACAACCTGAACAATCACAAAGCATCAGAACATAAAAAACTTTATTTTGGAAATATTATGGTGGTTCCATGTGTGGGTAATTCCTGATACTCTTCTTTACATCATACTTTATGGTGTGGATACACTTTCCATGATGCCCTGTGCCTCCCAAGTAAAGCTGTGAAATAATATGTACAGGGGTGCTGGAACCTAAGTTACTCTATTACACTATTAGCTCCTGTCTTTGCTCTTTAAGGGTTTAGATGAAGAATATTGAGTTTTGTTGGCCATGAAACAAGGAAGAGTAGATGTTAGTGTTTCAAGAGAAAAGCTCCTATGTTTTAGAAGGAAATGGAAAGAAAGATGTGCTAGAGACACTTCTGATATATTTGAATTTTCTGTGATGAGGAGAAACTAAACAAAGTGGAGCTTTGACTTAATTGATATACCAAAGACTTGGAAACAAAAATACCTAATAAACACCGTTGAAGTAGCAGCTCACTGTTACTCAGGTAAGTGTGTGTATGAGACATAAGCCTAAATGGACCAAAATGGAAACATACTGTAAATTTCTTCCTCTTCCTCTTCCTTTGGAGTATCTTTAGATAGTGGAGACGTAGTTGGATTCCAAGATTCAATGTCTGTTAATGCCTGTGTACAGCAGGGAAAATACACAATCTAGGAAGGGCTAATTAACCAGGCTGGACCTTTTGGGCAATGACAAAATTCTGTTTTGCTGCCTCAGGACACCAGTCCCAGTTGTTGCTGCTATTACAGTTTTTGCTCTTGTTTTCTTAAAGCTTGGGAGTAAAGACTGCATACCATTCTAGGAGCAGTCTGAGAATGGGATGTAGGAGCAAGACTGAGCAGCTAGTGAAGCAGTAACGAGAAAAAATCCAGCATGCAGAAGTACTGCTTCTGTTTATAGAGAGAGGGTTATGACAAGTGAGGTGTATGTGCGGCATGACTGAAGATCAATATGAATTCCATCTCCTTACAGATGTATTGATCTTGAACACATACATCACTCATTGTAATCTCCCTGCTGTAACTGGCAAACAAAACTATTAAAAATTGGGGTGGCAGGATTGTGAGTTTAGAGATTAAAGAAAAATGTTAAGAAGTGCTCAGTTCTGATCTTTGGGGTGTGAAAAGGACAAGGTTGTCTGCTATTGTGACCAGGTTGAATATAACAGCTAAGTGACTCATTGATTTCAAGCACCTACCCTGTAAAATATTTTGGTTTATATCATATAATCTTCCTTTCCATTAACCAGAACTGAATCACTTTATAAGCAGCTTGAGTTTAGTGTATCAGTCAAAGATTGATTGTGTCTAGAAACTTAATCGTGTGGAATACTAAGCTGCGATAATTGTCTATGGTTGGGGGGACTCTTTACAAGTTTTTGAAAGTTGAGAGATAGTAAGGAAGATACTGTAGGCATTGCAATGAATTTCTATGTGGCTTTTTCTCTCTCTTTTTTTTTTTTTTTGTAAGTGACTTTCAGTAAAGAGCAAAGATTTGAAATTCTTTATAGTACTAGTCTCGCCTCTTCAGAAAAGTTAGTAATAACAGTAGGAAGAATAGAGCGTGTATAAATCAGTGACAATCAAGGAATAAAACCAAATGACATATCTGGCTTTTGAGTCAGTTTTTATATTGTACGGTTCACGTGGATGAATATAAGCAGATGAGTACCTGCGGTGAAAACACATGTACTTAATCTTTTGTAGAATGTAAGATTTATTATAGTTTTAAACCCTTTCTTTCTCAGACCAAGCTAACCTTGTCCAAAGAAGTGGCTTCCTAAGAAAAGCTGCAACCATGTTCACTGACTGTTAGAGTGCATAGGGGGAAAGGATGTGTTGGGCAGGGCACTAGTGCAGGACTTGAGTAATATGCTTCGTTATCTGTGTGCACGGTTACTGCTATCCCCATTTCACAGAAGGGAGCCAGATGATGGAATTATGTCAGTGCAGTATTTAACAAGAATGTGAGGAGATGAATGCAAGGACTGAAACGCGGATGGTACTGGGAAGGGTCCACAGGTTGCTTTACATAGGAAGCTTAGAAGTATTTTGTATTGATATGAAGGAGACATATGCGTCATTCCTGTTGAGCAGCATGAGCAGTGTCTAGATGCTGTTCACATTTTCTTTCCTCTTAATCCCTCCCCATATTTTCTTAGATGTATATGTACTGGTCTCCAGAGAGAATGTCTTTCTGTACTGTGTTGACCCCGTGTCTTGCTGCATGTGAATTATTCAGTATGTGAACTTTACATTTGGGGAACCAGTCATACAAGGAGAAACTATTTCACTTGAATATTCACCAAACAAATGTGCTGAGAGCACAGCCTAGCAGCTCTAAGAACTTTGAAGTTTGTGACTTACTCTGAGCTAGCTGGTGCTGGATGATGCTTATGTAAACAGACATGGAAGATAAAACGGGAGCATTGTTTACAAAGATTTAAAATTTAAAGACTCTGGTTCTGGTGTATGGGACCTGTCCCAGAGCTTCTCAGCATTTTGTGAGAAATGGAATATTGCTAGTCAAAAATGAGGGCTGGGATGTCACCTTACTGGTGAGGATGGGCAGGTAGAGAAGTGTGATGCTGGCTGTGACTGCAGAAGTGTCCCCTGTCGCCTTGAATATCTTGAACCTGCAGTCTGTCCAGCTTCAGGACTAAAGCAGGGCAGCTACAACCACAGTCCATGCGGAAGTCCTGAATTTGGTACAAGGAGTTGTACTTTCACAGGCTTTGCTGAAATCTCCATGTGAATGATCCCCTGCAAAATGCTGGTTAATGATTCTACCATGTGCAAAAGGGAAGTAGAGAGAATACAGAAAATAAGGGATGTCAGGAAGTATAGCTCACAAAACCTCTGCAGTGTTGTTTTCTGGCTCTTTGGAGATGAAGTCTCTTGTTCATGTCTCAGCATTTATTCCCAAATCAAGGTGTAGGATGACTAGTCAAGTAACTTTCCAGTGTCAATTAATTAGTAGTACATGTGTACTATAATTCTTTCAATTAGGAGGTCAATATTATTAGTTATATATATATATATTTAATTTGTTCATGCTCATAGAACACCATTTTCACATCTTTCATTAAGTACCTAGGTTAAGAAGCTTATCAGGAATATCAGAAGTCTGGCATGACCCTTGCTTTGATGACTTGTTAAGGATATAGCTAAAACAGTTTTGAGTGCTTTTCTCTGTGTGTTGCTGAACAAAATAGATGGAAGCTCAAATAGATGTGTGAAAATTATAAGATTTCTGTGTCAAACTTTCTGCACAATCTGCTCATTCAAGTACAATGCACTTGGTGCAAAAAGAATGTATTCAAAATGTGATTGACTTTTACAGTGAAAGAATTGCTTGAGAAATGAATTCTACAACGTTTGTGAAACTTTTTTTTCATCTGCAGTCATAATTTCATTAAGGAAGGTCAGTTTTGCTAAACATTCACGTCTTGGGCTCGACTTCCTGTAGACATTAATCTATTATGTTTTTTTCTCCATAGTAAATGAATGGTTTTGGATTCCCATACTATTGATTACAACGTACACTGGTTCCCAGAAGAGCTGTGTTAATAAGCTCTTTGCCAGTGCCATCCCTCTGTCCTTTCAAGCTTTCTCTTCTATTAAAAGGTCTGTCTAAGAAGAGCAATGGAGTGTACTAGGGATACTCATGTGTAGTTCCTTGCTATTACTTGGGAAGTAGGCAGGTGAGCTGGTCTGAAATAGAGTAGGGTGAGAACTGATGGCAGGTCACCTTCTCGTGGTGTCTGCTGGTTGTGTGCTCTCCCTCTGTAGCAGGTAGGATGTCACTTGCATTCAACAAAATGGCATTTCTGAAAGAGCTGTTTCCTGAGTGCCTTGGTGATCACACCTCAGCTGCTCCTGGCCAGAGCAGTACTTCCTAAAGTGTTCAAAGATACTAGGCTGGCACACTGATAAAGATCTAAAATGTGAAGTAAATACCCACCTGTGAATCAACATTACCTTACATGAGAAGAGAGCAGTACATCTTTTTTGATAGTTAGCAGCACTTCATGTGAAGGCTGTTGGAGCAGGAGGAACAACTGACTGGAATATACGTATTTTGTGGAAGGAGCTTTCTTCCTTGATGGCAGCCCTGTAATCAGGATGGTGTCATTTATGTGAAAGTAAGAAGCAGCAGGCGTTTCCTAATTGGCTTATAGGTAACTGGAGTAGAAAACAATTAAGCAAGGACAGGTATAATAACAGCCATCCATCAAAACTAATGGTTCTGTAGGCTTGAGAGCTCCGGGTGTCCTCGTTAGTCCCTTTACTTGAATTTAAAGGACTACTGAAGAACTCTCTCAAAGCAGAGACTACATTTTAAATATTTCTTAGTAAGATGCCAGTGAACTGCTTGTAATGCAATGCGTATCACCTGGTTAGACGTTACTTTTAATTTTTAGTGGGCAGAACCAGGCAGAATGGGAGGTATAAACTGTAATTTGGATTGTTAGCCTGCTGCTGGGAGGTTACACGGGCTGCAGTAGAGCTGAAGGAGGTAATCACTTGCAGTGACCCATGAGAGCAGCACAAGGCAATGCTGCGTTGTGACATACAGGGAACATACAGGCTTGTGCCTCCGACTGGAGAACTGGAGAGGCAGAGGGGATGGGACTGCTGGGGCAGCGTGGTGGAAAAGGAGGAGACAGAGGAGAGAACGTGGGAGTGGACAGGGACTTCGCTTGGACCAGAGGACAAATTCTACCTCTGCGGCAAATCTGACTCCTCTGCCTGTCTTACGCACAGTCCAAGGACAGGAACCCTGGCATGTTTGTAAGCAAGCAGAACAATTTCTAGTGCTTGAAGTACCCGTCTTCCACTGGGAAGTTAAATTGTTAAAATACAACAAAATAAGGTCAATTGTTCAAAAACTGAGCATGGAGACTTCCTTGCTGGATTGCTTTCATATTTGCCAGGAAGATTAAAACATCTTTCAGAAACAGGCAGAATCAAAGTATATTAACTTAATTGCATGTTATGTAGATTAATAAAGTCTAACGCTTGGAGGTTGTAAGTAAATCTAGTTTATTATGACTGTTAATCAGACTTAAAAAGTTACGAAGGAATTTAAAAGCTCTGAGGAAATTTCAATGCCATAAGGATTCTTCTACTCATACAGACCTTTGGTATAAGCTTACTGCCAATATATCAACTTGTCATAAAAATGTAGATGAAGACTGTACTGGTATTGCAGTGTACTTTTGGTGTTAATTTCATACAGGTTGCTGCTTGAGGACTCTCATTTTGACAGTGACTATGCCAGCAGTAAGATGTATTCATAGATACACGAGACTGCTTCAGTGATCCTGAACTCATCCCTGTATGTCCCAGAGCACAGGGAACAGTGATCAAAAGACCTTTGGGATGTGTTTTGTTTTATTGTTTCTTAATTCACAGCACTTTTCTTCCTAAAGATAGCCTGTGGCTTCTTCAGATTTGACACAAGGACAAATAATGTCCTAATAATTAAATATGGAGTTCAATTACGGGCTGAGAAAATGTTAAAACTTTCCATAGCTATGGGGGAATACAGTTTTTTTCAAGTCTAGTACATGCAGTATGATTTTTTGTTATGTTGAGAGGTTCTGTTCATGTCTAAATTTGCAGGAAAAAGTTTTATTTATCTCTATTTAGCTTTGTTTTTTTGAATAGGTTGTTAGAAAATCCATCCTGAGGGTGCAGGAGTCAAAAGCAGTTTAGAAGTTCCATTGATAATTGAATGCAAAATACTCAACATTTTTTTTTTTTTTTTTAATTCCTTCAGTGCTCTGATGGTTGGTAGCGATCTGTTAGGAATTACAGGATCAACTTGATTTGTCGTTAATTCCACTACCTTTGGTGCAATTCTGCCCAACGATAAATTATCACTGGGTGTTTAAATACATAATTTCTAAACAGTCTCTCTTAGCAAGGCTGTAAAATCTGTTAAAAGAATGCAGAGGTAAGTGATGCTTGTTTTGTGCTGAAAGTGCAAAAGTAGTCTCTTGAGTTCCCCACCCCTTGCTAGTTTTGTTCATACTGTGTGTACAGTAAATTTCATAAAATATTAACCCATAGTAAATATTTAATATGTAATATATTTGCATTATATAAGTTAGCTCTCCAACATATGAAGTGCTTGAATAGATAGTTATATAAATATTTAAAATTGACAAATATATAAATATTTAAATGGCCAATATAAATATTTTAAATGTAGGTACAAGGCCATATTCTCCTTTTGTTTTTCTCGGAGTTGAGTGAGTATAATTGCTGACAGAATTCTGCTCTGCAATTCCAAAGTAATGGCCTCAGCCAAAGTAAGGTATGCTTTCACTCATTTCAGTGAACTTTGATTAGGTCAGTACATACAAGTTTCAGTATCAGATAAGTACAAAAATTATATTATACTTTTATATGTTTAATATAAATAGGCAAATATTAAGAGGAGACAGGGCAAGTGTTAGATTAAATTTAAAAATTAATTCACTTTAGCCGAATTCATCTAATTTTATGGGCAATACAGATGAGACTTAGATGAGGGAATTAGTTTGTTTTCCCTAATAGGAAGTGGGAGGAGAGTTCTTTCAAATTTCATAGAAGCAATACTTCTATCAAAGCAATCAATCTTCCAGCTTGTGTTTGCACTAGGCAGTAACTTTTTCCTTGTGATTTTTACAATTAATATTTTAAATGCTAAAGGTGATAATTTAGGTTAAAACACGTTATGTGCAATGAGGTGCTAGATTAAAAAAAGTAGAGGGAGACAATTTTGGTAAACCTGGCTGTTGTGATTTAACCTGGCAGGCAGCTAAGTGCCACACAAACACTTGCTTACTCTCCCCAGGTGGGATGGGGGAGAGAATCAGAAAGGTAAAAGTGCGAGAATGATGGGTTGAGATAAGGACAGTTCACGTGGGAAGGCAAAAGCTGTGCACCCAGGCAAAGCAAAACAAGGAATTAATTTGCTGCTTCCAGCCACTTCCAGGAAAGAAGGGCTCCTCATGCATAATGGTTTCTTGGGAAGACAAAAGCCTCTCAAGAAAATTTAACTCTATCCCCGCCAAAACCATGGCGCTGGCATAGGCTGATATTCTATATGCCTATGTGAAACTTGCAGAACAAACAAAAGTTCAGTAGAAACCCTTGGACAATTAACAGTTTGAATGCTTTAGCAACTGCACCTAAAATAGTCATATTACCTGAAGAAGAGGAAATGATCAATGTATTTTTAAATTGAGAAAGGACAATTGGACCATCGCTTCCTAGAGCAAACAGCAAATTCAGTGTGATAATAAACTTGCACAATGATACAGTCATTTGTAATCCCCATCCTTGGTGGTTATTGAATAATTTTTCTTCCTTTCGCCATTTTAATGAAAGCTTTTTTTTTTTTTTTTTCCAAATGATGAGGTACAGAAAGAATTAAGTTATTATTAGTCTCAGGCTCGTTTGAGCTATAAACTGTCAAGTAGTTGAAAATTGGGAAGTTCCTGCTTGACTTGTCTGAAGATACCCTTTATTAATAAGTCTAAATTCCCTTTCACTGTTGAAGAACAAAGCAAATAAACTCTGAAAGACTTAAGTCATAATTTATAATTTTAAATAAATACAGTGCATTCAGCTCTTGGGGGAGATGGAGGGAGGCAAGATGATGGCATAAGTTAACAAGGTTTATTATCTGATGAGAGGACATTTGTTTCTGTGGCATGGAAAACTTTCAAATATATTATGCTGAGTTTGTTTTTGTTTAAGCAGAGTCAAAACAGAACACAATCAAACATTTCTGATTTCAATAGAATTAGTTTTTGTGACCATCTCAACATTTGCTGATAGAAAACTTGGCGTGTCATTTACGTGATAGGAATGGCCTATTTGGCAAAATAAGGTTATCAAGTTTATAGCTGAACCTTGCCGATGCTTACATCAAAACTGTGTTGGTACTTTGGCTACTTTCATGGTGCAAATGTGTTATTTTATACGCTGCGATGGAACTACTGCTGCATGGGTAGTGGTCAGTATGTAGTCACAAAGGACTTATACAAACAGACGATCTTAGTGGTCTACTAGAGGACAATCTGGAATGTGTACCATATTTTCCACTTTGATAAAAATAAAACGCACATATTTAAAGTCAAATTTGACAACACATGGACTTTGAAACTTTTGATCTCCTGAGCAGTTTGGCCTTGATCTCCTGCAGTGTGCTATGTGCTAGTAAATGTTCATGAAGAATAGTGAAGTCCCAAACTAATGTCTATGATTGATTCAGTACCAAGATAAGTATATCTAAAAGCAGTAACAAGTCAGTTTGGTGCACATATGACTAAGTTATATGGATTACACACCATAGTATGAATGTTACTGTGATTTATGTGGACACTTTATGATGGACTGAAATAATTTGAACGATCACAGAATCTAGAATATTCCAAGTTGGAAGAGACCCACAATGGTCATCGAGTCCAACTCCTGGGTCTGCAAAGGACCACCCAAAAATCAGATGATTATTTTGTTTCATTTGTATTCCAGAGTAGGACTGGAAATAAAGTGGTAAGGGAGAGTAATTAAGATACATCTTAAAATGTGATGTGGTCCAAGGAATGTCGGGTCAAACCAAATCAAGCTTACTGCACAAATTTACCCTTCTGTTTGCAACTTGTACGCAAGTCTCTTAGGGCATGTTTGAATGTATATAAGTAGAAATGGCCTGGTGACTCCCCCAGTAAATAACGATTGCGCATAATGGCTCATTGCAAGTGTTCAGTGTGTGGAAATTAAAGATGGATTGGTTAATTTCAGTGGAGATTTTTATTCCCTATTTGAGTAAGCACAAATGTTGATACGTCTTAGGAGGGTCCTACTCTGAATTCTTAACTGCATAGGACACCTTGACTCTTTTTTTTTTTTCTTCTTCTTCTTTTTTTTTTTTTTCTTGAGACTTGCTTCCATGTGCGTAGAATATGTTATTTTCATAGCTCTTCTGCCCACAAAATTAATTGACTGGAAAATTCGTAGTTGGTGAGAACTAAAGGGACACAACAATAAATGTAGTTAATTTGCTTTTATTTTTAGGCAAGAACATTTGTTTTAAATCATCCCTGGGCCATAATAAAATGGTTAGTAGGTAGAAAAGTTTTAATTTAATACATTACAGTGCATAAGACTTCCTCCCTGTGAATTAGATGTGGGAACTTACAAAGTGTTTTGCTCCATCTCTCTCATGCTCTTAATCTCAGTTGTTCCAGCAGGTCAGCTTCTGTTGATGGGGATGTGGAGAAACCGGGCTTTAATCTACATAGGTTTCCATGGCTTATTTAGGCTTCAGTCAGGTATGGTTAGAGTTTAATACATAATATTTCCTCTGGCGTAGTTAAAAAGCTGCTGGTTAGAACACGCTTTTGGGTTAGGAAAGAAAAAAGAAAAAAAAAAGAAAAGACACTTTTATTCCTGTGGTACCTGGCTTTTTAGTGGGGTAGATAACAGGCTCTTTGCACCTGTTCCGAGTTTATTTCATTAAAGCAGCAAGGACCATTTTTAATATAAGGGCCTTTTCAGGTGCTTTAGTTTTCCTTGTACTATTTGAGAGGAACCTGAACATTGTGATAGCAACAAGTGCAGGACCTCCTCTTAGAGACGTAAGCATACAATGGATGTAAACTGGAACAAAGTTTGCTTGTGAACAGTGTATTATACAGTGCTGGCATAGATCCACTGGCTCTGTTTGATCTCCTTCCAATCTGAAGTATTATAGAACTTTATTTCTCTTCCTACGACACTGTTTTAGCTGGATGCTGTTTGATTCTGCAGGTGTTAATTCTATGGTGAAGACTGCTAGATTGTCCTTTGTTACTACTTTATTATGCAAGAGTGAATAATATGGTCTATTTTTGGGGAGGAGGAAGGGAAGCTTGATGATAAAGTGAGTAGCTGCCAATGTAAACCATCAGGTCTGGAGAGATGCTTTTTAATTACAAATTGCTTACTGGGAGTTTGTCAAAGCTGGTTACGTTTTTCCTTGTGAATATTAGTATTAGTTTATTTGTAAGTTAAATGGACTGCATCTTATTTTGAACTCTCTTCAATGGTAGCAGATACTACTGAGCAAATGGGATAGGACTCAGCTTAGTGAGATGTGCCATAGTCTCCACAGAAGTTATCCAGACTCTTAAACTTTAAACCATGCCTCAATAGCAAACTGAGCCCCCTCAGAACTATACTTCAAATTAGCCTATATTGGTGGATAAACTGTTTCCCTCAGCCAGGGAAGTATTTCAAGTTGAAAGAGTTGCTGTTTCACAGGGGTTGACAAGTATTTATTGGATTACCATTAAAACTCCCAGATGTCCTGTGAGCCAAGATGCACTTTTTAAATCCAGATTCTGAAGAGGTGCACTGAATGGCCCAATTTTCATTCTGTTGTTTAGTCCCTTACCATAATTGTAAATTGGTTACTCAAAACTATGTATTATAATAACTCCCTTTGTATTTGGGTGTGCTTGTGAGACCTTGTTTGTGTGGGGCATTTTACGTGATTCTGTCTAGCTTTCAACAACATAAAAATGCTTCTGTTACCCTAGTGAAAGACCAGATAGTTGAGCAGCATGAAAGATAAGTGAAACCTGTACCTTCAGTACAGATTTGCATATACTTTTAAATGGAAAAAGAATAAATAAAAAGTGAGGGAGTCCCTTTATTACAATGGAGTTCCATGCTTTTTAGCCAGTGGAAAATATGTGCCAAATTACATGTTCCAGTCAAATCGCTCTCATTGTCAGATTGCTGCTCTACAGAGGTGTGTGTTCAGAGGTTGAAGATGTGGTTATCACTCAGAAAAATGATGCTTTAGAAGCTGAATTTATTGCTAAATGCTTCAGGGTCCTTTGAGAAAGGATCTTATGTTATACCATTTACACAAAGTAGTGTATGCCTTTGGGAGGGATGCTGTGGTGTTGATGGTAAGGCAATAAAAACTGCTTGAGGGGGAATCCGGGCACAGGAAAAATTCAGCTGTCTTGGAAACAGCTAGATGAGATGATTTCAGATTTCTCTTTAGCCCAATCCTGAACAAACTGATTCTTCTTCCACTTCAGAGAACTATCAATAAATTTTTCACCCAAATGAAAAGATGAAGAACAAGGTGCCTGTGGCCATATCTGCCAGTACAGATCTTCGGGAAAGCAGAGCAGCGCATCAGATGTTACTGTCATAGTGTTGCAAAGATGTCTACAGACTTAGCACAGAATTTGAAGCATTGCCAGCATCTTTGGGGTGGAAGTAAAAGAGACACAAGCCTTTGTTTTTTAAACATGTGCAGCATTTTGTTGTATTTATATATGGTATGTACTGTGGTTAATTTAAAGGGAGGGAGTAAAATTAGATTTCTAAAAAAAAAATAAAAAATTCCTGTAGCAGTGTGTACATTGTACCTGAATTACATGTGGTCCTAGGTCAGTAGTGAGTTGGCACAAATAAGTCTGCCTTGCTATGGCATACTACAAGACCAAAATATAGGCATACTATAGGCTCCTGCAAGACAGAATTCTGAACAATTTTTTTTGTGTTGTGCAAATTATGCAGTGCAATGCATACTTAACATCTAGCTCCTCTCAGGAGCTTCTGTGGTTCTCTAACTTCTACGTGCTTTAGAAGCCTTCAAGGAATTGGCTTGGTAGCTTCTCATTTTCCCACTCATAAAATGCCTTCTTGCTTTTCCTGATGCCTGATCTCTCTTTTGAATGTCTAATAAGGACACATGAGAGACCTGAAGGAAACTTGCTGGAATAGGTAAGAAGGAAAAGATGTTCATGTACACAGCTGAGGTCAGACGCTCTGGCCTTTGCTCCTTTGGCCACTGTCTGCATGTTGTTCTCTCCAGTGCATCTTTTAGTTTGTGCAGCTCCTGTTTCCAGCTGAACTGGAAGCCAAAGTTGCATGCTGTCGTTCAAGGCAAATGAGAAATGCCTGCTTTTTCTGTAGTTTCATGAGGTTAACTAGACCTGCTTGCAGTACAAAAAGAAAAGGAGGGAGAAGATTCATCAGTTTCACAGAGCATCCTTAGTGTGTGACGTGTATTTGCGTCACTTAAAAAAACAGTTCTGTTTTGCTCCCTCATGCATTTTTCCTCTCTTGTGCTGTATAAGGACGTAGAAACCAGTATGCAGAATTGCCTAGCATAGTAGGAGAAATAGAACTGTGCTTGTTTAGTCTGATGCGCATCCATAGTAACATGAACGTTGTGTTAATTACCAGTCCCTTCAGGGTCATTAGTTCTGGAATTGCAACCACTTATATCGGTACTGAATTTATTTAACTCCCTTTGTAGAGATCAGCATGAAAAGGAAACATTGTAATGTCAGTAGCAAAGGATAAAACAGAATTTTATTGATCATGGAACAGACCAGATCATCTCTGCTGGATTTATGAAATCTCCTTCAAGTGGGAAAAGGTGTTCTGAATATCAATCGCACCTGGGAGTTCTTCCTCCCTAAAGCAAGAGGGCTGCATTTAGGAGGAAATTATTGGGATTTACTGCTGAGTGCAGTCCTAGTGGAATGAAATACAATGAACAGAAACATAACCCTGTGTAAAGTCTAGGTAACGAAGGCTGTTGTCTTACTGACAGTCTGGGGTATCTGTATGTAGATCACAAAACTTGGTTTTAAGAAGCTGAACTCAGTTGAACTCAGTATGTGTTTGCAAGGACCATTTTCAGCTCTAGAAGAAGGTCTGTTGGAAAGGTGTTGGCAGTCCAGGCATCCTAACACTGCTGCAGTAATTGTACTGGAGAGGTGCAGGATATTGACTGAAAGACTTTTTCTGTTTACAGGTGGCTCCTCTTCAGATGATAAAAGTGAGGTCAAAGGCTTCAGTGAAGGTGTGCCTATATTTAGGGCTTTCACTCTATGCCTACTAGCAGCCACAGGATTGCCTACTCCTGTGCCTCACTTCCCCTTCCTCCCCTAAGTTCATCCTCCACAAAAAGTATGTTGGCAGAGATTTGTAGAAAAGGTCAAGCTTAGAACTGGTCTTTACCTTCCTGCTGTGTTCATTTCTATCACGGGCAGATACTCAGAAGGAGAAATGCACAGGAACAGCAATAGACAGCTGTCACTGGCCATTGACGCACAATAGTTCGAAGTTCTCATAGCTGCTTCCTATCAAGAAGAAATTACTGGGTGGATAATCACTCTTATGCGGGAAGTTGTTAATTTTGTATGGGAGGGAAGGGGGAGAAGATGGACTGTTATAAATTGCATGTTGTATATATACCTACCAAAAATAAAGTGTATGTGGGAGAGCTTGTCTTGTTTGCATGCTTAGTCAGTTGCTATACAGTGGGCATTTAAAAATCAGTGGGGCTAAGTGCTTTGTGGAATCAGAGTGGATTTAAAAACACTGAAGGAGAGGAATGTTTAAAGACTGTAAATCATAAAGTTCTCAAGAAGTATGATTCTCTAAAAGTTGTTTGCTTTTTACATTTCTGAAGTTGTCAGGATGATATTTCAGCTGAGAGGCTCAGAATTCAGCATCAATCAGGACCTTGAGATTTTTTATTCTTTTAAAAATAGTGATGCATACTGAAAGCTGGCAATGTTTTTAGGCTTTGTTGAATCAGTTTTAGGATCTGTGGCTTGTTTATCTTCTTTTAACTGTTGATTGGCAGCTTTGGACCCAGAATGAAGTGAACACAGTTAACGTTTGCCACAACTTCCTTAGATCACAGTATAGTAACACCTTTCATTTCCCTCTCTAAGGGAGAGGGAAGGAACAGATCTGCAAAGTGCATCTGTAATTCATTGCTATTCTCATACAGAAGGGTTGAAAAGACAGATATCCTATTGGCAGAAGGTTGAAGGAGTGGGTAGCTCTGAATTTTCTGCCGTTAGGTTATAGCTTTGGAAACCTGCACAGAAAAATAGGAAAAGTGTGTGAAGGATTTTTTAATTTCTAACCTCAGATGATTGGATTTTTTTTTTTTTCTGGAACAAACTTTTATTTGCGCTGAAAATTTGAACGCTTTACATTGTGCTTTCATTTGAAAACAAAACATTTTGATTTCTAAATAACTGTCGTCTTGATGTTTTCTTTGGCCTTGTTCTTTGTTATGGCCTGACTAGTCTTTATCTTTTATGTTCCATCATGACTACTTTTGCTGAGCAATCACAGTGGAGCGCAGAAGTCTTTGCTTGCTATTGTGAATGTCATGGTTCAGAAACCAGGCTATTGAATCATAGCTCGAGGCTCTCACATTTAGGCTGCTGCACTAATGCTTCCAAGTATATGTACTTTGATCTCCCTGTCCTGGTTTTAATCAAATGCTGACTTCTTCCATGGATGCAGATACATTTCTCTTTTTTTTGGTGGAAAGTAGGCCTTAGGTGAAATATTTTTTCTTAGAAAAACAATACTTTAAAAGGAAGATTTTCCTTTAACTTGAATTTTAATGTTATATTCTCCATGTTTTCATGTACCAAGTCATGATGCGACTTTCTGCATATAGCTTTCCTCTTTCATTCTTCTGCTTATCTCTTCTGCCTCTGTTTGAGAGGGGGAATATGAAAGACTTTCAGGGATTACATTACATTACAGAAAACACAATTCTGACTCTGAAAAGAATGCTTTTGTCTAGTGAATATTTTAGGTTTTCATTTTAGTGCCTTGGGAATAGCTTGTCCTTGTATTCCTTCTTTGAAATGTATAATATAGTTGCAACAAGTAGCTTTATAAAGGAATTTGGAGCTCTATCTGTGGGAGTACTAACAGAGCATCATTTTATTGAGGCTTGACCCATTGGCGTAGTGTTACTAAAGATGCACTCGTACAAAGGCAGATTTCATGACTGCGTAAGCTTCATGTTCTTAGCAAATTAGTCAAAAACCTGAGAATTAGATTTGTTTCTTTTACTACAGTGAGTGCTTGGTATCTGAAATGCCAACTGTTAGTGAAATTTGACTTACAGGTTTCAGCATAAGTCAGCTGAGTAGTTCACAACTAAAAACTTCTTATATAGATGGATAAAGCAGCTTTGGATTGCAAATACTTCTGTGTGAGTAAAACATTTACTTTGCATATTCTGCAGTTGCTGGTTTTATGAAAATTTCTGGTATTCAGGGAGAATTTTTGGTGGGATGAAGAAGCTACAATGGTAAGAGGCAAATGCCAGTAGGCTGAAGTGGGGAAGAGCAAAATTCCTCTTTTAAAGATGGATTTTTTTTTCTTTAGAGAGAGAATTATGCAGAATGACTGACATATCCTATACAGGAGGAGTGGGCCACTTCCTAACTTGCTCATTATGTGATCAGGCCCAGCATCCCTACAAAATGTGTTGGCTGAGACAGTTCTTATTTGCTGGAGCTTTTAAATTCCTAGGAGCTCAAAGAAGTAATTGTACATGAGACAAAATCTTGCTGTATTTTAGGACTTTGCTATGTTTTCTGTAGAGCTTTGCAGGCATGGCTTGTATTTGAAATCAAATATAAAACTGCTTTGAAAGGGATCTTTTATTTGACAGGTGCTGAATAAATTCAAAAGTATAAACTACAGAGATAACTTAATGTGCTTACATTTTATTTAACAAGACCCATTTTTTCAGCAACTGACATGAGACCTGATGCGAAATGAGCTATCTTCAGAGTCAAGTTTCCCACCAGCTCACATGCCAAATCCTTCATAAAACTACAAGCTGTATTCAGTGACTATCATTGACTCACTGTCATTTTGATTGTACCACTTCATTTTGATGTCCTGCTATGGTACTTTCAAAAGAGAAGGTGGACTATAAAATATGTGACAACTGGGCATGCTTTTCATTTGGACCTCTTCACACTCCAACCAGTGCTAGCAACCATTATTAAGATTTCTTTATAGTTCTCTTTAACAGGCATGTTTTTATTTGCCAACTGGCTTTAACTCTGTGCTAGAGGTCTGGCTCAAGATGAGTTGTTAGAGAAAGTTTCTGACAATAGACCAGGTGTTTCTGAAAATGAGGTTAGGAAAAAAAATATTACTTTATTAAACAATGAAAAACTCTAATGTACTATAGCACAACTGTACTTTATAAGGGAAAGAGAGTAGGTGAGGAAGGTTTGGATATACATCGTCTTAACTTCTCTAAAGTTCTTCTTCTAAAAGACTTTCAAGCCAAAAGTAACTGAAGGGACAATTCCTCTAAGCAAAGCAATTTGTGATCATGTAATTATACAGTGTTTCATAGTGCATACTACTTCCTGTGGCATTATAACAATAATCTTCACAATGAATGGTGCTATTTTATGTATAAGGAAAATGAAAACAAACCCATATGACTCATAGTTTTTTACGGAAGTTACACATTTTGCAGTTAAAAAAAAACTTGTCTAAAGGGCCCAAAGTGTTTTTTTTTTTTTTCTCTTTGGAAACTTGAAAATTAAGCTATCAATAAAATTGGATTATTGACTTCTCTTATGTTTATCACTTTCTATCTTTCTGTGTTAAGAATTAAAATGAAGTTAAGAATGGAAGAGGGAAAACGTAGAAACATAAAATGAAATAAGAAAAGGCTGGAATTTGAAAAAATAACAACTTGTAACTTTTCACAATCTTTGGCTCTTTAATCCATTACAGTTTGTCTGAAAACTATCTGCAGCTCTCAGTCAACTGGCTTTCTATATTATTTTCACCAGGGATCTTTTAATCAGAGAACACTAAGTGCTTTCACTGGATCGGGGCCCTGAGGTTCTGTTCCATGTATTTTCCATTAATCTGAGTCAAAAATTGTTTTCGGGTATCAGTGTGACAACAGCTACTGACAACGTCTTGTTTTATGCACTATTTTGGAGAAAGTCTTTCAAAAAGGAAGTCTTTCCTGAACATTGGGTAGATGCCTTGATACCTTCCCAATTCATTGCCAGGGCATGTTAAGTGCAGCAGTATTTTCTTCATGAGAGTGCTGCAGGTTGGTATAGTGACAATGCTTGGAGACAGAGAAGTGTCATTTCCCTGAAAAAGCAATCATTTGCTAACACCTATTGTTTCTTGAATTATCCATGATAATTTAGGTAGTCTAGCCAGCATGCACAAGGAATTCATGTATTTAAGGAATGATGTAAATTAAGTAGTGAAAGATTCTTTTAGGGTGTTTACGATTCCTATTCCAAATCATTGATTTCAGGTAGCCTAATATGAAAATATAGGGATAAATCTTATTGACAATTTAACTACTTGGGAACTCTCCTTTGGGAGGCTGGTTTATTGGTTTCCTCACGCTCATTTACTTTGATGTGGGGTAGGACTTCTTCAGTGGATGAGCCTATTCCCTTTGAAAACAGAACTTGCATAGACTTCAGTGACGCAGGGTCAAAGCTTTCTGTTTTGTGTTTGTTACTTACTGAGGGGCACTTAAATGCTTCTCATGAGGCAACCTGTTGATGAATTCTATAAATGTACTTTTCATTCTAAGTGCTGAAGCACCTGTATTGCAACTGGCCTCTGTGTTACCCTTGCTACGTCAGTCAGAACTTCCCAAGTGACTCATCCCATCTAGCATGTGCAGAGGCTCATGTTCACTGAAGTGGAGAAAGTTGATTCAAGTGGAAGGTGAAAAGATGTAAAGCAATGCAGACATATTCTCAGAATGAGCATGTTGGTTTTGACATAGTATTTGCTATTCCAGATTCAGGTAGGTTTTTTTTTTATTTATTTTTATTTAGTTTCAAGACACGTAATGGAACTTCTTTCTCCTAATTGGTCAACAACTGCTTAAAGTGGTCATTTAATCCTTTTTGCAGAATAATAAGTATGCCACAGAAATCCATACTTTTATACACTTTGTTGCATGGAACTGCAACTGTTGCTGCAACTGCCTTAGGGTGCTATACTTTGCATACCACTTAAATAATAAGGAGTAATAAGTAATACTTAATAGTAATACTTAATAAGTAATACTTAAGTAATAAGGAGTAGTAACATCTTTTTGCAACTTCACTACTTGGTAATCATCTTGGTTCATAACCTGAGTCTTCACTGGTTTAACTTCATCCCATCTTGTACTGTCCTAACTACAGCTGACACACAAGAATATATTCCCATTTTGCCTGTAACTGATGTGTTTGAAGTCCACTGTTGGGTCTATACAATGTGTTTCCTTTCATACTACCCTAAAATTACAGCTAAACAGGTCAGCCTCTAATATTCTTTTCCCCTTGCATACTGCCATGTGTACAAAAAAGTCTTAAGTCTTACAGGAGCTCCAGAGCTCCCCCCCCCCCTTTTTTTTTTAATTTTTTTTTGAATGATTCTGGAGACAAACACCTGGGGAGCTCAGGGGAGAGAGCTCTGATCTGATTCCTCTCAAATGCACTGCTTCAAATACTGAATTTTTCTATCTCTAAAGATAGGTAGTTTCTTTTCTCCGGCCAGGAGATCAGTGTTTGTGAATTTCCAGCAGAGTAAACTTTGAGATCTGCTTCTGAAGGCATCAGTAAGCCATTCTATTTTCCAGTGGGTTCAGGTCGGGAATTGCTCAACAGCAAAGAAACAGTGAAGTTCTTCAGATAGGGGGAAAAAATTGATTTCCCCTTAGGAGTATATTACTTTCACACTCTGACTCTAAGATCCAGTGTTACTGTCTTTGGTCCATGCATTTTCTGTAGGTGCTTGAACCAAAGCACACATACATTAATTCCTTGGGAAAATGAAAAAAACATTGTCAGTCTAGTGTCAGGACTACTCCATCTTATTTTGACTGCTGATGTTTTTTTTGCCCAATGTATTTTCATCATGTGCAATCAGACCATGTGTGTTGGTTTTGTTGGTGGGGAACAGCAGGCATATGAATCTATAATTTCTTATGATGGCATCCAGTAATAAGAATTTTGTTATATATATTACCTTCTAATCTTTTTTTTTAATTATGCATAGATTGATTTTACAGTTTTTGACAGAGTTCATTTAAATGTATGTGTATTATTGGGCATTTTTAAAAAAAAAAAAAGAATGGATCTTTTATTGAGAATTAATTTTACTAGTACGCTGCATCCTGTCAAAACCTAGGCTTCCATAGTGAGAAGAGAAGAAAAGCTGTCTGTTCTCTAGGCCACACTTATCAGTGGGGAGTAAAATAACAAGTGATTGGACAAAATAGTGGTGCAACCTCAGGAGAAAAACATGTGCCTGCTTAAAAAAAAATTATGCATGCTTCCTCTGTTGGCTTAAACTGTTATCAAGAGGCATCTGAAACAAGGTGAAATTTGTCATTTCTCTTGGACTACTACCAAGGAGAACTAATTATCAGGAAAAGTTTTCCCCTGCGGACTGCAATATCAGTCTTTAGGTCAGAATAAATGATAATGAGGAAGCATGGTTATTAAGTCTAGTGCATGGTTTCTAGAGAATAAATACAAAAGGTCATTCAATAGGGTATTATCATACAGAAGCTTTCAAGCTTGCAGATTTTGATTTGGTTAATAAAAGATGCTGAATATTTAACAAACTTGCATCATATATTCTTCCCTTATCACTTGCGAATCATTAAATGAGAAAATGTAACTCCCAAGAAGCTTTAACTGGGGAAGTGAAACTTAAAAATCTACTTTTGTGAAAAACAAGAGTAACAAATAACACTAAAAAGCCTCAAAATCTAATTAAAATATTTCACTGATGGTGTGACTGTTGGTAAGGAATGCTGTATGCGGGAAATGTGTGTGGAGAACGAGCCTGGGTTGCTGCAGGCTCTGTAGAGATTATGCTGCAGGTGGCTCCATGCTGGAGCAGGCTGCTGGCTTTTGTTTCTAGTGCCTCCTACTGATCCTGCACCTCAAGTCAGCGGGGGCCAGCAGAGTCTGGCCTATGAAAGTAGGGACTCTGTCACATCAGGTGGCAAATGGGCTAGAAAAAGAGTAGTTCTTATGGAAGAGAGAGAAAGAAGAAGGGAAGAAAGAAAAATGATAGATGCATTGAGCTGTCTATCCACTCCCTGCACTTCAAGGCTGGCCAAAATATCCTTTTGTTCTCAACGTATTTTTTAAACCTTTGACTAAAAAGGTTTTGAAACCTTGTGATGAGGTTTTACATGCTCCATGTGCAATCCATTGGATGCTTTTCTAGTACTGTTAGATGCCTACTTTTAAACCTCCTTCTTGCAGCATAAGTGCATTACATCTGACTGGGAAGACCAGACTGTTACCCTACTTACAGAATTTCTTTGCACATTGGGAACAGGATTTTCTCTTGTTTTCAGGTCTTTCTTCACATGCCAGCAGGTATTCCTTGTCTAAAGATACATCTGATTGCCCAATGAGCACTCTAAAGTTTTCTACCTATTTTTGGAAAGGTCCTGCTGTTTTGTAGAAAGGCACATCTTGAACTGAAAATAATCTTCAGAGATCAAAGAATTTTAATAGATTTTAGCCATGTGCTTGAACATCTTTGGAAAATTTGAATTTTACAGAACCCAAACCAGTTCTTTTCACGTGCTCCGTTGAATTTTTGTGGTCTTCAGTATGTAGGCAGAAGAGTGGAAGATAAATTACCTATTGTAATTCATTGATACAATTTTATTTCTTTTTATTGTTTACGGATCAATGCTTAACATATCAAAAGCATTTTTATTTCCACTGTATTTTTCCCTTCACACTACTACCACTTAATTTGACCCCCAGTGCTTGCATCACAGTTCCCTGGGACTTTCAAGAGGTGTTGGGGGAGAGAGATATAAATCTTTTTCTTTATTTCATGGAGAAATTACTGTCCTCTAGATTTGCAACTCAAATATTAGTTCCAGGGATTGCTCTAACTGTTGGATCTATTTTCAATGTTCATGATTTATTTTTAATTTCTTAATTTGTACCTTTGCAAAATAGATTAATTATAACTGTGAATGGTTTTAAATTATGACTGAAATGTGAATGCTTTATTGAATTTAAAAAATTTACCTGCAATGCCAAAATGTAATTTTCAAAAAGCTGAGGTAGTTTAGTCTAGGATGCAGACACAATGATGTGCTCTTTACTGTTTTTTTGATCTAAATAGA